>NC_045440.1:45167977-45231303 GCF_002776525.5 Piliocolobus tephrosceles
AAAAAAAAAAAAAAAAAAAAAAAAAAAGTTTAACTTTGTGAGATGCATCCACACACCACAAAGCCATCTCAAAGATAATTTCTTTCTACTTTTTAATCTGAAGATGTTCGATTTTTGCCCATAAGCCTCAATGGGTTCCCAAATAACCATTCACAGATTTTCCAAAAAGAGTGTTTTTTTTTTCCATAGGTCTCAATAGGCTTTCAAATTTTCATTCGCAGATTCTCCAAAAAGAGTGTTTCTGACCTGCTGAATCAAAAGAACAGTTTAACTCCATGAGATAAATTCAAACATCAAAGAAGCAGTTTCAAAAATAGCTTATTTTTAGTTTCTAACTGGGGATATTCGATGTTTCCCTTTAGGCCTCAAAGGGTTCCCAAATTTCCCTTCACAGATTCTACACAAAAAGTGTTTCCAACCTGCCAAATAAAAAGAAAAGTTTAACTCTGTGAGTTGAATCCACATATCACAAAACAGACTCATACATGCCTTCTTTGGTTTTTTATCTGAGTATATTTTGTTTTCCCCCATAGATCTCAATGTGCTCCCATATGTCCCTTTGCAGATACTACAAAAAAAAGTGTTTCCAACTGTTGAATCAAAAGAAAGGTTTAGCAATGAGAGATGAATCCAGATATCAAAAATCAGTTTCACAGTTATGTTGTTTTAAATTTTTATCTAAGGATATTCTGTTTTTCCCATAGGCCCCAACAAACTCCCAAATGTACCTTTGCAGATGTTCCAAAAGGAGTTTTTCAAATCTACTGTATTAAAAGGAAGGCTTAATTATATGAGATGAATCCACACAACAAAAAGAAGTTTCACAGATATTTTGTTTTTTTATTTTTTTATCTGAGGATATTCATTATTACCCCATAGTGCTCAATTGGCTCCCAAAAGTCCCTTCACAGATTTTACAAAAAAATGTATTTCCAACCTGTTGAATAAAAAGAGAGGTTTAAGTCTGTGAGATGAATACACACATCAAAAAGCAGCTTAACAGATAACTTCTTTCTAGTTTTTCTCTGGGGATGTTCTCTTTTTCGTTTTGTTTTGTTTTTTCCAATAGACCTTAATGGGCTCCCAAATGTCCATTCACAAGTGCTCCAAAAAGAATGTTTACATTCTTTCTGAATCAAAAGAATTGTTTACCTCTGTGAGATGAATCCACACATCATAAAGCAGATTCACAAATATCTCCTTTCTAGTTTTTATGTGGGGATACTCAGTTTTTCCCCATAGGATCAATGGGCTCCAAAATGTCCCTTCCCAGATACTCCAAAAAGAGTGTTTTCAACCTGCTAAATCAAAAGAAAGGTGTCACTTTGTGAGATGAATCGAAACATTGGAAAGCAGTTTCACAGATAGCTTCTTTCTAGTTTTTATCTGGAGATATTCAGTTTTTCCTCATAGGCCTCAGTGGAATGTCAAATATCCCATCACAGATTCTACAAAACGACTGTTTTAAATCTGCTAAATCAATAAAAAATATATTTAACTCTGTGACATAAGCACACATAACAAAAAGCAGTTTCACAGATAGCTTCTTTCTAGTTTTGATCTGGGGATATATGTTTTTTTCCCTTGGCCTCAGTGGTCTCCCACATATCCCTTCATAGATTCTCCAAAAAAAGTGTTAAAATGATGAATCAAAAGAAAGTTTTAACTCTGTGAGGTGAATCCATGCATCACAAACAGTTTTACAGATAACTTCTTTCTATTTTTTTTTTCTGGGGTTATAAAGTTTTGCCACATAGGCCTCAATGGGCTCCAAAATGTCTTCTTGTAGATTCTGCAAAAAGATTGCATCCAACCTGCTGAATCAAAAGAAAAGTTTAACTTTCTGAGACAAATCTATACATCACAAAGCAGTTTCATAGATAGCTTCTTTCTTGATCTTAACTCAGGATATTTGTTTTTTCCCTTAGGCCTGAATGAGCTCCAAAATATCCTTTCACTGATTCTTTGAAAAGTGTGTTCCCAACCTGCTGAATCAAAAAACGGGTTAACTCTGTGAGATGAAAGTGCACCTCACAAAGCAATTTCATACATATCTTCTTTGTAGTTTTTATCTGAGATTATTCAGGTTTTCCCCATAGGCCTCAATGGGCTCCCAAATATCCCTTGCAGATACTACAAAAAAGAGTGTTTAAAACCTGCTGAATCAACAGAAAGGTTTAATTCTGTTAGATGAATCCACACATCACAAATCAGTTTCACAGATAGCTTCTTTCTAGTTTTTATCTGCAGATATTCTGATTTTCCCTGTAGGCCTCAATAGGCCCTGAAACGTCCCTTCACAGATCGTACAAAAATAGTGTTTTCAATGCTCTGAATGAAAAGAAAGGTTTAACACTGTGAGATGAATCCACACATCACAAAGCAGTTTCACAGACCACTTCTTTCTAGTTTATATCCGGGAATATTCTCTTTTGACCCACAGGTCTCAGTAAGCTCCCAAATGTTCCTTTATAAATTCTCCAAAAAGAGTGTTTCCAACCTGTTGAATCAAAAGAAAAGTTTAACTTTACAAGATGAATCCACATGTCAGAAAGTGATATCACAAATTGCTTCTTTCTAACTTCTTTCTATGGATATTCTGTTTTCCCCCTATCCCTGAATGGGCTTTCAAATGACTCTTTGCAGATTCCCCAAAACATAGTGCTTTCCACCTGCTAAATAAAAAGAAAGGTTTACCTCTTTGAGATGAATCCACATATCAGAGAACAGTTTCACGGATATCTTCTTTCTAGTTTATATCTGCAGATATTCTGATTTTCCTCATAGACCTCAATAGGCCCTGAAATGTCCCTTCACAGATTGTACAAAAATAGTGTTTTGAAAGCTCTGAATGAAAATAAAGGTTTAGCACTGTGAGATGAATCCACACATCACAAAGCAGATTCACAGACCACTTCTTTCTAGTTTTTATCCAGGAATATTCTCTTTTGACCCACAAGCCTCAATAGGCTCCCAAATGTTCCTTCATAAATTCTCCAAAAAGAGTGTTTCCAACCTGTTGAATCAAAAGAAAAGTTTAACTCTGCAAGATGAATCCACACGTCAGAAAGTGATGTCACAAATTGCTTCTTTCTAACTTTTTTCTGTAGATATTCTGTTTTCTCCCTATCCCTGAATGGGCTTTCAAATGGCTCTTTGCAGATTCTCCAAAACATAGTGCTTTCCACCTGCTAAATTAAAAAAAAAGGTTTACCTCTGTGAGATGAATCCATATATCAGAGAGCAGTTTCACAGATAGCTTCTTACTAGTTTTTATCTGGGGATATTCGTTTTCTCCCCATAGGCCAAAATGGGCTTCAAAATATCCCTTTACAGAAAGAGTGTTTCCGACCTCCTAAATTAAAACAAAGTTTGAAGTCTGTGAGATGAATCCAAACGTCACAACGCAGTTATATATATAGCTTCCTTCTAATTTTTATTTGGGAATATTCATTTATTTTTCATAGGCCTCAAGGGGCTCCCAAAAGTCTCTTCAGAGATTGCACAAAAGAGTGTTTCCAAACTGCTGAACCAAATAAAAGTTTAACTGTGTGAGATGAATCCACACATCACAAAGCTCTTTCATAAATAGTTTCTTCCTAGATTTTGTAATAGGATATTCTGTTTCCCCATAGGCCTCAATGGGCTACAAAATGTCCCTTCACAGAGTCTCCAAATGAGTGTTTCCAACCTGTTACATCCAATGTTAAGCTGTACCTCTGTGAGATGAATCCACACATCACAAAGCAGTTTCATGGATAACTTCTTTCCGTTTTTATCTGGGGATATTCCATTTTCCCTCATAGTACTATGTGGGCTCCCATATTTCCCTTAGCAGATTCTCCAAAAAGAGTGCTTTCAACAGGCTGAATCAAAAGAAAGGTTTGTCTCTGTGTGATGAATCCACACCTCAAAAAACAGATTCACAGGTAGCTTCTTTCTAATTTTTATCTGGGGATATTCTGTTTTTAAATGTAGGCCTTAATGCCTTCCAAATGTCTCTTCACAGACTCTCCAAAAACAGTATTTCTAACCTGTTGAATCAAGACAAATATATAACACTGTAAGATAAATCCACACCTCTCAAAGCAGTTCACAGATAGATTCTCTCTCATTTTTAATTGGGGATATTCTGTTTCTTCCTATAGGCCTAAATGAGCTCTGAATTTTCTCTTCACAGATTCTCTAAAAAGAGAGTTCCCAAACTGCTTCATCAAAACAAAGGTTTATCTCTATGAGATAAATCCACATAACACAAAGCAGTATCACAGAACGATTCCTTCTAGTATTTACATGGGCATCATTTGTTTTTCCTCATAATACTCAATGGGCTCTGAAACGTCCCTTCAAATATTTTACAAAAAAGAGTGTTTCCAACCTTCTGAATCAAAAGAAAGGTTCACTTCTGTAAGATGAATCTACACATCAGAAAGCAGTTTCACATATAGTTTCTTTCTAGTTTTTATCTAGGGATATTCTGTTTTTCCCTACAGGCCTCAATGGGCTCCCAAATGTCCATTCACAGATTCTCCAATTAGAAGGTTTCCAACCTGTTGAATCAAAAGAAAGGTTTAACTCTGTGAGTTGAATCTACAAATCACAAGGGGGTTTCACAGATAGCTTTTTTGTAGTATTTATCTGTGGATATTGGTTTTTTTTTTTTTTTTTTTGCATAAACCTCAATTGACTCTCAAATATTTCTTTGGAGATCTACCAAAAAGAGTGTTTCCAACCTGCTGAATCAAAAGAAAGGTTTAACTTTTTGAGATGAGTCCAGACATCACAAAGCAGTTGCACAGATGGCTTCTTTTTACTTTTTGCATAGGGATATTTAATTTATCCCCATAGGCCTCAATGGGCTCCAAAATGTCCATTCAAAGATACTACAAAAAGAGTGTTTAGAACCTGCTGAATCAAAAGAAAGTTTAAACTCGTTGAGTTGAATCCAGACTTTACAAAGCAGTACCACAGATAGATTCTTTCTGGTTTTTATCTGGTGATATTCAGTTTTGCCCGTAGGCCTTAATGGGCTGTACAATGTTTCTTTGCAGGTTCTCCAAAAAGAGTGTTTCTAATGTGCTGCATCAAAAGAAACATTGATCTCTGTAAGATGAATCCATGCATCACAAAGAAGTTTCACTTGCAGCTTCTTTCTAGTTTTTATCTGGGGATATTGTGTTTTTTTCCATAGGCCTCAAAACACTCCCAAATATGTCTCTGAAAAGAGTGTTCCCAACCTGTTGAATCAAAAGAAAGGTTTAACTCTCTGAGATGAATCCTCATAACACAAAGCAGTTTGATAGATAGTTTCTTTCTAGTTTTTAATGGGGAATACTCAGTTTATGTTTTAGGCCTCAAAGCATTCCAAAAAGTTCCTTCACAGATTCTATGGAAAGAGTGTTTAAAACCTGCTGAATCAAAATAAATTTTTATCTCTTGGATATGAATCCACAAAAGGGAAATCAATTTCTAAGATAGCTTCTTTCTAGTTTTTATCTGAGGACATTCTTTTTTTTTCCACATAAGCCACAATGGGCTCCCATATGTCCCTTTGCAGATTCTCCAAAAACAGTGTTTAAAACCTGCTGGATCAAAGGAAAGCTTTAACTCTGGGAGGTGAATCCATATAACACAAAGCAGTTTCACAGATAGTTTTTTTCTAATTTTTATCTGAGGACATTTCGTTTTTCCCCATAGGCTGCAATGAGCTCCAAAATGTCACTTCACAGATTCTACAAAAAGAAAGTTTTCAGCCAATTGAATCAAAAGAAATGTTTAACTCTGTAAGATGAATCCACACATCACAAAGCAGTTTGACAGATAGCTTCTTTCTGGTTTTTCTCTTGGGATATTCGGTTTGTCTCCATAGGCCTCAAGCTGAATCAACAGAAACTTGTAACTCTGTGAGATGAATCCACACATCACAAAGCTGTTTCACAGATAACTTATTTCTCGTTTTTATCTAGAGATGTTTGTTTTTTCCTCATAGGCCTCAATGAGCTCCCAAAAGTAACTTCGCAGATTCTCCAAAAATGGTGTTTCCAACCTGCTGAATAAAAAAGAAAGTTTTAACTCTCTGAGATGTTAGGTTAAACTCTGGAAGATGAATCTACACATCATAATGCAGTTTCACAGATACATTCTTTCTAGTTTTTATCTGGGAACATTCAGTGTTTTTCCCATAGGCCTCAATGGGCTCCCAAATGTCTCTATGCAGATTCTACAAAAAGAGAGTTTTCAACCTGTTGAATCAAAACAAAGGTTTAACTCTGTGACATGAATCCAAAATTACAAAACTTTCATAGATAGCTTCTTTCAAATTTTTATTAGAGGATATTTAATTTTTCCCCATAGGTCTCAATCAGCTCCCAAATATCCCCTCACAGGTCGTCTAAAAAGATTGTTTCAACCTGCTGAATCAAAATAAAGGTTTAACTCTTTGAAACACCGCATGTTCTCACTCATAGGTGGGAACTGAACAATGAGCTCACTTGGACTCGGGAAGGGGAACATCACACACTGGGGCCTATCATGGGGAGGGGGGAGGGGGGAGGGATTGCATTGGGGAGTTATACCTGATATAAATGATGAATTGATGGGTGCTGACGAGTTGATGGGTGCAGCACACCAACATGGCACATGTATACATATGTAACCTGCACGTTATGCACATGTACCCTAGAACTTAAAGTATAATAAAAAAAAAACAAAAAACAAAAAGAAATGAATGCACACATCACAAAGCAGTTTCACAGGTAGGTTCTTTTGAGTTTTTATCTGGGAATATTTGTTTTTTCCCCATAGATCTCAATGGGCGCCCAAAGGCCCCTCAAATATTCTCCAGTAAGAGTGTTTCTAATCTACCAAATCAAAATACAGCTTTAAAGCTGTGAGATGAATCCACCCATCAAAAAACCATTTCGAAGATGTCTTCTTTCTTGTTTTTATCTGGGAATATTCAGTTTCTTTCCAATAGTGTTAATTGGCTTCCAGATATTCCTTTACAGATACTCCAAGAAAATTGTTTCCAAACTGTTGATTTAAAACAAAAGTTTAACTCTGGGACATGAATCCACACATCACAAAACAGTTTCACAGATAGCTTCTTTTTACTTTTATTTGGAGATATTCCTTTTGTCCCTATAGGCCTAAAAGTGCTCCCAAATGTCCCTTCACAGATTCTCCAAAAAGAGAGTTTCCAACCTGTTGGATAGAACCAAAGGTTTAACTCTGTGAGACGAATCCACACATTACAAATCAGTTTCACAGATAGCTTCCTACTGGTTTTTATCTGGGGATATGTAGTTTTTGTTTATAGGCCACAATGGGCTCCCACATGTCCCTTCACAGAGTCTATAAAAAGAGTGTTTTTACCCTGCTGGATAGAAATAAAGGTATAACCCTGTGAGATAAATCCACACATCACAAAAGTTTCACAGATAACTTCATTCTAGTTTTTATATGGGGATATTCAGATTTTCCCCTTAGACATCAATGCGTGCTCAAATATTTCTTCACCAATTCTTCAAAAAGAGCATTTCCAACCTGCTGAATCAAAAGAAAAGTTTAACTCTGTGAATTGAATCCCCACATCACAAAGCAGTTTCACAGATAGCTTCTTCATAGTTTTTATCTGAGGATATCCAGTTTTTCCCCATAGATCTCATGGGGTACCCACATTTTCCTTGGCAGATTCTACAAAAAGAGTGTTTACAATTTGCTGAATTAAAACTAAGATTTAATTCTGTGACATGAATCCACACATCACAAAGCAGTTTCACAGATTGCTTCTTGATTATCTAGGGATATTCCTTAGGCTTCGATAGGCTACCAAAATGTCTCCTTACAGATTCTAAAATAAGAGTGTTTCCAACCTGCTGAATCAAAAGAAAGGTTGAAATCTGTTAGATGAATCCACACCTCACAAAGCAGTTTTAGAGATAACTTCATTCTAGTTTTTATCTTGGGATATTCTGTTTTTTCTCTTAGGCCTGAATGGGTGCCAAAATGTCCTTGTGCAGATTCTCCAAAAAGAGGATTTCCAACCTGCTGAATCAAAGAAAGCTTTAACTCTGTGAGATGAATCCACACATCACAAAGTAGTTTCACAGATAGCTTCTTTCTAGATTTCAACTTGAAACATTCGGTTTTTCTTCATAGGCATCAATGGGCTCCAAACTGTCCCTTTGCAGATTCTCCAAAAAGAGTGTTTCCAACCACTGAATCAAAAGAAAGTTTTAGCTCTCTAAGATGAATCCAGACATCAGAAAGCAGTTTCACAGATGATTTATTAATTGTTTTTATCTGCAGATATTTTATTTTGCTACTTAGGCCTCAGTAGGCTCCCAAATGTCTCTTCACAGATTCTAAAGAGTGTTTCCAACCTCCTGAATCAAAAGAAAGCTTTAATTCTATTACATGAATCCACAGATCATGAAGCCCTTTCACAGATAACTTCATTCTAGTTTATATCTTGGGATATTCTGTTTTTTTCTTTGTTTTGTTTATTTTTTCATGGGCCTCAATGGGCACCCAAATGTCCCTTTGTAGATCCTCCAAAAAGAGTAGTTCCAACTTGCTGAACCAAAACTAAACTTGAACTCTGTGAGACAAATCCATACATCACAAATCATTTTCAGAGATAGCTTTTTTCTATTTTATCATGTGATAGTCATTTTTCCCCCATCACAAAGCAGTTTCACAGATAGCTTCTTTCTAGTTTATACCTGGGTATATAAGGTTTTTCCCCATAGGCCTCAATGGGCTCCATAATGTCCCTTCACATATTCTCCAGAAAGAGTGTTTCCAGCCTGCTGTATCAACAGAAAAATTTATTTCTGGGAGAGGAATGCACACATCACAAAGCAGTTTCACAGATAGTTTCTTTCTGATTTTTATATAGAGATATTTTGTTTTTACCCATAGGCTTCAAAGGGCTCCCATTTTTCCCTTTGTAGATTCTCCAAAAAGACTGTCTCCAACCTGCTGAATCAAAACAAAGATTTAACACTGAGAGTTTAATCAAAACATGAAAAAGCAGTTCAGATAGCTTTTTTCTAGTTTTTAACTGAGAATAATCTGTTTTTCTGCATAGGTCTCAATTAGCTGCAAAATGGCTGTTGGCAGATTCTTCAAGAAGAGTGCTTCCACCTGCTGAATCAGAAGAAAAATTTATCTCTGTTAAATGAATCCACAAAACCTGTTAAATCATAAGAAATATTTAACTCTGTTAAATGAACCCACACTTTGCAAAGCACTTTCACAGATAATTTTATTCTATTTTTTTATATGGGGATGTTCAGATTTTCTCCTTAGGCCTTATTGGACACCAAAATGTTCCTGCACATTTTCTCCAAAAAGAATGTTTCCAACCTGATGAATCAAAAGAGAAATTTAAAACTGTGAGATGAATCCATACATCACAAAACAGTTTCATAGATAGCTACTCTCTAGTTTTTATTTTGGGATATTCTGTTTTTCTACACAGGCCACACAGGGCTCCAAAATGTCCCTTCATAGATTCTGTAAAAATAGTGTTTCCAATCTACTGAATGAAAAGAAAGGTTTAATTTCCTGAGATAAATCCACACATCACAAAGCAGTTTCACATATAGCTTCTTTCTTGTTTTTATATGGGGTATTCAGTTTTTCCTTATAGTCCTCAATGGGCTCCAAAATGTCCCTTGGCAGATTCTAAAGCAAGACTGATTCCAACTTGCTGTATTAAAACTAAGATTTAACTGTGAGAGATAAATCCACATATCACAAAGCACTTTCACAGATTGCTTCTTGATAGTTTTTATCTGGGGATATTCACATTTCCCCCACAGGCCTGACAGGATCCAAAAGTCTCTTTGTAGATTCTACAAAAAGAGGGTTTCCAACATGCTGCATAAAGAGAAATGGTTTAACTCTGTTAGTTGAATCCACACATACCAAAATAGTTTCACAGATAAATACCTTCTAGTTGTTATCTTGGGATATTTTGTTTTTCCCCTTAGGTCACAATGGGCCCTAAAATGTCCCTTGGCAGATTCTCCAAAAAGTGTGTTCCCAACCTGCTCAATCAAAAGAAAACTTCAATTATGTGAGATGATCCCATTCATCACAAAACAGTTTCACAGAGACCTTCTTTCTAGATTTTATCTTGGGATATTTGGTTTTGCCACATAGGCCTCAATGGACTCCAAAATGTTCCTTTGCAGATTCTCCAAAAAGAGTGTTTCCACCCTGCTGAATCAAAAGAAATGTTTAATCTAGTGACATGAATGCACACATCACAAAGTAGTTTCACAAATAGCTTCTTGAGAGTTTTCATATTGGGAAATCCAGTTTTTCCCTTTAGGCTACAATGGACCCCTGAATGTACTTTTGCATATTCTGCAAAAAGAGTGCTTCCAACCTGGTGAATCAAAAGAAACATGTAATTCTCTGAGATGAATCCACACATCAAAAAGGAGTTTCACAAATTCAGCATATTTGAATTTTTTTTCTAGTTTTTAATTGGGAGATATTTGTTTTTTCCATAGGCCTCATAAGGCTTCCAAATGTCCATTCACATATTCTGAACAAAGAGTGTTTCCAACCTGTTGAATCAAAATAAAGGTTTAACTCTGTGTGATGAATCCACACATCACAAAGTAGTTTTGCAGATAGCTTCTTTCTAGTTTTTATCTGGGCATATTCAGTATTTCCCAGTAGGTCTCAATGGGTTCCCAAATGTCCCTTTGTCAATGCTGGAAAAAAAGTGTTTCACACATACTGAATAAAAGGAAAGATTGAACTCTGAGAAAAATCCACACAACACAAAGCTGTTTCACAGATAGCTTCTCTCTGGGTTTTATCTGGGGATATTCAGTTTTTCCCACAGAACTCAATGTGCTCCCAAAAGTTCCTTTGCAGATTATTGAAAAAGAATGTTTTGAAACCGCTGAATCAAAATAAAGTTTTAAGTCTCTGAGATGAATCCACACATCAGAAAGCATTTTCACAGATTGTTTCCTTATAATTTTTATCTGTGCATATTCTATTTTTCCTCATTGGTCTAACGTGTCTCCCAAACATGTATCTTCACAGGTTCTCAAAAAGAGTGTTTTCAACCTGCTGGATCAAAAGAAAGTTTAATTCTGCAAGATGAATCCACACAACACAAAGCAGTTTCCAAGACAGCTTCTTGCTTTATTCTGGGGATATTCGGTTTTTACTTATAGGTATCAGTGGCATCACAATTGTCCCTTTGCAAATCCTACAAAAGGAGTATTTCCAACCTGCTGGATCAAAAGAAAGGTATAACTCTGAGATGAATCCAAACATCAAAAAGCAGTTTCAAAGATATCTTCTTTCTATTCTTTATCTGGTGTATTCAGTATTTTCCCTTCTAACTCAATGTGCTCCCAAATATCCCTTCACAGATTCTACAAAAAGAGTGTTTTCAACGTTGAATCAGAAAAAAAGGTTTAATTCTGTGAGATGAATCCACACATCACAAAACAGTTTCACAGATATCTTCTTTGTAGTTTTTATCTGGGGATGTTCTGTTGTTCACCATAGGCATCAAAGGGTTCCAAAATGTCCCTTTGCAAATTTTCTAAAAAGAATATTTGAAAACTGATTTATCAAAAGAATGGTTTAACTCTGGGAGACGAAATTCACACTTCACTTTGCAGTTTCGCAGATAGCTCCTTTTTAGTTTTTATCTAGGAATATTTGATTTTTCCCCATAGACCTCAATGATATCCAAATGACCCTT
The DNA here is from genome assembly GCF_002776525.5 of Piliocolobus tephrosceles. Taxonomy (NCBI): domain Eukaryota; kingdom Metazoa; phylum Chordata; class Mammalia; order Primates; family Cercopithecidae; genus Piliocolobus; species Piliocolobus tephrosceles. The sequence goes on from NC_045440.1 coordinate 45,179,727, forward strand.
CACAGATTCTGCAAAAACAGTGTTTTCAAACTACTGAATCAAAAAGGTTTTAACTCTGTAGAATGAATCCACACATCACAAAGCAGTTTCACAGATAGCTTCTTTCTAGTTTTCATCTGAGGATATTTGCTTTTTCACCATAGGACACAATGCACTTTCAAATGTCCCCTTGCAAACTCTACAAAAACAGTGTTTCCAGACAACTGTATCAAAAGATAGGTTTAACTCTTCGAGATGAATCCACACATCATGAAGCCCTGTCACAGATAACTTCTTTCTAGTTTTTAATGAGTATATTCGCTTTTTCACCATAGGCCTCAATGAACTCCTAAATGTCCTTGAGCAGATTCTACAAAAAGTAGTGTAAACTGCTGAATCAAAACACAGGTTTAACACTATGTGGTGAATCTAAACAAAACAGAACAGTTTCACAGATAAGTTATTTCTAGTTTTTATCTGGGGATATTCACTTTTTCATCATAGGCCTCAATGAGCTCCCAAATGTCTTTTTGCAGATTGTACAAAAACAGCGTTTCCAAACTGCCAAATCAAAAGAAAGATTTAACACTGTGAGATGAATCCACATATCACAAATCAGTTTCACAGACAGCTTCTTTCTAATTTAAACTGGGAATATTCACTTTTTCACGGTAGGCCTCAATGCACTCCCAAATTTCCCTTCGCATATTATACAAAACAGCGTTTCCAAACTGCTGAATCAAAAGAAATGTTTACCTTCGTAAGATGAATCCACACATCACAAAGCAGATTCACAGATAACTTCTGTCTAGTATTTACCTGGGGATATTCAATTTGTAACCAAATGTCTAAATGCACTCCCAAATGTCCCTTCACAGATTCTACAAAAAAAGATTTCCAACCTGCTGAATAAAAGATGGGTTTAACTCTGTGAGTTGAATCCAGACATCACAAACCAGCATCAAGCCTCAGTGAACTCCCACATGTCTCTTTGCAGATTCTACAAAGCAGTGTTTTCAAACTGCTGACTCAGAAAAAGGTTTAACTCCATGAGTTGAATCTGCAAACCACAGAGCAGTTTCACAGATAACTTCTTTCAAGTTTTTATCTAGGGATATTTGCTTTGTGCCCTTAGTCCTCAATGTGCTCTCAAATACCCTTTACAGATACTCCAAAGGGCCGTTTGCAACCTGCTAAATCAAAAGAAAGTTTTAAGTCTGTAAGAATAATACACACATCACAAAGAAGTTTCATAAATAGCTTCTTTCTGGTTTTCGTCTGGGGATATCTGCTTTTTAACTATAGGTCTCAATTCACTCCCAAGTGTTCCTTTGCAGATTCTAGAAAAGCAGATTTTTCCAAACTTCTGAATCAAAATAAAAGCTTTACTCTGTGAGATGAATGCAAAAATCACAAACAGTTTTACAGATAAGATTTTTTTAGTTTTTTTTTCTGGGGATATTCACTTTTTCTCCACAGCCATCAATGAACTGAAAAATATAAATATCCCTTCACAGATTATACTAAACAGTGTTTCCAAACTGCTGAATCAAAAGAAAGGTTTAACTCTGTGAGATGAATCCAGACATCACAAAGCAGTTTACAGATAGCTTTTTTCTAGCTTTTACCTGAGTTTATATGCTTTTTCACCATAAGCCTCAATGAGCTCGTAAATGTTCCTTCAGAGATTCTACAAAAACGATGTTTCCAACATGCTGAATGAAGAAAGTTTTATCTCTGTGAGATGAATCCACACATCACAGAAGATTATCACAGGTAAGTTCTCTCTAGTACTTTTCTGGGGATGTTCTCTTTTAACCATAGACCCCAATAAGCTCCAAAATGACCCTTTGCAGATTCTACAAAAAGAGTGTTTCTAAACTGCTGAATAAAAAGAAAGGTTTACTCTGTTAGATTAATCCACACATCACAAAGCAGTTTCACAGACAGCTTCTTTCTAGTTTTTATCTGGGGATATTCTCCTTTTCACCATAGGCCTCAATGAGCTGTCAAATTTCCCTTCGCAGATTCTACAAAAACAGTGTTTTTAAACTGCTGAGTCAAAAGAAAGTTTTAACTCTGTAAGATGAATCAACACATCACAAAGAAGTTACACAGATAGCTTCTTTCAAGTTTTTTTCTGGGGATATTTGATTTTTTGACCATAGGCCTCAGTGAGCTTTCAAATGTCCCTTCGCAGATTGTATGAAAATAATGTTTCCAAATTGCTGAATCTAAAAAAAGGTTTAACTCTCTGAAGTGAATCCACACATCACAAAGCAGTTTCACAGACAGCTTCTTTCTAGTTTCAATCCGGAAATATTCACTTTTTCACAGTAGACCCCAATTCACACCGAATTGTCCTTTCGCATATTTTACAAAAACAGTGTTTCCAATCTGCTGAATCAGAAGAAATGTTTACCTTTGTGAGATGAATCCATACATCATAAAGAAGATTCACTAATAACTTCTTTCTAGTTTTTACCTGGGGATATTTTGTTAGTCACCAAAAACCTGAATGCATTCCCAAACGTCCCTTTGCATTCTACAAAAGGATAGTTTCCAACCTGCTGAATCAAAACAATGGTTTAACTCTGTGAGGTGAATACACACATCACAATGCAGTATCACAGATAACTTGCTTCTAGTTTTCATCTAGGGATATTTGATTTTTTACCATAAGCCTCAATGAGCTCCCAAATGTCCCCTTACAGATTCTACAAAAAAAGTATTTGAAAACTGCTGAGTGAAAAGAACATTTTAACTCTGTAAGATGAATCCACACATCACAAAGCAGTTTCACAGATATCTTCTTTGCAGTTTTTATTTGGGGATATTCACTTTTTTACCATAGGCCTCCATGAGCCCCCAAAGGTCCCTTTGCATATTCTACAAAAACAGTGTTTCCAAACTGCTGAATCAAAAGAAAGGTTTAACTCTGAGAGAGGAATCAACACATCACATAGCACTTTCACACATAGCTTCTTTCTAGTTGTTGTCTAGGGATATTCACCAGAGGCCTCAATGAGTTCCCAAATATCCCTTCACAGATTCTACCAAAACAGTGTATCCAAACTGTTGAAACAAAAGAAAGGTTTAAATTTGTGAGATGAATCCACACATCACAAAGTAGTTTCACAGACAACTTCATTTTAGTGTTTATCTGGAGATATTCACTTTTTCACCATAGGCCCCAATGTCCTCCCGAATGTCCCTTTGCAGATTCTTCAAAAGGGTGGTTTCAAACATGCTGAATCAAAAGAATGGTTTAGCTCTCTGAGGTCAATCCATACATCACAAAGCGGTGTCTTTCTAGTTTTTATCTGGAGATATTAAATTACTTAACCATAGGGCTCAATGAGCTCACAAGATATGTTTTTTTTTTTTTTTTTTTTTATCTGAAGATATGTTTTTCTTCAAAGCCTAAATGGGCCTCCAAATGTCCATTTTCAGATTCTCCAAAAGGAGTGTTTCCAATCTGCTGAATAAAAAGAAAGGCTTAACTCTGTGAGATGAATCCACACATCACAAAGAAGATTCACAAATAACTTCTTTCTAGTTTTTATCTCAGGATGTTTCTTCTTTCACTATAGGCTTCAATGACCTCCCAAATCTTCACTAGTAGATTATACAAAAACAGTGTTTCAAAATTTCTGAGTCAAGAGAAAGTTTTAACTCTGTGAGATGAATCCACACATCACCAAGCAGTTTCACAGATAACTTCTTTTCAGGTTTTATGTGGGGATATTATGTCACCATAAGCCTCCATGCACTTCCAAATGTTTCTTCACAGATTCTACAAAAGGACTGTTTCCTTCCTGATGATTCAAAAAGAGGTTTAACTCTGTGAGATGAATCCACACATCAAAATCTGCTTCACAGCTGGCTTCATTCTAGCTTTTATCTGGGGATATTCACTTTTCTACCATAGGCCTCTATGAGCTCCCAAAAGTCCCATCGCACATTCTACACAGTGTTTCAAAACTGCTAAATCAAAAGAAAGTTTTAATTCTATGAGATGAATCCATATAACACAAAGAATTTTCTTTTCTTTTTTTTTTTTTTTTGAGACAGAGTCTTGCTCTGCTGCCCAGGCTGGAGTGCAGTGGCCGGATCTCAGCTCACTGCAAGCTCCGCTTCCCGGGTTCATGCCATTCTCCTGTCTCAGCCTCCCGAGTAGCTGGGACTATAGGCGCCTGCCTCGTCGCCTGGCTATTTTTTTTGTATTTTCTATTAGAGACGGGGTTTCACCATATTAGCCAGGATGGTCTCGATCTCCTGACCTCGTGATCTGCCCGTCTCGGCCTCCCAAAGTGCTGGGATTACAGGCTTGAGCCACCACGCCCAGCCCAACACAAAGCATTTTCATAGATAGCTTCTTTCTAGTAATTATCTGGGGATATTTGCTTTTTCACCATAAGCCTCAATGAGTTCCCAAATGTCCCTTTGAAGATCCTAAAAAATCAGTTTTTCCAAACTGCTGAATCAAAAATGTTTTAACTCTGTAAGATGAATCCACACATCACAAACAATTACACAGAGAATTTCTTACAAATATTTTTCTGGGGATATTAGACTTTTTGACCATAGGCCTCAATGAGCTTTCAAATATCCCTTCTCATATTGTATGAAAACAGTGTTTTCAAACTGCTGAATCAAAAGAAAGCTTTAAATTTGTGAGACGAATCTACACACCACAAAGCAGTTTCACAGATAGCTTTTTTCTAGTTGTTATCTGGGGATATTCAGTTTTTCTGCATAGTCCTCCATGGGCTCCCAAATGTGCATTCACAGATTCTCCAAAAAAGACATTTTTCCAACATGCTGAATCAAAAGAAAAATTTAAATATGCGAGAGGAACTCACACATCATAAGGCAGTGTCACAGATAGTTTCTTTCTAGTTTGTGTCTGCGGATATTATGTTTTTCCTCAAAGCCTAAATGAGCCTCCAAATGTCCTTTTTCAGATTCTCTAAAAAGAGTGCTTCCAACCTGCTGAATAACAAGAAAGACTTAACTCTGTGAGATGAATCCACACATCACAAAGAAGTTTCACAGATTGCTTCTTTCCACTTTTTATCTGAGGATGTTCTGTTTCTCCCCATAGGCATCAATGAGCTAACAAATATCCCTTCACAGACCCTCCAAAAAAAGAAGTATTTCCAATGCTCTGAATCAAAAGAAACGTTTCACTCTGTGAGATTAATCTGTACATCACAAAAACAGTTTCACAGATTGCTTATTTCTAGTTTTTTATTCTGGGGATATTTAGTTTTTCCCCATCGACCTCCATGGGCTCCCAAATGTCCATTTGTGGATTCTCCAGAAAAACTGTTTCCAACCTGCTGAATAAAAACAAAATTTACTTCTATGAGAGGAATCCACACATCATAAAGCAGTTTCACAGATAGTTTCTTTCTAGTTTTTATCTGGGGATACTTGTTTTTTCCCCATAGGACCCATGAGGCTCTCAAATATTTCTTTGCAGATCTTCCAAAAAGAGGGTTTCCAATCTTCTGAATCCAATGAAAGCTTTATCTCTGTGAGATGAATCCACACATCACAAAGCAGTTTCAGAGGCAACTTATTTCTAATTTTTGTAGCTTCTTTCTAGTTTTTATCTGGAAAAAATCAGTTTTTTCCCTATAGGCCTCAATATGCTACAAAATGTCCCTTCCCATATTCTCCAAAAGTAATGTTTCCAACCTGCTTAATAATAAAAGGTTTAGCTTTGTGAGATGAATCCACACATCACAAAGTAGTTTCACAGATATCTTCTTTTTAGTTTATATCTGGGTTTATTTCATTTTTGCCCATAGGCCACAATGGGCTCCCTATTATGTCTTTGCAGATTTTCCAATTTTAGTGTTTCCAAGCTGCTGAATCAATAGAACTCTTTAAATCTGTTAGGTGAAACCACTCATCGCAACACAGTTCCATAGATCACTTCTTTATCTATGGATATTTGGTTTTCTTCTAAGGATATTTGGTTTTCCTCATGGACATCAATGGGTTCCCAAATATTTCTTTGAACCCTCTAAAAAGAGGGGTTTCCAATCTGCTGAATCAACAAAAAATTTTAACTCTATGAGATGAATCCACACATGACAAAGCAGTTTCACAGATACCTTCTTTCTAGTTTATATCTGGGGATATTCATTTTTTCTGCATAGGCCTCAATGTGCTCTGAAATGTCCCTTCACAGATTCCCTAAAAAGAGTGTTTCCAACCTGGTGAATCAAAAGAAAGTTTTAACTTTTTGAGACGAATCCACACATGACAAAGCAGTTTCACAGATACCTTCCTTATAGCTTTATTCTGGGGGTATTGGGTTTTTCCCCTTAGGCCTCAATGGACTCCCAAATGTTTCTTTTTTTTTATATATACTTTAAGTTCTAGGGTACATGTGCATAACGTGCAGGTTTGTTACATATGTATACATGTGCCATGTTGGTGTGCTGCACCCATCAACTCGTCAGCACCCATCAATTCATCGTTTATATCAGGTATAACTCCCCAGTGCAATCCCTCCCCCCTCTCCCCTCCCTATGATAGGCCCCATTGTGTGATGTTCCCCTTCCCGAGTCCAAGTGAACTCATTGTTCAGTTCCCACCTATGAGTGAGAACATGCGTTGTTTGGTTTTCTCTTCTTGTGATAGTTTGCTAAGAATGATGGTTTCCAGCTGCATCCATGTCCCTACAAAGGACGCAAACTCATCCTTTTTTATGGCTGCATAGTATTCCCTGGTGTATATGTGCCACATTTTCTTAATCCAGTCTGTCACTGATGGACATTTGGGTTGATTCCAAGTCTTTGCTATTGTGAATAGTGCCACAATAAACATACGTGTGCATGTGTCTTTGTAGTAGAATAATTTATAATCCTTTGGGTATATACCCAGTAGTGGGATGGCTGGGTCATATGGTACATCTAGTTCTAGATCCTTGAGGAATTGCCATACTGTTTTCCATAATGGTTGAACTAGTTTACAATCCCACCAACAGTGTTTCTTTGAAGATTATCCAAAAAAAAAAAGTACCTCCAACCTGCAGAATAAACAGAAAGGTTTAATTCTGTGACATGAATCCACACATCACAAAGGCTTCTTGGAAGTAAATTTTCTCTAGGTTTTATCTGGAAATGTTCAGTATTTCCCCATAGGTCTCAAATGACTCAAAAATGTCCCTTTGCCGATTCTCCAAAAGAATATTTCCTACCTTCCGAATCAAAAATAAAGTTTAACTCTGTGAGATGTACTCACATATCACAAAGGAGTTTCACAGATAGTCTCTATCTAGTTTTTACCTGGGGATATTCAGTTTTTCACCATTGACCTCATTGGGCTCTCAAATATCTCCTTGCAGATTTTCTGAAAAGAGTATTTTTTTAAAAAAGGGTTTCTGACCCCCCAATCAAAGGAAAAGTTTCACTTGGTAAGATGAATTTATACATAAAAAAGCAGTTTCACAGATAAGTTCTTCTTAGTTTTTTATCTGCAGAGATTCAGTTTTTCCCCATAGACCTTATTGGACTCCAAAATGTTTCTTCACAGATTTTCCAAACAAAAGTGTTTCCAACGTGCTGAATCAAAAGAAAGTTTTAGCCCTGTGAGATGAATCCACAAAACCCAAAGCATTTTCACAGATAGTTTCTTTCTATACTTTATGTTTGGGTGTTCTGTTTTTCCCCATAGGCCTCAATTGTCTCCCAAATGTCCCCCTCACAGGTACTCGAAAAATAGTGTTTCCAACAATATGAATCAAAAGAAATTTTTAAATGTGAGATTTCTTTGCAGATTCTCCAATAGAGGATTTCCAAACTGCTGAATCCAAAGAAAAGTTTATCCTTTCTCTCAATGGGATCAAAAATGTCTCTTGCAGGTTCTAGAGTGTTTTGAACGTGCTGAATTAAAAGATAGATTTACCTCTATGAAATGAAACCCACGTCAAAAAGCAGTTTCTCAGACACCTTCTTTCTAGTTTTTCTTAATAAGTTTGAATGGGTTCCAAAATGTACTTTAGGAGAATCCCGAAAAAGAGGGTTTCCAACCTGTTTAATCAAACAAAAGGTTTAACTCTGTAAGATGAATTCGCACATCACAAAGCAGTTTCACAGACTAATACTTTCTAGTTTTTATTCTGGAACAATCATTTTTTCCCCATGGGTCTAAATAAGCACCCAAATGTGTGTTCACAGATTCTCCAACAAGAGTGTTACCAACTTGATGTATCAAAAGAAAGGTTTAACTCTGTGTGATCCAGACCTCACAAAGTAGTTTCACAGATAGATTCTTTCTAGTTGTTGTCTCTGGAAATTTGTTTTTTTTCCCATAGACCTCAATGAGTGCCCAAATATCCCCTCACAGATTCTAGAAAAATGTATTTCCAACCTGCCGAATCACAAGGAAGTTTTAAGTCTGTAAGATGAATCCACACATAATAAAGCAGTTTCACAGATAGCTCCTGCCTAGTTTTTAATTGGGGGTATAAATTTTTCTTCCTAGGCCTCATTGGGTTCCCAAATGTTCCAAGCAGATCCTCCAAAAGTGGTGTTTCCAAACTGCAGAATTGAAATAAAGTTTTAACTCTGTGAGATAAATGCACACATCACAAATCAGTTCCACAGATAGTTTCTAGATTTCATCTAGCAATATATTATTTTTTTCAATATGCCTCAATGGGTACTAAATTTTCCTTTGCAGATGCTCATAAAAGAGTGTTTCCAACCTGCTGAATCAAAAGAAAGGTTTAACTCTGTGAGATGAATCCTCACGTCACAACGAAGTTTCACAGATAGCTTCTTTCTTGTTTTTATCTGGGGATATTCAGTTTTTGCTGCTAGGCCTCAATGGGCTCCCAAATGTCTTTTCACAGATTAACCAAGAGGAGTGTTTCTAACCTGCTGAATCAAGAAAAGTTTACATCTGTGAGGTGAATCCAGGCATAACAAAGCAGTTTCACAGATAGCTTGTTTCTGTTTTTATCTTGGAATGTTCAGTTTTTCCTCATAGGCCTCAAATAACTTCCAAATGTCCCTTTGCATATTCTACAAAAAGAATTTTTCCAAACTGCTGATTAAAAAGAAAGGTTTAACTCTCTAAAATGAATCCACACATTACAAAGCAGTCACACAGATAGCTTCTTTCCTGTTTTTATCTGGTGATATACTGTTTTTCACCGTAGACCTCAATGGGTGCCCAAATGTGCCTTCGCAGATTCTCCAAAGAGAGTGTTTCCCACCTGCGAAATCAGAAGAAAGTTTTAACTCCATGAGATGAATCCTCCACACATCACAAAGCAGTTTCATTGATAGCTTCTTTCTAGTATTTACCTGGGAATATTTTGCTTTTCCCCTAAGGAATCAATGGGCTACAAAATGTCCCTCCACAGATTTATCAATTAGAGTTCTTCTAAACCACTGAATAACAGGAAAGTTTTAACTCTCTGAAATGAATCCACCCGTCACAAATCAGTTACACAGATAATTTCTGTCCAATTTTTATTTGAGGATATTAGTTTTTTCTCCATAGTCCTCAAGTGGAACTGAAATTTCTCCTTACAGATTCCACAAAAAGAGTGATTCCAACCTGCTGAATAAAAAGGAAGGTTTCACCCTGTGAGATGAATCCACACATCCCAAAGCCTTTCACAGATAGCTTATTTTCTAGTTTTCATCTGGGGATATTCAGTTTTTCCCCATATGACTCAATGGGCTCTCAAATGTTACTTCACAGAATCTATAAAATGAATTTCCAACCTGCTAAATCAAAAGAATTGATTATCTCAATGACATGAATCATCACGTTACAAAGAAGTTTTACAGATAGCTTCTTTTTAGTTTTAATCTGTGTATATTTGGTTTTTGCAAATAATTCTCAATGGGCTTTCAAATGTCCCTTTACAGATTCTCCAAAAAGAGTGTTTCTAACCTACTGGAAATATTGAAAGGTTTAAGTCTGTGAGATGAATCCAGATATTGCAAAGCAGTTTCAGGGATAACTTCTTTCCAGTTTTAATTTGGGGATATCAGCTTTTCCCCAGAGGCCTCAATGGGCTCCCAAATGTCCCTTCATTTATTCTCCAAAAACTGTGCTGGATAGAAAGAAAGCTTTAACTCTTTGAGATGAATCCACACACCATAAAGCATGTCTGCGGAAAGATAATTTCTAGTTTTATCTGGGCATATACTGTGTTTCCAGGTGGGCCTCAATGGGCTTCCAAATGTTCCTTTGCATATTCTCCACAAAGAGTGTTTCCAACCTGCTGAATGAAAAGAAAGGTTTAACTCTATGAGATCCATCCACACATCATAAAGCCATTTTACTGAGAGTTTCTTTCTAGTTATTATCTTGGGATATTCAGTTTTTACTTACAGACTTCAATGGACTCCCAAGTATCCCTTCGCAGATTTCACAAAAACAGTGTTTCCAACGTGCTGAATTGCAGGAAACAGTGTCTCTGAGAAAAGACTCAAGACATCAAAAAGCAATTTCACAAACAGCTTCTTTCTAGTTTTTATCTGCAGATATTTGGTTGTTTTCCAAAGACCTCAATGGGCTTCCAAAGGATCCTTAGCAGAATTTCCAAAAGGAGTGTTTCTAACCTACTGAATCAAAGGAAGTTTTATCTCTGAGACCTGAATCAACACAACTAAAAGCAGTTTCACAGATAGCTTATTTCTAGTTTTATCTGGGGATATTAGATTTTTACCCATAGGCCTCAATGGGCTCCCAAATTTCCCTTCTCAGATTCTCCAAAAAGAGTGCTTCAAACCTGTTGAATCAAAAGAAGGATTTAAGTCTGTGAGATGAATCCACAAATCACAAAGCAGTTTCACAGATAACTTTTTTCCAGTTTTTATCTGGAGATATTCATGTAATCACCATTGACCTCAATGGGCTCCCAAATGTCATATCACAGATTCTCCAATTACAGATTTTCCAACCTGCTGAATCAAAAGAAAGCGTTAGCTCTGTTAGGTGAATCCACACATTGCAAAGCAGCTTTAAAGATTGCTTCTTTCTAGTTTTTATGTGGTAATACTCAGTTTTTCTTCATAAGCCTCAAAGGGCTCCTAAGTGTCCCTTTGCAGATTACAAGGGCTCCTAAGTGTCCCTTTGCAGATTACAATTACAAGAACGTTTTAACTTGGTAAGATTAATCCACACAGCACAAAGCAGTTTCACAGATAACTTCTGTCTAGTTTTTATCTGGGGATATTTGGATTTTCTCCAGAGGCCTCAATGGGCTCCAAATATCTCTTTGCAGATATTTTAAAAAGTGTGCTTCTAACGTGCTGAATTAAAACAAAGGCTTAACTCAGTAACAGGAATCCACATATGACAAAGCAGTATCACAGACAGCTTCTTTCTAGTTTTTATCTGGCAACATTTCGTTTTATCCCACAGGCCTCAATGGGCTCCCAAATGTCCTTTCAAAGATTCATTTTTGATTGTTTCCAACCTGCTGAATTACAAGAACAGTTTAAGTTTCTGAGATGAATCCACACATCACAAAGCAGTTTTACAGATAGATTCTTTCTAGTTTTTATCTAAGGATATTTGGTGTATTCCCATAGGTTACAATGCATTCCCAAATGTCCTTTTGGAGATTCACCAAAAAAAGAGTTTTCAACCTTCTGAATCTAAAGGAAGGTTTCATTCTGTGAGATGAATCCACACATCACAAAATGCTTTCACAAATACCTTCTTTCCAGTTTTTATCAGGGAATATTTGGTTTTTCCCCACAGGCCTCAATGGGTTTTTAAATGTGCCTTCACAGATTCTTGAAAAGGAGCGTTTCCAACCTGCTGGATATAAAGAAAGGATTAACTCTGTGAGACTAATCCACACATATCAAAGTAGTTTCATATATAGTTTATTTTTCATTTTAATCTTGTGATATTCTCTTTTTATTTCCATAGGCATTAATGGGCTCCAAAATGTTTCTTCTTAGATTCCTAAAAAGATTGTTTCCAACCTTAGTTTAACTCTGTGAGATGAATCTGCACATCACAAAATGCTTTCACAGGTACCTTCTTTCCAGTTTTTATCAGGAAATATTTGTTGTGTCCCCACAGGCCTCAATAGGTTTTTAAATGTGCCTTCACAGATTCTTGAAAAGGAGTGTTTCCAACATGCTGGATAAAAAGAAAATGTTACCACTGTTAGATGAATCCACACATCCCAGAGCAGTTCCATAGATAGCTTTTTTCTCATTTTAATCTGGTGATATTCTTTTTTTCCATAGGCCTTAATGGGCTCCAGAATGTTTCTTCTAATATTACTAAAAAGAATGATTCCAATCTGCGGAATCAAAAGGAAGGTTTAACTCTATGAGATGAATCCTCTCATCACAAACAGTTTAACAAGTAGTTTCTTTCTAGTTTTTCTATGGGGATATTCAGTTTTTTGCCTTAGGCATCAATGGTCTCCCAAATTTGCCTTCACAGATTCTACATTTAGAGTGCTTTCAACTTGTTGAATCAAAAAAAGTTTAAATCTGTGACATGAATCCACACATCACTAAACGGTTTCACAGACAGCTGCTTTCTAGCCTTTGTGTGAGAATATTCGGTTTTTCCATGTAGGCCTCAAAGGGCTCCCAAATGTCCATTCAATTCATCTGAAAATAGTGGTTAAAACCTGCTCAATCAAAACAAAGGTTTAACCCCGTGAGGTGAATTTACATATCACAAAGCACTTTAACTGATAGCTTCTTTTCAGGTTCCATGCAGTGATATTTGATTTTTTTTCCCATAGAACTCAATAGGCTCCCAAATGTCCCTGAACAGACACTCCAAAAAGATTGTTTTCAACCTGGTGAATCAAAGGAAGGTTGAACTCTGGGAGATGAATCCAAACATCACAAAGCAGTTTCACAGATAACTTCTCTCTAGTTTTTATCTAAGAATATTCAGTCTTTTCCCCTATGCCTCAATGGGCTCCCCAATATCCCTTAGCAGATTCTCTCAAAAAAGTATTTCTAGCCTGCTGAATCAAAAGAACGTTTTAACACTGAGAGATGAATCCACACATCACAAAGTAGTTTCACAGACAGCTTCTTTCTAGATTTTACCATAGTATATTTGGGTTTTCTTCTAGGCATCAATGGGCTCCAAATATTCCATCACAGATTCTTTAAAAAGAGTGCTCCACTCTGCTGAATAAAAACAAAGGCTTAACTCTGTGAGGTGAAGCCACACATCACAAAGCAGTTTCACAAATAGCTTATTTCCAGTCTTTATGTGGGAATATTCAGTTTTACTGCATTGGTCTCAATGGGCTCTCAAATGTCCCTTCACAGATTCTCCAAAAAGAGTGATTCTAACCTGCTGAATCAATAGAAAGTTTTAACTTTGGGAGATGAATCCACACATCACAATGAAGTATCACAGAGTGCTTCTTTATAGTTTTTATAAGTAAATACTCATTTTTTTCCCATACACCAAATTGACTCCCAAATGTCTATTCAAAGATTCTCTGAAAAGTGTTTCCAACCTGCACATTGACAAGAAAGGTTTAACTATGTGTGATGATTCCACACATCACAAGGCAGTTTCACATATTGCTCCTTTCTAGTTTTTATCTGGAGATATTTGATTTTTTTCCCATAAGCACAAAAGGGATCTAAAACTTTCCTTCTCAGACCTCCAAAAAGAGTGTTTCCTACCTGCTGAATCAAAAGAAAAATGCCACTTTTTTAGATGAATCCACACATCAAAAAGCAGTTTCACAGACAATTTCTTTATAGTTTTTATCTGGGGATATTTTGTTTTTCCCATTGGCCTCAATGGGATCCCAAATGTCCCATTGCAGATTCTCCAAAAATAGTGTTTTCAACATCCTAAATCGAAAGAAATCTTTAACTCTGTGACATGAATCCACACATCACAAATAGTTTCACGGATAGCTTCTTTCTATTTTTTATCTGGGGATATTCAGTTTTTTGACATAGGCCTCAATGGGCTCCAAAACGTACCTTTACAGATTCTTTCAGAAGAGTGTTTCCAATCTGCTAAATCAACAGTAAAGTTTAACTTTGTGAGGTGAATCCACCCATCATAAAGCAGGTTCACAGAGAGCTTTTTGATAGCTTTTATCTGGGAATATTCAGTTATTTCCCATAAGCCTCAGTGGGCTCCCAAATGTTCCTTTGCAAATACTACAAAATCAGTGTTTTTAACGTGTTGAATTAAAAGAAAAGCTTAATTCTGTAAGATGAATCCACACACCAAAAAGCAGTTTCTCAGATAGCTCCTTTTTAGTTGTTATCTGGGGATATTCAGTTTTTTTTTTTTAAATAGGTTTCAAAGGGTTTCCAAATATCCTTTCTGAGATTCTCCCCAAAAAAGTGTTTTCAGCCTGCTGAATCAAAATGAAGGTTTACCTCTGTAAATCTGTACATCACAATGTGGTTTCAAATATACCTTCCTTCCAGTTTATATCTTGAAATATTCATTTCTTTCTCATAGGCCTCAATTGGTTTTCAAATGTCCCTTTGCAAATCCTTGAAAAGGAGTGTTTACAACCTGCTGAGAAAATAGAAAGGTTTAATACTGTGAGGTGAATCCACACATCACAAAGCAGTTTTTCAGACAGCTTCTTTCTAGTTTTTTCTGGGGATATTCAGTTTTTTCCCATAGGCCTTAATAAACTCCAAATGTCCATTCACAGATTCTCCAAAAAGAGTGTCACAAACCTGCTGAATCAAAAGTACAGTTTGGCAATGTGCAATGAATCCACACATCTGAAAGCAGTTTCATAGATAGCTTCTTTTTAGTTTATATCTCTCGATATTCAGTTTTTTCCAACAGGCCTCAATGAGCTCCCCAGTGTCCCTTCACAGATTCTACAAAACGAATGTTTCCAACCTGCTGAATCAAACGAAATTTTCAACTCTGTGGGATAAATCCCCACATAGCAAAGCAGTTTCACAGATAGTTTCTTCCTAGTTTTAATCTGGGGTATTCGTTTTTTTCTTTCTAGGTCTCATTAAGTTCCTGTATGTCCCTTTGCAACATCTCCAAAAAAAGTGTTTAAAACCTGCTGAATCAAAATAAAGGTTTAACTCTTTGAGATAAAGTTACATATCACAAAGCAGTTTCACTGATAGATTATGTCTGATTTTCATATGAGGATGTTCGGATTTTCCCAGAAGCCTCAATGGGCTCCAGAATGTCACTTTGCAGAATCTAGAAAAAGAGTGTTTCCAACGAACTGAATCAACATATTTTTAACTCTGTGGTTAAATCCTCACATCACAGAGCAGTTTCACAGACAACTTATTTCTACTCATTTCTATCTGGGGATATTCAGTTTTTCCCATAGCCCTCAATGGACTATCAAAGACCCCTCTGCCAATTCTCCAAAAAGAGTGTTTCCAACCTCCTGAATCAAAAGGAACCTTTATCTCTGTGAGGTAAATCCACACATAAAGAAGTTTCATAGATGGCTTCTTTCTAGTTTTTATCTGGGTATGTTCATTTTTACCCTACAGGCCTAACAGGCCTAAACGGGCTACAAAATGTCCTTTTGCATATTCAACAATTAGTGTTTCCAACCTGCAGGATCACAAGAAAGTTTTAATTCTGGGAGATGAATCCACATATCACAAAGCAGTTTCACAAATAACTTCTTCCTAGTTTTTATCTGGGAATATTCGTTTTCTTCCCATAGGCCTCAAGAAGCACTAAAATGGCCCTTTACTGATTACAAAGGGAGTGTTTCCAATGAGCTGAATCAAAAAAAAAAAAAAAAAGGATTAACTCTGTGAGATGAATCTACACATCACAAAGCAGTTTCACAGATAGCTTCTTTCTATTTTTTATCTGGGGATACTCGTATATTCATTTTTTTCACATAGGCCTCAATGGGCTCCCAAATGTCCTTTTGTACATTCTCCAAGAAAAGTGTTTTCAACCTGCTGAATTTTTTAAAAAAGTTTTAACTCTGTGAGGTGAATCCACACACCAAAGGAGTTTCTCAGATAGGTTATTTCTAGTTTTTGTTTCAGGCATTTGTTTTTTTTTTTTTTCATAGGTTTCAATGGGTTCTAAAATGTCCTTCTAGATATTTCCCAAAAAGACTGTATCCAACCTGCTAAATAAAATAAATGCTTAAATGTGTGAGATGAATTTGCACATTACACAACAGTTTTACAGATAGCTTCTAGTTAGTTTTTATATAGGAAAATTCAGTTTTCCCCATAGGCCTCAATGGATTTTCAAATATCCCTACACAGATTCTAGAAAAGGATTATTTTCAACCTGCTGAAAGAAAGGAAAAGTTTACCTCTGTGAGATGAATCCACACATTACAAAGCAGTTTCTAAGATAGCTTCTTTCTAGTTTTTATTTGGGGTTATTGGGTGTTTCCCCTATAGGACTAAATAAGCTCCCAAATGTCCTTTCTCAGAATTTCGAAAAGGAGTGTTACCAACCTACTAATCAAAAGAAAGGTTGATCTGTGTGTGATCCACACAATGCAAAGCACTTTCAAAGATAGGCACTTTCTTGTTTTTATCTGGATATTCAGTTTTACCCATAGGCCTCGGTGGGCTCCCAAATGTCCCTAGCAGATATTACCAAAACAGTGTTTTCAATCTGCTGAATCAAAAGAAATGTTTAACTCTGTGAGATGAATCCACTCATCACAAAGTAGTTTCACAGATATCTTCTTTATAGCTTTTATATTGGGATATTCTGTGTTATCCCACAGACCTCAAAGGGTTCCCAAAAGTAACTGCAGATTCTACAAAAAGATGTTTCCAATCTGATGAAGTAAAAGAAAGGTTTAACACTGAGATATAGATTCACACATAACAATGCAATTTCACAGATAGCACCTTTGTAGTTTTTGTCTTGGGATATCTGGTTTCTCCACATAGGCTTCAATGGGCTCCCACATGTCCCTTTGCAGATTCTCCAAAAAAAGTTTCCAGCCTGCTGAATCAAAATGAAAGCTTAAGTCTGTCAGATGAAGTGGCATATACTAAAGCAATTTCACAGAGAGCTTATTTCTAGTTTATATCTAGGGATATTCTGTTTTCTGCATAGGCCTCAATGGACTCCCAAATATATTTTTGGAGATTCTACAGAAAGAGTGTCTCCAATCTGTTGAATCAAAAGAAAGTTTTAACTTTGTCAGATGAATACTCACATGACAAAACAGTTTCACAAATAGCTTCTTTGTAGTTTTTATCTGGGGATATTGAGGTTTTTTCCCATAGGATAAATGAGCTCCCAAATGTACCTTTGCAGGTTCTCCAAAAAGAGTGTTTGCAACCTGCTGCATGAAAAAAAAAAAAAAAAAAAAAAAAAAAAAAGCAAAACAAAATAAAACAAACAAACAAACAGAAAACAAAACTAAACCACCAAAAGCAAAACTTTTAAATCTGTGTGATGAATCCACACATCACAAACCAGATTTACAGGTAGCTTTTTTTTTTAGTTTTTATTTGGGATATTCAGTTTTTTTGCATACGTCCAAATAGGCTCCCAAATATCCCATTACAGATTCTTGAAAAACAGTGTTTCCCACCTGATGAATCAAAAGAAAGGTTTAACTCTGTGAGATGACTCCATGTATCAAAAAGCAGTTTCACAGATAGGTTCTTTCTAACTTTTATCTCGTATATCACTTTTTTTCCCATAGGCTTCAATGAAATCCAAAATGTCCCTTCACAGATTCTACGAAAACACTGTTTCCAAGCTGCTGAATCAAAACAATGATTTATCCCTGTGAGATGAATCGAGGCATCAGAAAGCAGTTTCACAGATTGATTCTTCCTAGTTTTTCTCTCAGTACATTTGCTTTTTCCCCATAAACCTCAAAGGCCTTTCAAATATCTATTTGCAGTTTCTCCAATTAGAGTGTTTCCAAATTGCTGAATCAAAAGAAAGGTTTAACTCTGTGAGTTGAATCCACCCATCACAAAGGAGTTTTACTAATATCTTCTTTCTAGATTTTATCTGTGGATATTCAGTTTTTCCCCTTTGGCCTCAGTGGGCTCCCAAATATCCATTTTCATATTCTTCAAAAAAATTACTGTTTCCAAACTGTTGAATGAAAATGAATTTTTAACTCTGGGAGATGAATCCACACTTCACAAAGCAGATTCACAGATAGCTTTCTTTTCTAGTTTTTATCTTGGGATATTCGGTTTTCCCCAGAGCCTTAAAGGTCTGCCAAATATCCCCTCACTGATTATCTAAAAGGAGTGTTTCCAACTTGCTGAATCAAAATAAAGATGTAACACTGTGAGATAAATCCAAATATCACAAAGCAGTTTAACAGATAGTATCTTTTTAATTTTTCCCTGGGGATATTAAGATTCTCCCCTTTGGCTTCAATGGATTTCCAAATGTCCCTTCATAGATTCTCCACAAAGATTGTGTCCAACCTACAGAACCAAAAGAAAGACTTAACTCTGTGAGCTGAATCCACACATCCTAAAACAGTTTCACAGGTAGATTTTTTCTAGTTTTTATCTTGGGATATTCAATTTTTCCCCATAGGCATTAAAGGCCTGCCAAGTGTCCCATTGCAGATTCTCTAAAAATACTCTTTCACACACTGGGGCCTATCATGGGGAGGGGGGAGGGGGGAGGGATTGCATTGGGGAGTTATACCTGATATAAATGATGAATTGATGGGTGCTGATGAGTTGATGGGTGCAGCACACCAACATGGCACATGTATACATATGTAACCTGCACGTTATGCACATGTACCCTAGAACTTAAAGTATAATTAAAAAAAAAAATAAATAAAAAATAAAAAATAAAAAATAAAAATAAAAATACTCTTTCCAACCTACTGAATTAAAAGAAACCTTTAACTCTGTGAGATAGATCCACACATCAAGAAATTGTTTCACAGAGAGCTTTTTTCTAACTTTTGTCTGGGGATATTCAGTTTTTTCCCATAGGCCTCAAAGGGTTCCAAAATGTTCTTTTGCAGATTCTACAAAAAGAGTGTATCTAACCTGCAGAATGAAAGCAAAGGTTTATCTCTGTGAGATGAATTCACACATCATAAAGGAGTTCACAGATAACTTCTTTCAAGTTTTTATCGGGAGATACTCAGTTTTTCCCAAAGGACTCAATTGGCTCTCAAATATCCACTCACAGATTCTCCAATTAGAGTTTTTCCAATCTGCTGAATCAAAAGAAAGTTTTCCCTCTGTGAGATGAATCCACACATTACAAAGCAATTTCATAGATAGCTTCTTTCTAGTTTTTATCTGGGAATATTCAGTTTTTCCCAATAGGCCTCAATGAGCTCCTAATTGTCCCTTTGCAGATTCTACAAAGAGAGTGTTTCCAAGCTGTTTTATGAAAAAAAAGTTTTAGCTCTGTGAGTTGAATACACACAAAACAAAGCATTTTCACGGATAGTTTCTTTCTAGTTTTTATTTGGGGACATTCTGTTCTATCCCATAGACATCAATGGACTCCTAAATGCACATTCACAGATTTTTAAAAAAACAGTGTATCTCACTTGCTGAATCAAAGAAAGTTTTCACTCTGAGAAATAAATCTACACATCACAAAGAAATTTCACAGATAGCTTCTCTCTATTTTTTTTATGTGGGGATATTCGGTTTCCCTATAGGCCTTAAAATGCTGCCAAATGTCCGTTTACTGATTCTCTAAATAAACTGTTTCCAACCTGCAGAATCAAAATAAAGATGTATCTCTATGAGATAAATCCACACATCACAAAGCATTTTCGCAAACAGCATCTTTCTAACTTTTATCTGGGGATATTCAGTTTTTCCACATTGGCCACAATGGGTTCCAAAATGTCCCTTTGCAGATTCTACAAAAAGAGAGTTTCTGCTGGGGAAAGCAGCCCCACACCACTTGGCAGGTACCCTGAGTCTAGTGGAGACAAAGGAGTTAGAAAGAGTCAGAATAACAGTTTCAAAGGTGGGTCAGGGGGACTGGAGCATTGGAGGCTTTCTCATGGCCCAGAGTTCTTTGGCTCCACCTAATTTATTGGTTTACAAGCTCTTTGTTCTTAGAGCAGATAGTAGGGGTAGGAAGTGATGAGGAAAAGGATTAATCAATGAAGGAGAACTCATGAGTCATTCAATAAGATGCATAGCAGTGGCCGTTTCTGTGAATTTCCTTGAGCAAAGGCATGTGTATAAACTACTTAAGATCTTTAATCGGGATTGAAATGGGTGGGAGTGGGTTACAGGAGGAGCCAAGATGTTTGATTATGCTCTACTGCTTCCAGGGAGTGTTATCTCCCTGAGCAACGTGTGAAAAGCTGTGGAACAGTTATGCTCTTGGAATATAAAGACATGAAGACAATAAGGAGTATTTTCTTCTCAGAGTCCATGCATGGCTCCCCACGGATGTCTCACACAGGGGAGACCAACTCATCTGGCACTCCAGAAACTCTCCCACAGTTTCCAACCTGCTGAATCAAAACAAAGGTTTGCCACTGTGAGAGGAATTCACATATTACAAAAGGAATTTCACAGATAGCTTCTTTCTAGTTTTTATCTGGGGATATTTGGCTTTTCCCATTAGGTCTCAAAGGGCTCTCAACTATCCATTTGCAGATTCTCCAATTAGAATGTTTCCAAACTGTTGAATCAAAAGAAAGCTTTAACTGTGTGCAGTGAATCCACACATCAAAAAACAGTTTCACAGATAGCTTCTTTCTGGTTTTTATCAGGGGATATTCTGTTTTCCCTCATAGTCCTCCATGAGCTCCCAAATGGCACTTTGTAGATTTTCCAAAACAGTTTTTTCCATCCTACTGAATGAATAGAATGTTTTGTATCTGCGAAAGGAATCCACACATCACAAAGCACTTTCACAGACAGCTTCTTTCTAGTGTTTATCTGGGGATATTCTTTTTTTGCCTGTAGGCTTCAATGGGCTCCCACTGTTCTTTCACAGATTTTACAAAAAGAGAGTTACCAACCTACTGAATCAAAAGAAATATTTAACTCTCTCAGATAAATCCACACATCACAAATCAGTTTTATAAGTAGCTTCTTTCTAATTTTTATCTGGGATATATTGTTTTCCTCCATAGGCCCCAATGGGTTCCCAAATGTCCCTTTGCAAATTATTCAAAAAGAGTGTTTCCAACCTGTGGAGTCAAAAGAAAGGTTTAACTCTGTGAGATGAATCCACTCATAAAAAAGCAGTTTCACAAATAGTTTCTTTCTAATTTTTATCTGGAGATACTCGATTTTTCCCAAAGGACTCAATTGGCTCTCAAATATCCATTCACAGATTCTCCAATTAGAGTTTTTCCAAACTGCTGACTCAAAAGAAAATTTTACCTCTGTGCGATGAATCCACACATCATAAAGCAGTTTCATAGAAAGTTTCTTTCTAGTTTTTATTTGGAAATATTCAGGTTTTTTTTTTCAATAGGTCTCAACGGGCCCCAAATTGTCCCTTTGCAGATTCTACAAAGACAGTGCTTCCAAGCTGCTTTATGAAAAGAAAGTTTTAGCTCTGTGAGATGAATCTACACATCACAAAGTAGTTTCACAGATAGTTTCTTTCTAGTTTTTATCTTGGATATTCAGTTTTTTCCCCATGGGCCTCAGTGGACTCCAAATGTCCTCTCACAGATATTACAAAAAGAGTGTTACAAACCTGCTTAATCAAAAGAAACATTTAACTCTCTCAGATAAATCCACACATCACAAAGCAGGTTTACAAATAGCTTCTTCCTGATTTTTATCTGGAGATATTTCATTTTTCTCCATAGGCCCTAATGGGCTCCCAAATGTCCCTTTGCAGATTCTTCAAAAAGAATGTTTCCAATCTGTGGAGATAAAAGAAAGTTTTAACTCTGTGAGATGAATTCACACATTACAAAGCAGTTTCACAGATAGCTTCTTATTAGTTTTTATCCTTGAATAGTTGGTTTTTCCCCTTAGACCTCAATGGGCTCCTGAAAGTCTCATCACAGATTCTCCAAAAAGAATGTTTCCAACCCACTGAATCAAAAAAAAAGAAAAAAGAAAAAACGTTTCATTTTGTGAGATGAATCCACACATCACAAAACAGTTTCACAGATAGCTTCTTTCTAGTTTTATCTGGGGATATTTTGTTTTGCCCCATTAGCCTCAGTGAATTTCTAAATGTCCCTTCACATAATCTCCAAAAAGTGTGTTTCCCACCTGCTGAATGAAAAAAAAAGTTTAATTCAGGGAGTTGAATTCATACATCAGAAAGCAGTTTCACAAATAGCTTCCTTCTAGCTTTTATCTGGGATTATTCATTTTTTTCACCAGAGACCTCATTGGACTCCCAAATGCCAATTCATAGATTCTACAAAAGAAGTATTTCCAACCTGCTGAATTAAAAGAAAGGTTTACCTCTGAGAGATGAATCCACAAATGAGAAATCAGTTTCACAGATGGCTTTCTTGTTTTTGTCTAGGTATATTCCATTTTTACTCATAGTCCTCAAAGGGCTTCTTAATGTGTCTTCGCAGATTCTCTGATTCGAAGGTTTCCAACTTGCTGAATAATTAAAAAGGTTTAAATCTGTGGGATGAATCTACACATCGCAAAGCCGTTTTATAGACAACTTCTTTCAGTTTTCATCTGGGAATATTCTGTGTTTCCCCATATACCTCAATGGGCTCCAAAATGTCTCTCTGCAGATTCTCCAAAACGAGTATTTCCAACCTGCTGAATCAAAACATCTGTTTAACTCTGTGAGATGAATCCACACATCATAAAGCAGTTTCACAATTAGCTTCTTTCTTGTGTTTATATGGGGATATTTGTTTTTTCCCAATGAACTCTCAAATATCCCTTTTCAGATTCTCTAAAGGAATTGTTTCCAAACTGCTGAGTGAAAAGAAACATTGAACTCTGAGAGATGAATCCACACATCACAAAGCAGTTTCACATATACCTTCTTTTTAGTTTTAATCTGGGAATTTTCCATTTTGCCTCATAGGCCTCAAAGGGCTCCCAAATGACCCTTTGCAGTTTCTACAACAAGAGTGTATCTAACCTGCTGAATCAAAACAAAGGCTTAATTACGTGAGATTAATTCACTCATCACATCGCAGTTTCACAGTTAGCTTCTTTCTAGTTTTTAATCTGGGGATATTCAGTTTTTCCTCATAGGCCTCAAAGGGATGCCAAATTTCACACCACAGATTATCCAAATAAAGTTTTTCCAACGTGCTGAGTCAAAAGAAAGTTTTAACCCTGTGAGATGAATAAACACATCATAAAACAGTATCACAAATACCTTCTATCTGGTTTTTATCTTGGGATAGTCTGTTTTTCTCTATAGGTCTTAAGTGGCTCCCAATTGTAGCATCAGAGATTTTTCAAAAAGGGTATTTCCCACCTGCTAATTGAAAAGAAAAGTTTACCTCTGTGAGACGAATCCACATGTCACAAAGTATTTTCACAGATACCTTATTTCTAGTTTTTGTCTGGGCTATTTGGGATTTTCCTATAGGCCTTAATGGGCTCTTAAATGTCCCTGCATAGGTTCTCCAAAAATAGTGTTTCCAACCTGAATCAAAAGGAAAGTTTTACTATGTGACATGAATCCACACATCACAAAGCAGTTTCACTGATAACTTTATTTTTTTCTGGGGATATTCAGTTTTGCCACATTGGCCTCAATGTGTTCCAAAAGGCTTATTGCACATTTTGCATAAGGGGTGTTCTCAACCTGCTGAATCAAAAGGAATGTTTAACTCTGTGAGATGAACCCAGACATCACAAAGCAGTTTCACAGGTAGCTTCTTTCTAGATTTTATCTTAGGATATTAGGTTTTCCCCATGGGCCTCAAAGGCCTCCCAAATATCCCTTCACAGACTCTCCAAAAACAGTATTTCCAACCTGATGATTCAACAGAAAGGTTTAACTCTGTGATATGAATCGACACATCACAAAGCATTTTCACACATAGCTTCTTTCTAGTCTCTTCATGTGGATAGGCTGTCTTTCCCAATCAACCTGAAAAAGCTCTCAAATGTCCCTTTGCAGATTCTCCAAAAAGAGCGTATCCAACCTGCTGATTCAAAAGAAATGTTTAACTCCTTGAGATGAATCAACACATCACAAAGCAGTTTAACAGATAGGTTTTTTCTAGTTTTATCTGTGGATGTTCAATTTTTCCTCCATAGACTTCTATGGGATTCAAATGTCCCTTCAGAGATTCTCAAAAAAGAGGGTTTCTAATCTGATGAATCAAAAAAAAAAAAAATTAACTCTGAGAGATGTATTCACCCATCACAAAGCAGTTTCATGGATAGCTTCTTTCTAGTTTTTACCTGGGGATAGTCAGTGTTTCTCTATAAGCTTCAAAAGGCTCCCAAATGTACTTTCACAGAGACTCCAAAAATAGTGTTCCCAACCTTCTAAATCAAAAGAATCTTTTAATTCTGTGAAATGAATCCATACATCACAAGTGAGTTTCACAGTGTCTCTAGTTTTCAGTGGCGAGTGCTTGGTTTTTCCCCACAGGCTTTAATGGGCTCCCAAATGTCCCTTCCAGGGTACTCCAAAAAGAGTGTTTTTATTTCACTGAATGAAAACAAAGGTTTTACTCTGTGAGATGAAACCACACATCTCAAAGCAATTTCACAGATTGCTTCTTTCTAGTTTTTGTCAGGGAATATTCAGTTTTTCCCCTTAAGCCTCCATAGGCTCCTAAATGTCCTTTCACAAATTATCCAAAAAAAGTGTTTCCAACCTGCAGAATCAACAGAAAAGTTAAACACTGTGAGATGAATCCACATAACACAATGCAGACTCACAGATAGCTTATTTCTACTTTCTATTTGGGGATCATCGGTTTTTCCCCAAAGGCCTCCATGAGCTCCCAAATGTCCATTTGCGTATTCTACAAAAAGAGTGTTTCCAACATGATAGTGAATACAAAGATTTAACTCTATAAGATGAATCCATGTAACAAAAAGCAATTTCACAGATAGATTCTTTCTAGTTTTTATCTGAGGACAATCTGCTTTCCCCATAGGCCAAAAAGGGCTCCCAAATGTCACTTCACATATTCTCCAAAATAAGTGTTTCCAATCTGCTGAATCAAAAGAAAGGTTTAACTCTGGGAGATGAATCCACACATCACAAAGAAGTTTCACGGATACTTTCTTTCTGGTTTTTATCAGGGGATATTCATTTTTTCCCAATAGGCCTCATTAGGATTTCAAAAGTCCTTTCACAAATTCTACAAAAAGAGTGTTCTATCATGCAGAATCAAAAGAAAGACTTAACTCTGTGAGCTGAACCACACGTCATGATAAATTTTCACATATAGCTGTTTTCTACTTTTTATCTGGGTATATTCAATGTTTCCCCATAGACCTCAATGGACTCCCACAAGTCCCTTCACATATTCTACAAAAAGAGTGTTTCCAACCTGCTGAGTCAAAAGCAAGTTTTAACTCTGAGAGATGAATCCACACATCACAAAACCCTTTCACAGATAGTTTCTTTCTGATATTGATTTGGGGATGTTTGGTTTTTTGCCATGAGCCTCAATGGTCGCCCAAATGTCACTTCACATATTCCGTAAAAAGAGTGTTTCAAAGTTGCTGAATTAAAAGAATGGTTTAACTCTGTGAGATGAATACACACATGCAAGGCAGTTTCAAGGATAGCTTCTTTTGTTTTTTTCTGGGGATTTTTTTTTTACCCCATAGGTTACAATGGGCTCCACAATGTCCCTTTACAGATTCTCCAAAAAGAGTGTTTTCAACCTGCTCCCTCAAAACAAAAATTTACCAGTGTGAGATAAACCCACATGTCTCAAAGCAAGTTTGACAGATAGTTTTTTTCTAGTTTTTATCTATGGATAGTCTTTTTTATCTCAGAAGCATCAATGGGCTGCCACATATCCCTTTTGCAGATTTTCCAAAAAGGCTGTTTCCAACCTGCAGAATCAAAAGAAAAGTTTAACTCTGTGATTTGTGTCCACACATCACAAAACAGTTTCACAGATAGTGTCTTTCTGGTTTTTAACCTCAGGATATTCTGTTTTTCCCCATAGGCCTCAGTGGGCTCCCAAATGTTTCTATGCAGATTCTTTTTAAAGGATGCTTCCAAACTGCTGAATGAAAAGAAAGGTTTTACTCCATGAGATGAATCCACACATCACACAGCAGTTTCACAAATAGCTTCTATTTACTTTTTACCTGGGGATATTCTGTTTTTCCCCATAGGCCTCAAAAGTTTCCAAACGTCCCTTTGCATATTTTCTAAAAAGAGTGTTTCCAAACTGCTAAATCAAAAGTAGTATTTAATTCTGGAAGAGAAATGCATACATCACAAAACAGTTTCACACATAGCTGCTTTGGAGTTTTTATCTGGGGATATTCACTTTATCTCCATAGGCCTCAATGGGCTCCAAAATGTCCTTTCTCAGATACTACAATTAGAGTGTTTCCAAGCTGCTGAATGAAAAGAGAGCTTTAACTCTGTGAGATGAATAGACATACCATAAAGCAGTTTGATAGATAGATTCTTTCTAATTTTTATCTGGGGATATTTGGTATTTCCTCAAAGGCCTCAATGGGCTCCTAAATGTCCTTTCACAGATTTTCCAAAAACAGTGTTTTCAACCTACTGAATAAAGGAAATGTTTAACTCTGTGAGTTGAATTCACACATCACATAGCAGTTTCACAGATGGTTCCTTTCTAATTTTTGTATGGAGATATTCGGTTTTTCCACATAGGCCTCAGTGGACTCCAAAATGTCCCTTCACATATGCTACAAAAACAGGGTTTGCACCCTGCTGAATCAAAAGAAAGGTTTAACTCTCTGAGAAGAATCCGCACAACACAGCAGTTTCACACAAACTTTCTTTCTATTTTTCATCTAGGGATATTCAGTTTTACTCCTTAGACCTCAATGGTTTCCCAAATGTTTCTTTACAGATTCTGCAAAAAGAGTGTTTCCACAGTGCTGAACCAAAAGAAAGATTTTACTCTGTGACATGAATCCACACATCACTAGGCAGTTCCACAGACAGCTTCTTTCTAGTTTTCATTGGAGGTGAATCCACACGTCACAAATCAGTTTCACAAATCCCTTCTTTCTAGTTTTTATCTGAGGATACTGTTTTAATTCCTTAGACATCAATGAGCTCCCAAATGTCCCTTCACAGAATCTCTAAAAAGAGTGTTTCCACCATGATGAATCAAAAGTAAGGTTTTACTCTGTGACGTGAATCCACACATCATTAGGCAGTTCCACAGACAGTTTCTTTCTAGTTTTTTTTTTGGGGGGGGAGCGGATATTCGGTTTTTCCCCTAAGGCCTCTATGGGCTCCTAAATGTTGTTTCCCAGATTGTCTAAAAAGAGTGTTTCCAACCTGCTGATTCAAAAAAGAAGTTTAACTCTGTGAGGTGAATCTACACATCAGAAGGCAGTTTCACAGATAACTTCTTTTTAGTTTTATCTGGAGATATTAGGTTTTGCCGCATAGGCTTCAATGGCTCCTAAATGAACCTTAGCAGATTCTCCAAAATAAGTTTTTCCAACCTGCTGAATCAAAAGAAAGGGTTAGCTCTGTGAGATGAATCCACATATTACAAAACAATTTCACAGAGAGCATCTTTCTAGTTTTTATCAGGGGATATTCACAGATAGCTTCTTCCTAGGTTTTATCAGGGATATATTTTTCCTATAGGCCTCCATGGGCTCCCAAATGTCCTTTTGCAGATCCCCCAACCAGAGTGTTTCCAAATTGCTGAATCAAAAGAAAGGTTTAACACTGTGACATGAATGCACATATCAAGAAGTAGTTTCACAGATAGCTTTTTTGTAGTTTTTTATCTTGGGATATTCAGTTTTTATTTATAGGCAGCAATGGGTGCTCAAATGTTCCTTCACAGATTGTACAAAAAAAAAAAAAAAAAAAACTGTTTCCAGCCTACTGAATCAATAGAAAGGTTTTTAACTCTATGACAGGAATTCACACTTTAGAGTTTCATCAATAGCCTGTTTCTAGCTTTTATCTGGGGATATTCGGTTTTTACCATATGCCTCAGTAAGTTCCCAAAAGTTACTTCATAAATTCTACATAAAGAGTATTTCCAACCTGGTGAATAAAAAGAAAAGTTAACTCTATGAGGTGAATCCACACGTAATGAAGCAGTTTCACAGACATATTCTTTCTACTTTTTATCTGGGAATAATTAGTTTTTCCCATAGGCCTTAATGGGCTCCCAAATGTCCCTTTGCATATTGTACTAAAAGCATGTTTTGAACCTGCTGAATCAGAAGAAAGGTTGATCTCTTTGAGATGAATGCATACATCAAAAATCAGTTTCATAGATAGATTCTTTCCATTTCTTGTCTGAGAATATTCGGTTTTTCCTCATAGGCCTCAATGGGCTCTCAAATTTCCCTTCACAGATTTTCCAAAAAAGTGTATTTACCTGCTGGATCAAAATAAAGTTTTAACTCTGGGAGATGAATACACACACCTTAAAGCAGTTTCAAAGTTAGCTTTTATCTAGTTTTCATCTGGGGATATTCATTTTTTTCCCATAGGCCTCAATGACTCCTAGTTGAACCTTCGCAGATTCTCCAAAATAAGTGTTTCCAATCTCCTGAATCAAAAGAAAGCGTTACCACTGTGATATGAATCCACACATCACAAAGCAGTTTCACAGGTAGCGTCTTTCTGGTTTTTCTCTAGGGATATTCAATTTCTCCCCATAGGACTCCATGGGCTCCCAATGTCTTCTTGCAGGTTCACCAAAAAGAGTGTTTTCAACCTTTGAGTCAATAGAAAGATTTAACTCTGTGAGATGAATCCACACAACACAATGTAGTTTCACATATAGCCTCTTTGTAGTTTTTACATGAGGATATGCCATTTTTACTTATAGACCTCAATGGGCTTTCAAATTTTCCTTTGCAAATTCTACAAAAAAAAGTGTTTCCAACCTGCTGAATCAAATAATAAACTTTTTACCCTGTGAGATGAATTGACACATCAGAAAACAGTTTCATACATAGCTTCTTTTTTTTTTCTTAATCTGAGTATATTCTGTTTTTCTCCATAGGCCTCAATGGATTCCCAAACGTCACCTTGCACATTCTCCAAAAAGAGTATTTCCAACTTGTTGAATCAAAACGAAGGTATAACTCTGGAAGATGAATCCACACATCACAAAGAAGGTTCACAGATAGTTTCTAGTTTTTATCTGGGGATATTCTTTTTTTTTCCAAATGCCTGAATCAGCTATCAAAAATCCCTTCGCAGATTATACAAAAGCAGTGTTTCCATCCTGCTGAATCAATAGAAAGGTTACACTCTGTGAGCTGCATCCACAAGTCACAGGAAGTTTCATACATAACTTTTTTCTAGTTCTTATCTGAGTATATTCAGTGTTTCCCTATAGGCCTCAATGGGCAACCAAATGTCCGTTTGCAGATTCTCCAAAAAGAATATTTCCAACCTGCTGAATCAAAAGAAAGGTTAAACTCTGGAGATAAATCTACACCTCACAAAGTA
Organism: Piliocolobus tephrosceles; assembly: GCF_002776525.5. Lineage (NCBI taxonomy): Eukaryota > Metazoa > Chordata > Mammalia > Primates > Cercopithecidae > Piliocolobus > Piliocolobus tephrosceles. Next base: position 45,209,217 of record NC_045440.1, read on the forward strand.
GTTTCAAGGTAGATTCCTTCTAGTTTTTATCTGGGGATATTCGAATTTGCCCCACAGGTCTCAATGAGCTCCCAAATGTCCCTTCTCAGATTCTCTAAAAACAGTATTTCCAACCCGGTGAATCAAAAGAAAAGTTAACTCTGGGAGATGAATCCACACATAATGAAGCAGTTTCACAGACAGATTCTGTCTACTTTTTATCTGGGGACATTCAGTTTTTCCCATAGGCCTTAGTGGGCTCTCAAATGATCCTTTGCAGACTGTACAAGAAGTGTTTCCAACCTGCTGAATCAAAAGAGTGTTTCAACTCTCTGAGATGAATCCACACATCAAAAAACAGTTTCACATATAGCTTTGTTCTAGTTTTCAACTGGGAATATTCCGTTTTTCACCATAGTCCTCAATGGGCTCTCAAATGTTCCTTCACATATACTTTAAAAAGAGTTCTTCCAACAGGCTGAGTCAAAAGAAATGTTTAACTTCGTAAGATGAATCCAAATATCAAAAAGAAGTTTGACACAGCTTGTTTCTAGTTTTTAATCTTGGGATACTTGGTTTTTCCCCATAGGACTCAAAGGGCTTCAAATTGTTTCTTCGACGATAATCCAAAAAAGTGTTTACAGAGTGATGAATTAAAAGAAAGATTTAATTGTGTGAGAAGAATCCACACATCAGCCATTAGTTTCAAATATAACTTATTTTTGCTTTCATCTGGGGATATTTGCTTTTTCCCCACAGGCCTAAATGGGCTCCCAAATGTCACTTTGCTAATTTTGTAAAATAAGTGTTTCCAACCTGCTGAATTGAAACAAAGGTTTAACCCTGTGAGAAGAATACACACATCACCAAGCAGTTTCACAGATAAACTCTATTTAGTTTTTATTTGGTGATATTCTGTTTTTCCCCATAAATGGGCTTTAAAATATCACTTCATAGATTCTCCAAAAATAGCGTTTTCAACCTGATGAATCAGAAAGAAAAATTTAAGTCAATGAGATGAACCCACATATCTCAAAGCAGTTTCACATATGGCTTCTTTCTAGTTTTTATCTGGGGATATTCCGTTTTGCTACAGACATCAATGTGCTGCGAAATGTCACTTCACAGATTCCCCAGAAACAGAATTTCCAACCTATTGAATGAAAAGAAGAATTTAACTCTGTGAGCTGAATCCACACCTCACAAACCAGTTTCACAGATAGCATCTTTCTTGGTTTTCTCTAGGGATATTATTTTTCCCCATAGAAGTCAATGGGCTCCCAAAAGTTTCCCTGCAGATATTTTAAAAATAATGTTTCCCATCTGACGAACCAAAAGAAAAGTTTATCTCTTGGAGATGAATCCACGCATCACAAAGCAGTTTCATACATAGTTTTTTCAAGTTTTTATTTGGGAAAATATGGGTTTTCCCCATAGGCCTCAATAGGCTTCCAAGTGTTCCTTTATAGATTCTCCAAAAAGGGTGTTTCCATCATACTGAATGAAAACAACAGTTTAACTTTGTGAGATGAAACCACACATAACAAAGCAGCTTCACAGATAGTTATTCTACTTTTTATCTGGGGATATTTTGTTTTTTGCCATGGGCCTCAATAAGCTCACAAATGTTCCTTCTCAGATTCTCCAAAAACAGTGTTTCCAACCTGCTGAATCAAAATAAAAGTTTAACTCTGTGAGGCGAATCTCCACATCAAAAAGCAGTTTCAGAAATTGCTTCTTTCTAGCTTTTATCTGGGGATATCTGCTTTTCTCCGTTAGACGTCAATGGTTTTTCAAATGTGCCATTGCAGATTGTTCATAAAGAGTGTTTCCAACCTGCCGAAAAAAAAGAAAGATTCAGCTCTGAGAGGGGAATGCACACATCTCAAAGTAGTTTCATAGATAGCTTCTTTCTCATTTTAATCACAGGGTATTCCATTTTTCACTATAGGCCTCAATGGGCTCCCAAATGTCCCTTTGCAGATTCACCAATTAGAAAAATTCCAATCTGCTGAAAGACTTAACTCTGTGAAATGAATTGACATTACAGAAAGCTGTTTCACAGACAGCTTCTTTCTAGCTTTTAATTGGGGATATTCAGTTTTCTCTATCTGGTTCAATGTGCTCCCAAATATCCTTTTGCAGATTCTCCAAATAGAGCACTTCCAGCCTACTGAATCAAAAGAAAGTTTTAACTCTGTGAGAAGAATCCACACATCACAAAGCCGTTTCACAGGTACCTTCTGTCTAGCATTTATATGGGGATATTCGGTTTTTCCCTGTAGGCATCAATGGGCTACCAAAATATCCTTTCACAGACACTACGAAAAGAGTGTCTCCATCCTACTGAATCAAAACAAAGGTTTACATCTGTGAGAGAAATCCACACATCACAAAGCAGTTTCACAGATAGCTTCCTTTTAATTTTAATCTGGGGACATTCAGTTTTAACCCATAGGCCACAATCAGCTCCCAAATATCCCTTTATACATGCTCCCAAAAGAGTGATTCCAACCTGATAAAGCAAAAGAAAGTTTTAACTTGGTTTGATGAATCTATACATAGCAGCAATTTCATAGACAGCTTCTTTCTAGTTTTTATCTAAAGCTATTTGGTTTTTCCACCTATGCCCCATGGGCTTCCCAATGTCCCTTCACAGATTCTCCAATTAGAGTGTTTCCAAACTGCTGAATCAAAGGAAAGTTTTATCTTTGTGGGATGAATCCATACATCACAAAGCTGTTTGACAGATTGATTCTTTCTAGTGTTTATCTGGGAATATCTGGTTTTGCCCCATAGGCCTCAATGGCTTCCCAAATGTCCCTTGGCAGATTCTCCAGAAACATTGTTGACAATCACCCGAATGAAAAGAAGGGTTTAAATCTTTATGATGATGCACATATCACAAAGAAGTTTCAAAGATAGCTTCTTTCTAGTTTTTATCTCAAGTATTCAATTCTTCCCCACAGGCCTCAATGAGCTCCAAAATGTCCCTTCGCCAAATTTACAAAAGTATTTCAACCTGGTGAATCAAAAGAAAGTTTTCACTCTGTCTGATGAGTGAAAAAATCACAAAGAAGTTTCAGATTAAGCTTATTTCTACATTTTTGGGGGGATATTCTGTTTTTCTGTTTTTGGACAGCATACGTTTCAATGCTGTCCAAAATGTCCCTTTGCAGATTCTCTAAAAAGGGTTTTTTCCAATGTACTGAATCAAAATAAAGGTTTAACTCCGTGAGATGAAACCACACATCACAAAGCAGTTTCAGCGTTAGCTTCTTTCCAGGTTTTGTCTCGTGATTGGCTTAAATGTGCTCCCAATTTGGCCTAAATGTGCTCCCAAATGTCCCTTCACAGATTCTTGAAAAAGAATGTTTCCAACCAGTTGTATCAAAAGAAATTTTATCTCTGTGAGATGAACTGTCACCTTACAAAGTAGTTTCACAGACACCTTCTTTCTAGTTTTGACGTGGGGACATTCCATTTTTGTTTATGGGCCTCAATGGGCTCCCAAATATCCCTTTGCATATTCTACAAAAACAGTGTTTCCATCCTGCTGGATCAAGATAAAGGTTTACCTTTGTGAGATGAATCAACACATCACAAAGCAACTTGACAGATCGCTTCTTTCTAGTGTTTATCTTGGGATATTCAGTTTTTCCTCATAGGCCTCAAAGGTCTCTTATATGTTCCTTCACAGATTCTCCTAAAACAGTGTTTCCTACCTGCTGAATGAAAATAAATGTTTAAAAGTTTATGATGAATGCACCCATCATAAGGCAGTTTCAAATACAGCTTCCTTCTAGTTTTTATCTGGTTTATTATGTTCTACCTCATACACCTCAATGGAGTCAAAAGTGTCCCTTCCCTGATTTTACAAGAAGTGTTGCAAACCTGGTGAATCAAAAGAAAGATTTAACTCTGTATGATGAATTCACACATCACAAAGCAGGTTCAGAGAAAGGCTCTTTTCACTTTTTATTTGGGGATATTCTATTTTCCTCCATATATCTCAATGGGCTCCAAAATATCACTTCACTGATTCTCTAAAAAAAGTGTTTCCAACCTGCTGAATCAAAGAAAGTTTTAAGTCTATGAGATGAATCCGCACATCACAAAGCATTTTCACAGTTAGGTTTTGTCTAGGTTTTATCTCATGGTATTCAATTTTTCCCCATAAGCCTCAATGGGCTCCCAAATATCCCTTTTCAGATTCTCAAAAAGAGTGTTTCCAACCTGCCAGATCAAAAGAAAGTTTATCTCTGTGAGGTGAATCCTCACATTAAAAAGTAGTTTCACAGATACCTTCTTTCCAGTTTCAACCTGGGGATATCTGGTTTTTACTTATAGTCCTTGGTGGGCTCCCAATTGTCCCTTCACATTTTCTACAAAAAAAGTGTGTTCATCCTGCTGGATGAAGAGAAAGGTTTAACTTTGTGAGATTATTCCACACATCACAAAGCAGTTTCTCAGATAGGTTCTTTCTAGTTTATATCTGGAAATATTCTGTTTTTGCCTACAGAAATTAATGGGCTCACAAGTGTTCTCCAAAAGAATGTTGGAAGTTTCTCCAAAAAGAGTGTTTCCAGCCAGCTAAATCAGTAGAAAGGTTTACCAGTGTGGAATCAATACAAACATCACAAAGCAGTTTCACAGATAGCTTCTTTCTAATTTTTCCTGGTGATATTTAGATTTTTTTTTCAAAAAGCCCAAACGGGCTCCCAAATGTCCCTTCACAGATTCTCCACAAAGAGTTTTTCCAATGTGCTGAATCAAAAGAAATGCTTAACTGAATGAGATGAATCCACACATCACAAAATACTTTCACAGATAACTTCTTTCCAGTTTTTACCTGGGGATATTCTTTTTTTTTTTTCAGGGGCCTTAATGGGATCCAAAATGTCCCTTCTCATATTCTTTGAAAAGAGTCTATCCAACCTCCTGAGTAAAGTGAAAGCTTTCACTGTGTGAGATGAATCTACATACCACAAAGCAATTTCACAGATCATTTTTTTCCAGTTTACATTTGGAACTATTTTTTCCCATAGGCCTTAATTGGAGCCCAAATGTCCTTTGCAGATTCTCCAAATAGACTGTTTTCAACATTCTGAATCAAAAGAAAGGTTTCACTCTGTGAGATGAATGAACATATCACAAAGCAATTTCGCAGATTACTTCTTTCCATTTTTATCTAGAGATATTCTGTTTTCACCCAGAGACTTCAAAGAGCTTTCATATGTCAGTTCGCAAATTCTCCAAAAATAGTATTTCCAAGCTGTGGAATTAAAATAAAGGTTTAACTCTGTGATATGAATCCACACACCACATAGGAGTTTCGCAGATTGCTTCATTCCAGTTTTCATCTGTGGACATGTGGTTTTGCCCCACAGGCCTCAAAGGGCTCCAAAATGTTCCTTTGCAGATTCTCCGAAAACAGTGTTTCCAACATGTTGAATATAAATAAAGGTTTAACTACCTGTGATGAATTCACACATCACAAAGCAGTTTCAGAGATAGCTTCCTTTTAGTTTTTATTTGAGGATATTCAGTTTTTCCCTTAGGCCTCTATGGGCTCCCACATGTCCCTTCACATATTCTCCAATAAGAGTGTTTTCAACCTGCTGAATCAAAAGAAAGATATAACTCTGTGAGTTTAATCTAGACATCACAAAGCATTTTATTTCTTTCTTTCTTTTTTTTTTTTTTTTTTTTTTTTTTTGAGACAGTCTTACTCTGTCCCTCAGGCTGGAGTTCAGTGGCTGGATCTCAGCTCACTGCAAGCTCTGCCTCCCAGGTTTATGCCATTCTCCTGCCTCAGCCTCCTGAGTAGCTGGGACTACAGGCGTCTGCCACCTCACCCAGCTAGTTTTTTGTATTTTTTAGTAGAGACGGGGTTTCACCGTGTTAGCCAAGATGGTCTCAATCTCCTGACTTCGTGATCCACCCGTCTCAGCCTCCCAAAGTGCTGGGATTACAGGCTTGAACCACCACACCCGGCCCACAAAGCACTTTCACAGAGACCTTCTTTCTAGATGGTATCTGTGCATTTTTTTCCCCCATAGGCCTCAATTGGCTTTCAAATGTTACTTCGCAGATTTGTCAAAAAGAGTGTTTCCAATCTGATCAATCAAATGAAAGGTTTAGCTCAGTAACATGATTCCACACATCACATTGGAGTTTCACAGATAGCTTCTGGTTTTTATCTTTTATCTTCGTATAGTCACAATGGGCTATCCAATATTTTTTTCTCAGATTCTACAAAAAGAGTCTTTCTAACTTGCTGAATCAACAGAAAGAGTTAATTTTATGGGATGAAAACACACATCTCCTAGCAGTTTCACAGATAGCTTCTTTCTAATTTTTATCTGGGAATATTCTGTTTTATTTGATAGACCCCAAAGGGCTTCCAATCGTCCCTTTAAAGATTCTCTAAACAGATTGTTTCCAACCTGTTGAATCAAAAGAAAGGTTTAGTTCTGTGAGATGAATGCACACCTCACAAAGCAGTTTCACAGATAACTTCATTCCAGTTTTTATCTGGGTATATTCAATTTTTCCCCATAAGCCTCAACAGGCTCCCAATTGTCCATTTGCAGAGTCTCCAAAAAGACAGTTTCCAATCTGATGAATCACAGGAAAGGTTTAACTCTGTGAGATAAATTAACACATCACAAAGCAGTTTCACAGATAGCTTCTATCTAGTTTTTAACTGGAGATTCTTGATTTTGCCACATAGGCCTCAAAGGCTCCCAAATGTATCTTTGCAGATTCTACAAAAAGAGTGTTTCCAACCTGTTCAATCAAAAGGAAGGTTTAACTCTGTGAGGTGAACCACAAAGCAATTTTTCGGATAACTTATTACTAGTTTTATCAGGGAATATTTTCCCCCCATAGATTTCAATGGACTCTTAAGTGTCCTTTCACATATCTACAGAAAGAATGTTTCCAACATGCAGAACCAAAAGGAAGGTGTAACCCTGTGAGATGAATCTACACATCACAAAGTAGTTTCACAGATAGTGTCTTTCTAGTTTTTATCTTAGGATATTTGTTTTTTTCTCCATAGTCCACAAAGGGCTCAAAATGTCCCTTCTCAGATTCTCAAAAAGAGTGTTTCTAAACTGCTGAATCAAAAAGAAGTTTTAATTCTGTGAGATGAATCCACACATCCCAAAGCACTTTCACAGATAGCTTCTTTCTAGTTTTATCTGGGGATATTCTGTTTTTGCTTATAGGCCCCAATCAGCTCAAAAATGTCCCCTTGAAGATTCTCCAAAAAGAGTGTTTCCAACTTGCTACATTAAAAAAAAAGTTTAACTCTGTGAGATAAATCCACACATCTCAAAGCAATTTCACAGATAGTTTCTTTTTACTTTCTATCTGAGGATATTTCGTCTTTCCCCAAAGGTCTCAAAGAGCTTTCAAATATTTCTTCGCTGATTCCCCCAAAACAGTATTTTCAACCTGCTGAATCAAAAAAATGTTAAACTCAGAGACGAATTCACACATCCCAAAGCAGTTTCACAGATAATTTCTTTCTAGTTTGTATCTGCGGATTTTTTTTTCTTCCTAGGCTTCAAATGGTTACAAAAAGTCCCTTTGCAAATTCTCAAAAAAGAGTGTCTTCAACCTGCTGAATCAAAATAAAGGTTTATCTTGGTGAGCTGAATCAGCACAATAAAAACTAGTTTCACTGATGGCTTATTTCTAGTTTTGTTTGGCATATTTATTTTTCTCCCATAGCTCTCAACAGGCTCCAAAATTTCCCTTTGCATATTCTCCCAAAAGAGTGGCTCCATTTGTTGAATCAAAATAAAAGTTTAACTCTGTGAGATGAATCCACATATCACAAAGCAGTTTCACAAAGAGCTTTCTATTTTATATGTAGGGATATTTGATTTTGTCCCATAGGCCTCAAAGGGCTCCCAATTATCCCTTTGCAGATTCTCTAAAAAGAAGGCTTCCAACCTGCTGAATGAAAAGAAAATTGTAACTCTCTTAGATAAATCTACATATCACAAAACCTTTTCACAGATAGATTCTTTGCAGTTTTTGCCTGGGGATACTCAGTTTTTCCCCATAGATCTCTATAGGCTCCAAAATATCCCTTCACAGGTTTTCCAAAAACAGTGTTTCTAGCCTCCTGAATCAAAAGAAAGGTTTAACTCTGTGAGATGAATCCTCATATCACAAAGAGGTTTCACACATAGCTTTTTTCCTACTATTTATCTGGGCATATTTGGTTTTTTCCCTGTGACTCAATGGGAGGCCAAATGTCCCTTCACAGATTCTCAAAAAAAAAAAAAAAAAAAAGTTTCCAATCTGATGAATCAAAAGAAAGGCTTAGCTCTATGAGATGAATCCACACATCATAAAGCAGTTTCTCAGATAGTTTTTCTCTAGTTTTTATCTGGGGATATTCAGTTTCATCCCATAGACCTCAATGGGTTCCAAAATGTCCTCTCAAAGACTCTCCAAGAAGAGTGTTTCCAACCTGCTTAATGAAAAGAAAAGTTTAACTCAAGTATCACAGAACAGTTTCACAGATAGCTTCTTTCTGGTTTTTACCTGGAGATGTTTGGTTTTCTTCCATAGGCCTAAATGGGCTCCCAAATATTCTTTTGCAGATTATATAAGAAGAGTGTTTCCAAACTGATGAATCAAAAGAAAGTTTTAACTGTGTGAGATGAATTCACACATCCTGAAGCAGTTTTACAGATTCCTTCTTTCTACTTTCTATATGAGAATATTCAGCTTTTCATCATTGGCCTCAATGGTATCCCAAATATCCCTTCACTGATTCCCCAGAAACAGTGTTTATAACCTGCTGAATCAAAAGAAATGTTTAAGTATGTGAGATGAATCCATATCTCACAAAGCAGTTTCACAGATAGCTTCATTCTAGTTTCTATCTGGAAATATTAAATTTTTACTTACAGGCAACAAAGGGCTCCCAAATGTTTCAGACCCTCCAAAAAAAAAAAAAAAAAAAAAGTGATTCCAACATGTGGAATCAAAAGAAAGGTTTAACTCTGTGAGCTGAATCCACACATCACAAGATAGTTTCACAAACAGCTTCTGTCTAGCTTTATCTGGGGATATTCAGTGTTTTCCCATAGACCTCAATAGCTCCCAAATGTCCCTTTGTAAATTCTCCACAAAGGGTGTTGCCAACCTGATGATTCCAAAGAAAGGTTTAACTCTGGAAGATGAATCCATGTATCAAAAATCAGTTTCACAGATAGTTTCTTTCTGGTTTTTATCTGGGGATATTCAGTTTATCCCCATAGGCCATGATGGGCTCCTAAATGTACCTTCATAGATTTTCCATCAAGAGTGTTTCCAGCCTGCTGAGTCAAAAGAAAATTTTACTTTTGTGATATCAATTCAAACATCACAAAGCAGTTTCAGATAGCTTCTTTCTACATTTTATCTGGGGATTTTTTTTCCCCATAGGCTCCAAAGGGGTCCCAATGATCCCTTTGCAGATTCTCCAAAAAGAGTGTAATTCAACGTGACTGAATCATAAGAAATCTTTAACTTTGTGAGATGAATCCAGACATCACAAATCAGTTTCACAAATATCTTTTTTGTAGTTTTTAATTAAGGGTGTTCTCTTTTTCCCCATAGTACTCAATGGGCTCCTAAATGTCCCCTCACATTTACTACAAAAAGAGTGTTTTCAACCTGCTGAATTGAAATAAAGATTTAACTCTGGGAGATGAATCAACATATCACAAAGCAGTTTAAGAGATACCTTCTTTATAATTTTTATCATTTTTATCTGGAGATATTCAATTCTTCCCCGTAGGCCTGAATGGGCTCCTAAATATCCCTTCACAGATGCTCCAAAAAGAGTATTTCCAACCTGCTGAATCAAAACAAAGATTTAACTCTGTGATATGAATTCAACCATCACAATGCAGCTTCACGGAGATCTTTGTAGTTTTTATGTGGGGATATCAGTTTATCCCCATAGGACTCAATGGGTTTCCAAGTGTCCCTTCGAAAATTCTACGAAAAGACGGCTTACAACCTGCTGAATCAAAAGAAAATTTAACACTGTGAGATGAATCCACACATCACAAAGCAGTTTCACATATAGCTTCTTTTTAGTTTAATCTGGGGATATTCGGATTTTCACATTAGACCTCAAATGTTGCAAAAATGTCCCTTCACAGATCCTCCAAAAGTAATGTTTCCAACCTGCTGAATCAAAAGAAAAGTTTAACTCTGTGAGTTTAATCCACATACCAAAAAGCAGTTTCACCAACACCTTATATTTAGTTTTTATCTGGGAATATTCTGTTTTTCTCCATAAATCTCAAAGGGCTCCCAAATGTCCCCTCACAGATTCTCCAAAAAGACTGTTCCAACCTGTTGAATCAAAAGAAAGGTTTAACTCTCTGAGATGAATCAACATTTTGCAAAGCAGTTTCACAGATGGTTTTTTTGTAGTTTTTATCTGGGGATACTCTGTTTTACCCCAGAGGCCTCAAACAGCTCCCTAACGATCCTTCACAGATTCTCCAAAAAGAGTGCTTCCAACCTGCAGAATCAAAAGAAAGTTTTAACTATGTGAGTTGAATCAACACATCACAAAGCAGTTTCACAAATGACTTCTTTCTTTGTTTGTTTTTTTTTTTTTTTTTTTTTTCTGGGGATACTCAGTTATTTCCCATAGTCCCCAATGGGCTCCCAATGTCCCTTCCTGGATGCTTCAAAAAAGGTGTTTCCAATCTGCTGAATCAAAATAAAGATTTAACTCAGTGAGATGAATTCACATATCACAAAGCAGTTTCACAGATACTGTCTTTCTAGTATTTACCTAGGGATATTCGGTTTTCTTGACAGGCCTCAATGATCTCACAAATGTCCCTTCACAGATTCTACAAAAAGAATGTTTCCAACATGGTGACTTAAAAGAAAGGTTTGACTCTGTAAGATGAATTCACACATCACAAAGGAGTTTTACAGATAACTTCATTCTGGTTTTACTTGGGGATATTTTCTTTTTGCCCTTAGGCCTCATAGGGTGACTAAATGTCCTTTCGCATATCCTGCAACAACAGTGTTTCCAACAGTTGAATCAAAAGAAAGGTTTAACTCTGTGAGATGAATTCACACATCACAAGGCAGTTTAACAGAAAGCTTCTTTCTGGTTTTTATCTGGGAATATTCAGTTTTTTCCTTATGCCACAATGGGCTCCTAAATGTCCCTTCGCAAATTCTTCAAAAAGAGTGTTTCCAACCAGCTGAATCAAAAGGTAGGTTAAATTCTATGAGATAAATCCACATATCACAAAGCAGTTTCACAGATAGCTTCTTTCTAGTTTTATCTAGGGATATTCTGTATTTTCACATAGGCCTCAATGGCTTCCCAAATATCCCTTAGCAGATCCTAGAAAAAGAGTGTTTCAAACTTGTTGAATCAGAAGAAAGATTTACCTCTGTGAGGAGAATCCACACATCACAAAGAACCTTCAAAGATAATTTCTTTCTAGTTTTTATCTGAGGATATTCATTTTTTCTCCATAAGCCTCAATGGGCTGCAAAATGTCCCTTCACAGATTCTCCAAAAAGAGTGTATCCAACCTGCTTAATCAAAACGAAGGTTTAACTCTGTGATATGTATTCAACCACCACAAAGCATCTTCACAGGGAGGTTGTTTGTAGTTTTTCTCTTGGGATATTTTGTTTTTCCCTATAGACCTCAATGGACTCACAAATGTAACCTTGTAGATTCTAGAAAAAGAGAGTTTACAACCTCTGAATCAACAGGAATATTTAACTATGTGAGACGAATCCACACATCACAAAGTAGTTTCACAGTCTGCTTCTTTCTATTTTTTATCTGAAGATATTTGGTTTTTCACCATAGGCCTCAATTGGTGCAAAAGTATCCCATTGCACATCTCTAAAATGACGTTTTCCAACGTTCTGAATCAAAAGAAAGAGTTAACTCTGTGGGTTGAATCCACACATCAGAAAGCAGTTTCACAGCTTCTTTTCAGTTTTTATCAGGGAACATTCATTTTTTTCATAGACCTCAATGGACTCCCAAATGTCGCTTCATAGATTCTACAATAAAGTGCTTCCACATTGCTGAATCAAAAGAAAGGTATAACGATGAGATGAATCCAAACATCACAAAGAAGTTTCACAGATAGTTTCATTCCCATTTTTTCTGGGGATATTCAGTTTTTCCCCTTAGGCCTCAATGGGCTCCCAAATGTCCCTTCACAATTTCTCCATAAAGGGGGTTTCTAACCTGCTGAATCAAAAATCAAAAGTTAGATAGAACTTGGTGAGATGAATCCACACATCACAAAGGAGTTTCACAGATAGCTTCTTTCTACTTTTTAATCTGTGGATATTTTGTTTTTCCCCATAGGCCTAAATGGGTTCCCAAATTTCTACTCACATATTCTGCAAAAACAGTTTCAAATCTGCAGAACCAAAAGAATGATTTAACTCATTTAGAAAGATCCACAAATCACAAAGCAGTTTCACAGATAGCTTCTTTCTAGATTTTCTCTAGGAATATTTGTTTTTTTTCCCATTTGCCTCAAAGGGCTCCCAAATATTCCTTTGCAGATTCTCCAAAAAGTGTGTTTCCAACCTGTTGAATCAAAATAAATTTTTAACTCTGTGATATGAATCTACCTTTCACAAAGCAGCTTCAGAGAGAGCTTCTTTGTAGATTTTCTTTGGGGATATTCAGTTTTGCCCCACAGGCCTCAGTGGGCTAACAAATATACCTTTGCATATTCTACATAAAGAGTGTTTCCAATGTGCTGAATCACAAGAAAATTTAACTATGTGAGATGAATCCACACATCAAAAAGCAGTTAAACAGATAGCTTCTTTCCAGTTTTTATCTGATGATATTTGGATTTTTCCTTAGGCCTCCATTGGCACAAAAATATCCCTTTGTAAATTCTCCAAAAAGACTGTTTCCAATATTCTGAATGAAAAGTTTAAATCTGTGAGTTGAATCCACACATCAAAAAACAGTTCAGGGATAATGGATTTGTTGCTTTTATTTGGGGATATATGGTTTTTTCCCCATAGTCCTCAATGGGCTTTCAAGTGTCACTTGTTTCTACAAAAACAGTGTTTCCAAACTGCTGAATCAAAAAAAAGGTTCAACTCTGTTAGATGAATCCACACATCACAAAGCAGTTTCACAGATAACTTTTTTCTAGTTTTTAGCTGGGAATATTTGTTTTTTCCACTGAGGCCTTAATGGGATCCCAAATGTTTCTTCGTAGTATCTCCAAAAAGAGAGTTTACAACCTACTGAATAAAAATAATGTTTCAAATCCATGAAATGAATCCACATATTAAAAGGTAGTTTCTCTGATACCTTCTTTGTAGATTTTATCTGTGCATATTCAGTTTTTAGGTCTAGGTCTCAATGGGCTCCCAAATTTCCCTTCACAGATTCTACAATAAGAGTGTTTCCAACTGCTGAACCAGAAGAAGATATCATCTCTGTGGGATGAATCCACACATGACAAAGCTGTTTCACTGATAACTTCTTTCTAGTTTTTATCTGTGGATATTCGGTTTTTCCCCTTTAGCCTACTTGGACACCCAAATGTCCTTTTGCAGATGCTCCAAAAAGAGTGTTTCCAAACTACTGAATCAAAAGAAAAGTATAACTCTGTGAGATGAATCCACACATCACAGAGCAGTTGCACAAGCAGTTTCTTTCTAGTTTTAATTTGAGACTATTTGGTTTTTCCCATAGGTCTCAAAGGGCTACTAAATGTCCTTTTGCAGATTCTCCAAAAAGAGTGTTTCTCACCTACTGAATAAAAAAAAATTAAGTCTGTGAGTTGAGTCCACACATTAAAAAGCAGTTTCACAGAGAGCTTCTTTCTATTTTTTCCCTGGGGATATTTTGTTTTTCCCCAAAGGCCTCAATGATTCCCAAATGTCTCTTCACAGATTCTACAAAAACAGTGTTTCCAACTTGCTGAATCAAAAGAGAGTTTTAACCCAGAGAGATGAATATACACATGACAAAACAGTTTTACATGTAGCTTCTTTCTAGTGTTTTGTCTCTGGGTAGTCGTTTTTTCCATTTAAGCCTCAATGGGCTGCCAAATGTCAATTCACACATTCTCCAAGAAAATATTTTTAATCTACTGAATCTAAAGGAATATTTAAATCTGTGAAATGAATGCACATGTCACAAAGCAGTTTTACAGATAGTTTCTTTGTAGTTTTTTTTGGGGGGGGGATATTCAATTTTTCCCCATAAGCCTCAATGGGCTCCCAAATGTCTCTTCATAAATTCTACAAAAAGATTGTCTCCAACCTGCTGAATCAGAAAAAACAATTTATCTCTGTGAAATGAATCCACACAGCACAAAGCAGTTTCACAGATACCTCTTTCTACTTTTATTCTGGGATATTCTGTTTTTCACCATAGACTTCTTTGAGCACCTAAATGTCCCTTAGCAGATTCTCTAAAAACAATGCTTTCTATCTGCCAAATTAAAGGAAAGTTTTAACCCTGTGAACTGAATTTACACATCACAAGGCAGTTTCAAGACAGCATCTTTATAGCTTTTACCTTGAGATATTTGATATTTTCCCAAAAGCCTCAATGGGCTCTGAAATGTCCCTTCGCAGATTCTCTAAAATGAATGTTTCAAACCTGCTGAATCAAAAGAAACATTTACCTCTGGGAGAGAAATGCACAAATCACAAAGCAGTTTCACAGATACATTATTTCTAGTTTTTATATGGGGATATTCGTTTTTCTCCTATAGTCCTAACTGGGCTTCCAAAGTATCTTTGTGTATTATACATAAAGAGTGTTTTCAACCTGCTGAATCAAGTTTTAACTCTGTGAGATGAATCGACATATCACAAAGAAGTTTTACAGATAGTTTCTTTCTAGTTTTCATCCTGGGATATTCAGTTTCTCCACATAGATCTCAAAGGTCTCCCAAATATCTTCTTGCTGATTCTCCAAAAAGAGCGTTTTCAACCTGCTGAATCAAAAGAAAGGTTTAACTCTGTGAGATGACTTTACACATGAGAAAGCAGTTTCACAGAGAGATTCATTCTTCTTTCTATGTTGGGATATTCTGTTTTTCTGCATAGGCCTCAATGATCTCCCAAATATCCCTGTGCAGATTCTACAAATGGAGTGTTTTCCATCTGCTGAATAAAAAGAAAGGTTTAACACTCTGCGATGAATTCACACACCTCAAAGCATTATCACAGACAGCTTCTTTCTAGTTTATTTGTGTGTGTGTGTGTGTGTGTGTGTGTGTGTGTGTGTGTGAGAGAGAGAGATATTCAGTTTTTACCCTAGGCAACATTCGGCTCCAAAATACTCCTTTGTAGATTCTCCAATAAGAGTGTTCCCAACTGTTCGATCAAAAGAAAGGTTGAACTTTGTGAGATGAATCCCCACAAGACAAAGAAGTTTCACAGTTAGCTCCTTTCTAGTTTTTGTCTGGGGATATTCGGTTTTTGCCCATATGCCTCCATGGGCTCCCAAATTTCCCCTTCGCAGATTCTCCAAAAAGACTATTTCCAATCTTCTGAATCAAAAGAAATTTTTAGCTTTGTGAGATGAATTCAATCATCACAAAGAAGTTTTACAAATACCTTTCTTCTAGTTTTTATCTGGGGTTATTTTGTTTTTTCCTTAGACCTCAATGTGCTCCCAAATGTTCCATTGCTGGTTATATATATTCATTTTTAACTTATAGGCCTCAATGGTCTCCCAAACGTGCCATTTCAGTTTCTACAAGAAGAATGTTTCCAACCTGCTGGATCAAAAAAAAAGGTTTAATTCTCTGAGATGAATCCATACATCAGAAAGCAATGTCACAGATACCTTCCTTTTAGTTTTTATCTGGGGATATTCTGTTTTTCTTCATTGGTCTTACTCGGCTCCCAAATGTTTCTTTGCTGGTTCTCCAAAAAAAGTGTTTTCAACCTGGTGGGTTAAGAGAATAGCTTATTTCTGTGAGATGAATTCACACAGTCCAAAACAGTTTCATGGATAGCTTCTTTCTAGTTTTTATCTGAAGATATTTGGGTTTTACTTATAGGCCACAATAAGTAAAATTGTCCCTTTGCAAATTCTACAAAAAGAGTGTTTTAAACCTGCTGGATCAAAAGAATGATTTAACTCTGTGAGGTGAATCAACACATCACAAAGCAGTTTCACAGATAAATGCTATTTAATTTTTATCTGGGGATGTTCTTCTTTTCCAGATTTGAGTCTCAATGGGCTCAAAAATGTCCCTTCACAGTTTCTTGAAGAAGAGTATTTCCAACCTTCTGAATAAAAGAAAGGTTTAACTCTGTGAGATAAATCCACACATCACAAAAGAGTTTCATTGATAACTGCTTTCTAGTTTTTATTTCGGGATAATCGGTTTTTCCCCATAGTCCTAAATGAGCTCCCAAATGTCCTTTTGCATATTCTACAAAAAGATAGTTTCCAACCTACTGAAACAATAGAAGGGGTTAACTCTGTGAGATGAAACTGCGCATCACAAAGCAGTTTCATAGATAACTTCTTTCTAGTTTTTATCTGGGGATTTTCACTTTTTCACCACAGGCCTCAAAGAGCTCCCAAATTTCCCTTCGCAGATTGTACAAAACAATGTTTCCAAACTGCCAAAACAAAAGCAAGGTTTAACTGTGTGAGATGAATTCATATATCACAAAGCAGTTTCACAAACAGCTTCTTTCTAGTTTTTATCTGGGAATATTTGCCTTTTCAACATAGGCCTCGATGCATTCCCAAATATCTCTTCACAGATTCTACAAAAGCAGTGATTCAAAACTGCTGTATCAAAATAGAGATTTACCTCACTGAGATATATCCACTCATTACAAAACAGTTTCCCAGATAGCATCTTTCTGGTTTTACCTGGGGATATTATATTTGTCAATGTAGCCCTCAATACACTCCCAAATGTCCCTTAATAGATTTTAGAAAAGGACCGTTTGCAACCTGCTGAATCAAAGGAAAGTTTTAAATTTGTGAGTATAATTCACACATCAGAAAGCAGTTTCACAAATAATTTTTTCTAGTTTTTATCTGGGGATATTTCCTTTTACACCATAGGCATCAATGAGCTCCCAAATATCCCTTCACAGATTCTACAACAATGGTGTTTCAAAACTGCTGAATCCATATAAAAGTTTAACTCTGTGAGATCAATCCACACATCACAAAGCTGTTTAACAGATAGCTTCTTTTCAGTTCTAATCTGGAGATATTTTCTTTTTCACCATAAGCCTCATTGCACTTCCAAATATCCTTTCACAGATGCTACAAAAACAGTGTTTCCAAACAGCTGAATCAAAAGAAAGGCTTAGTTCTATGAGATGAATCCACATATCACTAAGCAGTTTCACAGATACCTTGTTTCTAGGTATTTTCTTGGCATGTTTACTTTTCACCATAGGCCTCTATGCACTACAAAATGTCCCTGTGCAGATTCTTCAAAAGTACTGTTTGCAATATGCTAACTAAAAGAAAGGTTTTACTCTGTGAAAAGAATCCACAAATCAAAAAGCAGTTTCACAAATAACTTTGTTCTAGTTTTCTATCTGGGGATATTTGCTTTTTCACCTTAGGCCTCAATGAGCTCCCAAATGTCCCTTTGCAGACTCTACAAAAACAGTGTTTCCAAACTGCTGAATCAAAAGAAAGGTTCAGCTCTGTGAGATGAATCCACACATCACAAAACACTTTCACAGATAACTTCCTTCTAATTTTTATCTGGGGATATTCACATTTACAGCCTGGGCCTCAATGCATTCCCAAATGTACCTTTGCATATGGGGCCCCAATGTGTTCCCAAATGTCCCTTCACAAATGAATCCACACATCACAAATCAGTTTCACTGATGGCTTCTTTCCAGTTTTTATCTAGGGATATTCACTTTTTGACCATAGTCCTCAATGAGTTCCCAAATGACCCTTTGCAGATTCTACAAAAATAGTGTTTCCAAGCTGCTGTATCAAAAGAAAAGTTTAACTCTGTGAGATGAATCCACACATCACAAAGCAGTTTCACAGATAGCTTTCTAGTTTTTATCTGAGGATATTCAATTTGTCATCATAGACCTCAATGGGGATATTTTGAACAAGGACTGTGTACAACCTGCTGAATCAAAAGAAAGGTTTAAGTCACTGAGAAGAATCCACACATTAAAAAGTAGTTTCACAAATAAGTTCTTTCTTGTTTTTTATCTGGGGATATTTGTTTTTTCATCATAGGCCTCAAGGAGCTCTTAATTGCTCCTTCACAGACTCTACAAAAGCAATGTTTCAAAATTGCTGAATCAAAAGAAAGGTTTAAATCTGTGAGATCAATACACACATCATAGAGCAGTTTCACAGCTAACTTCTTTCTAGTTTTCATCTGAAGTCATTCACTTTTTCACCATAGGCCTCGATACATTCCTAAATGTCCCTTCACAGATTCTACAAAAGGACTGTTTCCACCATGCTGAATCAAAAAAAGGTTTAATTGAGATACATCCATACATCACAAAACAGTTTCACAGATACCTTCTTTCTGGTATTTATCCCTGGATATTCACTTTTTCAACATAGGCCTCAATGCACTCCCAAATAGCCTCTTGCAAAATGTACAAAAAGGGTGTATCCAAAATGCTGAATCAAATGACTTAGCTCTGTGAGATGAATCCACACATCATAAAGCAGTTTCACAGATAGCTTCCTTCTAGTTTTTTGTCTGGGGATATTTGCTTTTCCACCATACGCCTAATTGACCTCCCAAATGTCCCTTCACCAAATTTACAAAATGGCGTTTCCAAACTGCTGAATCAAAAGAAAGGCTTAACTCTGTGAGATGAATTCACACACCACTAAGCAGTTTCACAGATAGTTCTTTTCTAGTTTTCATCTTGGGATATTTGCTTTTTCACTATAGGCCTCAACAAACTCCCAAATGTCTCTTCTCAAATTCTACAAAAACAGTGTTTCCTAACTGCTGACTCAAAAGACATTTTTAACTCTGTGAGATGCATCAACACATTACAAAGCAGTTTCACAGATTTCTTCTTTCTAGTTTTTATCTCTGGATATTTGCTTTTTCAGCCTAGGCCTTAATGAGCTCCCAAATGTCTTTTCGCAGACTCTTTAAAAACAGTGTTTCCAAACTGCTGAATAAAAAGAAAAGTTCAGCTCCATGAAATGAATCCACACTTCACAAAGCAGTTTCACAGATAGCTTCCTTCTACTTTTTATCTGGAGATAATTCGCATTTTCAACAGAGGCCTCAATATGTTCCAAAATGTCCCTTCACAGGTTCTACAATAACAGTTCTTCCAAACTGCTTAATCAAAAGAATGTATAACTCTGTGAAATGAATCCACACATCACAAAGTAGTTTCATAGATAACTTATTTCTAGTTTTTATCTGGGAATATTTGGTTTCTCACCCTTGGCCTCAATGCACCATCAAATGTCCCTTCACAAATTCTACAAAAGGACTCTTTGCAACCTGATGAATCAAAAGAAAGTTTTATCTCTGAGAGAAGAATCCATACATCACAAATCAGTTTCACAGATAGCTTCTTTTTAGTTTTTACTTGGGGTTATTCCCTTTTCTACCATTGGCCTCAATGCACTTCCAAATATACCCTTCGCAGATTCTACCAAAAAACTGTTTCCAACATGCTGAATCAAAAGAAAGGTTAACTCTATGAGATGAATGCACACATGACAAAGCAGTTTCACAAATAACATCTTTCTAGTTTTTATCTGAGGATATTTGCTTTTTCACCATAGGCCTCAATGAGCTCCCAAATATCCCTTTGCAGATTCTACAAAAACAGTGTTTCAAAACTGCTGGATAAAAGTAAGTTTTAACTCTGTGAGATGAATCCACACATCACAAATCAGTTTCACAGATAGCTTCTTTTTAGTTTTTACCTGGGATTATTCCCTTTTCTACCATTGGCCTCAATGCACTTCCAAATATACCTTCACAGATTCTACCAAAAAACTGTTTCTAACATGCTGAATCAAAAGAAAGGTTAACTCTATGAGATGAATCCACACATCACAAAGCAGTTTCATAGACAACTTCTTTCTAGTTTTTATCCAGGGATATTCACATTTTCCCCATAGGCCTCAATGAGCTCACAAGTGTCCCTTCACAGATTCTACAAACATATTGTTTCCAAATTGCTTAATGAAAAGAAAGGTTTAACTCTGTGAGATGAATCCACATATCACAAAACTGTTTCACAGATATCTTCTACCTAGTTTTTATCTGAGAATATTTGCTTTTTAACCATGGGCCTCAATGAGCTCCCAAATGTCCTTTTGTAGATTCTACAAAAACAGTGTTTCCAAACACCTGAATCAAAGGCAGGTTTACTTCTGTGAGATGAATCCACACACCACAAAGCAGTTTCACAGAAAGCTTCTGTCTTGAATTTTTTGGGGGGAAATTCACTTTTTCACCATAGGCCTCAATGCACTCCCAAATATCCATTTGCTGATTCTACAAAAACAGTGTTTCCAAACTGCTGAATCAAAAACAATGTTCACTCTGTGAGTTGAAACCACACATCACAAAGCAGTTTCACAGATAACTTTTTTCTAGTTTTCATTTGGGGATATTCTGTTTGTCACCAAAGGCCTCAATGCACTACCAAGTGTCCTTTTGCAGATTCTGTGAAAACAGTGTTTCCCAACTGCTGAATCAAAAAAATAGCTTATCTCTGTGAGATTATTTCACACATCACAAAGGAGTTTCACAAATAATTTGTTTTTAGTTTTTATTTGGGGATATTTTTTTTTTCACCATAGGCCTCAATGAACTCCCAAATGTCCCTTCACACATTCCACAAAAACAGTGTTTTCAAACTGCTGAATCAAAAGAAAGGTTTAACTGTGTTAGATGAATCTATATATCACAAAGCATGTTCACAAATATCTTCTTTCTAGTTTTTATCTGGGGATATCTTCTTTTTCACAATAGGCCTCAATGAGCTGCCAAATGATCCTTCACAGATTCTGCAAAAATAGTGTTTGTAACCTGCTGAATTGAAAGAAAGGTTTAACTCTGTGAAATGCATCCACACATCACAAATGAATTTCACAGATAGCTACTTCTAGCTTTTATCTGGGGATATTCAGTTTTTCCCCAGTGGCCTCAGTGGGCTACCTAAGGTCCCTTCTCAGATTCATCAATTAGAATATTTCTAACTTGCTGAATAAGAAGAAAGTTTTAACTCTCTGATGAATCCACACGTCAAAAGTCAGTTTCACACATAGCTTCTTTCTAGTTTTCATCTGGGAATATTTGAGTTTTCACCATAGGCCTAAATCGGCACCAAAATTTCCCTTCGCAGATTCCACAAAAACAGTGATTCCTAACTGCTGAATCAAAACAAAGTTTTAACTCTGGAGATGAAACCACACATACCAAAGCCTTTCACAGATAGCTTCTTTGTAGTTTTCATTGGAGGATATTATGTTTTTCCCCATATGATTCAATGGGCTTCCAAATGTACCTTTGCAGATTCTATAAAAATAATGTTTCTAAGCTGCTAAAGTAGTTTCACAGATGGCTTCTTTCTAGTTTTTATCTGGGGATATTCTGTTTTTCTCTATTGGCTTTAATGGAGCTCCAAATCTCCCTTCTCATATTCCCCAAAAAAAGTGTTTCCAACCTTCTAAAGGAAAAGACGTTTTAACTCTGGGAAATCAATCCACACATCACAAAACGTTTTCACAGATAACTTATTTCTAGTTTTTATCTGGGTATATTCTATTTTTTTCCCAAAAGCCACAATGGCCTCCCAAGTGTCCCCATGCAGATTCTCTACAAAAAATCTGCTGAATCAAAAGAAATATTTAACTCTGAAAGATAAATACACACATCTCAAAGCAGTTTCACAGATAGCATCTTTGTAGTTTTTATCTGGGGATATTCAGATTCTCCAGAAACAGTATTTGCACCCTGTTGAATTGAAGGAAATGCTTAACTTTGTGAGATGAACGTACACATCACAAAGAAATTTCACAGTTAGCTTCTTTTTTTTTTTTTTTTTTTTTTTTTTTTTTTTTTTT
>NC_045440.1:45236303-45314879 GCF_002776525.5 Piliocolobus tephrosceles
AGCCCTTTGTCAGATGAGTAGATTGCAAAAATTTTCTCCCATTCTGTAGGTTGCCTGTTCACTCTGATGGTAGTTTCTTTTGCTGTGCAGAAGCTCTTTAGTTTAATGAGATCCCATTTGTCAATTTTGGCTTTTGCTGCCGTTGCTTTTGGTGTTTTAGACATGAAGTCCTTGCCCATGCCTATGTCCTGAATGGTACTACCTAGATTTTCTTCTAGGGTTTTTATGGTATTAGGTCTAACATTTAAGTCTCTAATCCATCTTGAATTAATCTTCGTATAAGGAGTAAGGAGAGGATCCAGTTTCAGCTTTCTACTTATGGCTAGCCAATTTTCCCAGCACCATTTATTAAATAGGGAATCCTTTCCCCATTTCTTGTTTTTCTCAGGTTTGTCAAATATCAGATGGTTGTAGTTGTGTGGCATTATTTCTGAAGGCTCCGTTCTGTTCCATTGGTCTATATCTCTGTTTTGGTACCAGTACCATGCTGTTTTGGTTACTGTAGCCTTGTAGTATAGTTTGAAGTCAGGTAGCGTGACGCCTCCGGCTTTGTCCTTTTGACTTAGGATTGTCTTGGCAATACGGGCTCTTTTTTGGTTCCATATGAACTTTAAAGCAGTTTTTTCCAATTCGGTGAAGAAACTCATTGGTAGCTTGATGGGGATGGCATTGAATCTATAAATTACCTTGGGCAGTATGGCCATTTTCACAATATTGATTCTGCCTATCCATGAGCATGGTATGTTCTTCCATTTGTTTGTGTCCTCTTTGATTTCACTGAGCAGTGGTTTGTAGTTCTCCTTGAAGAGGTCCTTTACATCCCTTGTAAGTTGGATTCCTAGGTATTTTATTCTCTTTGAAGCAATTGTGAATGGAAGTTCATTCCTGATTTGGCTCTCTGCTTGTCTGTTACTGGTGTATAAGAATGCTTGTGATTTTTGCACATTAATTTTGTATCCTGAGACTTTGCTGAAGTTGCTTATCAGCTTAAGAAGATTTTGGGCTGAGACGATGGGGTTTTCTAAATACACAATCATGTCATCTGCAAACAGGGACAATTTGACTTCCTCTTTTCCTAACTGAATACCCTTGATTTCTTTCTCTTGCCTGATTGCCCTAGCCAGAACTTCCAACACTATGTTGAATAGGAGTGGTGAGAGAGGGCATCCCTGTCTTGTGCCAGTTTTCAAAGGGAACTTTTCCAGTTTTTGCCCATTCAGTATGATATTAGCTGTGGGTTTGTCATAAATAGCTCTTATTATTTTGAGGTACGTTCCATCAATACCGAATTTGTTGAGCGTTTTTAGCATGAAGGGCTGTTGAATTTTGTCAAAAGCCTTTTCTGCATCTATTGAGATAATCATGTGGTTCTTGTCTTTGGTTCTGTTGATATGCTGGATTACGTTGATTGATTTGCGAATGTTGAACCAGCCTTGCATCCCAGGGATGAAGCCCACTTGATCATGGTGGATAAGCTTTTTGATGTGCTGCTGAATCCGGTTTGCCAGTATTTTATTGAGGATTTTTGCATCGATGTTCATCAGGGAGATTGGTCTAAAATTCTCTTTTTTTGTTGTGTCTCTGCCAGGCTTTGGTATCAGGATGATGCTGGCCTCATAAAATGAGTTAGGGAGGATTCCCTCTTTTTCTATTGATTGGAATAGTTTCAGAAGGAATGGTACCAGCTCCTCCTTGTACCTCTGGTAGAATTCAGCTGTGAATCCATCTGGTCCTGGGCTTTTTTTGGTGGGTAGGCTATTAATTGTTGCCTCAATTTCAGAGGCTGCTATTGGTCTATTCAGGGATTCAACTTCTTCCTGGTTTAGTCTTGGAAGAGTGTAAGTGTCCAGGAAATTATCCATTTCTTCTAAATTTTCTAGTTGATTTGCGTAGAGGTGTTTATAGTATTCTCTGATGGTAGTTTGTATTTCTGTGGGGTCGGTGGTGATATCCCCTTTATCATTTTTTATTGCGTCTATTTGATTCCTCTCTCTTTTCTTCTTTATTAATCTTGCTAGCGGTCTGTCAATTTTGTTGATCTTTTCAAAAAACCAACTCCTGGATTCATTGATTTTTTGGAGGGTTTTTTGTGTCTCTATCTCCTTCAGTTCTGCTCTGATCTTAGTTATTTCTTGCCTTCTGCTAGCTTTTGAATGTGTTTGCTCTTGCCTCTCTAGTTCTTTTAATTGTGATGTTAGAGTGTCAATTTTAGATCTTTCCTGCTTTCTCTTGTGGGCACTTAGTGCTATAAATTTCCCTCTACATACTGCTTTAAATGTGTCCCAGAGATTCTGGTATGTTGTATCTTTGTTCTCATTGGATTCAAAGAACATCTTTATTTCTGCTTTCATTTCGTTATGTACCCAGTAGTCATTCAGGAGCAGGTTGTTCAGTTTCCATGTAGTTGAGCGGTTTTGATTGAATTTCTTAGTCCTGAGTTCTAGTTTGATTGCACTGTGGTCAGAGAGACAGTTTGTTATAATTTCTGTTCTTTTACATTTGCTTCTTTCTAGATTTTATCTGCAGATTTTCGGTTTTTCTTCATAGGCCTCAAAGGGCTCCCAAATGTATCTTTGTAGATTCCACAAAAAAAGTGTTTCCCACCTGCTGAATCAAAAAAAATGTTTAAACTCTGTGAGATGAATCCACACATCACAAAACAGTTTCACAGACAGCTTATTTTAGTTTTTTTTCCGGGTTTTTTCTCCAACGGCCTCAATGGTGTCCCAAATGTCCCTTCACAGTTTCTCTGAACACAGTGTTTCCAACGTGCTGAATCAAAGGAAAAGTTTGACTCTGTGAGATGAACCACACATCACAGAGCTGTTTCACAGATAGCTTATTTCAACATTTTATCTGGAAATATTCATTTTTTCCTCCCATAGGTCTCAATAATCTCTGAAATGTCCTTTCGCAGATTCTACAAAAAGAGTGTTTCTAACCTTCTGAATCAAAAGATATTTTTAACCTATGAGATGAATTCACACATCACAAAGCAGTTTCACAGATAATTGTTTTCTAGTTTTTATCTGGTGATATTCCATTTATGTTGATATGGCTCAATGGGCTTGCAATTGTCCCTTTGCATACACTGCAAAAAAAGTATTTGAAATATACAGAAACAAAGGAATGGTTAAACTCTGTGAGATGAATCTACACATCACAAAGCAGTTTCACAGAAAACTTCCTTCTGGTTTTTATCTGGGGATATTCAGTTTTAAACCTCTAGGCCTCAGTTTGCTCACAAATGCCCCTTAGAAGATGCTCCACAAAGGATGTTTTTAACCTGTCAAATTAAAAGAAAGGTTTCTGGGGATATTCAGATTTTCCCCTTAGGAATCAATAGGATCCAAAATATCCCCTCACAGATTGTACAAGAGTGCTTCCAAACTGCTGAATCAAAAGAAATGTTTAACACTGTAAGATGAATCCCCAAATCACAAAGTGGTTTCACAAATAGTTTCTAGATTTTATCTGGAGATATTCAGTTGATTCCAATAGGTTTCAATGGGCTCCCAAATGTCCCTTCACAGTTCTAGAAACGACTGCTTCCGTTCTGCTGAATCAAAAGAAGTTTTACCTTAGAAAGAAGTTCCCAACATATCACAAAGCAGTTTCATATATAGCTTCTTTCTAGTTTTTATCTGGAGATACTCAGTATTTCCCCACAGGCCACAATATGCTCTCAAATGTCACTTCGCAAATTCTACAAAAAGAGTGTTTCCAATTTACACTATGAAAGAAAAAGTTTAACTCTGTGAGATGACTCCACAAATTACAAAGCAGTTTCATGGATAAATTTTTCCAGTTTTTATATGTGGATATTCTGTTTTTCCCTGTAGCCCTCAATGGGCTCCCAAATTTTCTTTCACAGATTCTCCAAAAAGAGTGATTCAAACCTGCTGAGTCAAAAGATACGTTTGCCTCTCTGAGATGTTTCCAGACATCAAAAAGCAGTTTCACAGATAGCTTCTTTCTAGCTTTTATGTGCAAATGTTTTGTTTTTCTTCATAGATCCCAATGGACTCCCCAAAGTCCTTTCACAGTTTTTCCAAAAGGAGTGTTTCCAACTCGCTGAATAAAGAAAGGGTTAACACTGTGAGATAAATCTGCACATCACAAAGCAGTTTCAAAGGTTGGTTCATTCCAGATTTTACCTGGGAATATTCGGGTTTTTTTCCATAGGCTTCAATGGGCTCCCAAATTTTGCTTCACAGATTCTACAAAAAGAGTGTTTCCAATGTACTGAATCAAAAGAAAAGTTTAACTCTGTGAGCTGAACTCCACATCAGAATGCAGTTTCAGAGGGAGCTTCCTTCTAGTTCTTATCTGGGGATATTTTGCTTTCCTAGTAGGTCTCAATGGGCTCCCAACTGTCCCTTCACTGATTCTCCAAAAAGAGTATTTCAATCTTCTGAATCAAAAGAAAATTTTAACTCTGTGAGATGAATCTGCACATCACAAAGCAGTTTCACAGATCACTTCTTTCTAGTTTTTATATGGGGATATTCAAATTTTTGCCATAGTCCTCAATAGGCTCCCAAATGTCCCTTCACAGATTCTACAAAAAGAGTGTCTCCACCCATGAATCAAAATAGTGGTTTAACTATTTGAGATGAATCCACACAGCACAAAGTAGTTTCCCAGACAGTGTATTTCTAGTTTTTATCTGGGGATATTCAATTTTTCCCCTAAGCATCAATGGGCTCCAAATTGTACTTCCTAGCTTCTAAAATAGAGTATTTCCAACCTGATAAATCCAAAGGAAGGTTTAACTCTGAGAGAGGCAGTCACACATCTCAAAGCAGTTTCAGGGATAGCTTCTTTCTAGTTTTTACCTGGGGATATTCTCTTTTTCCCCTTAGGCCTAAATGGACTCCCAAATGTTCATTCACAGATGCTACAAAAAAAAGTGTTTCCATCTGCTGAATCCAAAGAAGTGTTTAATTCTGTGAGAATCCACGCATCACAAAGCAGTTTTACAGATAGCAGCTTTCCAGTTTTTATCTGTGGATATTCTGCTTTTCCCCATCAGGCTCAAAGGGCTCCCAAATGTCCCTTTGCAGAGTCTCCAAAAAGAGTGTTTCCAACATGCTGAATCAAAATAATGGTTTAACTCTGTGAGATTAATCCACAGCTCACAGAGCAGTTTCACAGATAACTTTTTTCTAGTTTTCATCTGGGGATATTTGGTTTTTCAACATAGGACTCAATTGGCTTACAAATATCCCTTTTCATATTCTCCAAGCAGAGATTTCCCAACTTGCTGAATTATAGAAAGGTTTATCTCTATGAGATGGATCAAAATA
Source organism: Piliocolobus tephrosceles (assembly GCF_002776525.5). NCBI lineage: Eukaryota > Metazoa > Chordata > Mammalia > Primates > Cercopithecidae > Piliocolobus > Piliocolobus tephrosceles. The sequence goes on from NC_045440.1 coordinate 45,241,613, forward strand.
TCAAAAAGCAGTTTTACAGATAGCTTCTTTCTAGTTTATCCCTGGGGATATTCAGCTTTTCCCCATAGGCCTGAAAGGGCTCACAAGTGTTCCCTTGCATATCTTCCAAAAAGTTTTTCCAACCTGCTGAATCAAAAGAAAGGTTTAATTCTGTGAGATAAACCCACACATCATAAAGCAGTTTCAAGATAGCATCATTTTATTTTTATCTGGGAATATTCAGTTTTTCCCTATAGGCCTCTATGGAATCTCAAATGTCCCTTTGCAGATACGACCAAAATACAGTTTCCAACCTGCTGAATCAAAAGTTTTAACTCTCAGATAAATCTGTACATTACAACACAGTTTCACAGATAGCTTTTTTCTAGTTTTTGTTGGGGGTATACGTATTTTCTTAATAGGACTCAAAGACTACCAAATATACCTTCAGAGACTCTACAAAAATAGTTTTAAAACCTGCTGAATCAAAATTAAGTTTCTACTCTGTGAGATGAATAAACCCATCACAAAACAGTGTCAGAAGGCTTCCATTTAGTTCTTATCTGGGGATATGCAATTTTTCCCCATAGACCTCCATGAACTCCAAAATATCTTTTCACAGATTCTGCAAAAACGGTGTTTTCAATCTGCTTATTTAAAAGAAAGGTTTAAATCTTTGAGAGGAATTCACACATCAGAAAGCAGTTTCACAGATAGCTTCTATCTAGTTTTTATCCAAGGATATTCAGTGTTTCCTTATAGGCCACAATAAGCTTCCAAATGTCCTTTTCTGGATTCTAAAAAAAGAGGGAATGCAACCTGCTGAATCAAAAGAATGGTTTAACTATGTCAGATGAATTCACACATTACACAACAGCTTCACAGGTAGCTTCTTTCTAGTTTTTGTCTGTAGGTATTTCATTGTTCTACATAGACCCCAATGGGTTCCAAAAAGTCCATTCACAAATTCTACAAAAACAGTGTTTTCAACCTGCTGAATAAAAAGAAAGGTTGATCTCTGTGAGATGAATCCACACACAACAAAACAGTTTCATGGATAGCTTCTTCTTTGTTTTTATCTGGGAATATTTCTTTTTTTTTTTCCTACAGGCTTCAATGGGCTCCCAAATGTTCCTTCACAGATTTTCCAAAAAGAGTGCTTCCAACCTGCTGAATCAAAATAAAGGCTTAACTCTGTGAGATGACAGTACACATCATAAAGCTGCTTCACACATAGCTTTCTTTATTTGTATATATTATTTTTCCTTTTGGTCAAAATGTGCTCTCAAGTGTCCCTTGGCAGATTGTACAACAAAAGTGTTTTCAACCTGCAGAATCAAAAAAAAGTTTAACTCTGTTATATGAATTCTCACATCACAAAGCAGTTTCACAGATAGCTTCTTTCTGGTTTTTATCTGTGGATATTTGATTTTTCCCTACGGGCCTAAATGGAATCCCAAATGTTCCTTCACAGATTTAACTAAAAGAGTGTTTCTAACCTGACAAATCAAAGGAAAGTTTTAACTCTTTGAGATGAATACAAAAATCATAAAACATTTTCATAGATAGGTTCTTTCTTGTTTTTATTGGGGTTATTGTTTTTTCTCCTAATAGGCCTCAAAGGGCTTCAAAATATACCTCTATAGATTCTACAAAAACAGTTTTTAAAATCTGCTGAATCAAAAGAATTGTTTAACTCTGCGAGATGAGTAAACACATCACAAAGCAGTTTCACAGATAGTTTCCTTCTAGTTCTTACATGGGGACATTCATTTTTTTCAATAGGCTTCAATGAGCTCCAAAATGTCCTTTCACAGATTCTACATAAAGAGTGTTTTCAACCTGCTGAATTTAAAGAATGGTTTACCTCTGTGAGAAGGATCCATGCATCACAATGGAGTTTCACAGATAGCTTCTTTGTACCTTTTATCTGGAAATATTCGTTTTTTTCCTTATTGGGCACAATAAGCATCAAAATGTTCCTTTGCAGATTCTACTAAAAGAGGGTTTTCAACCTACTGAATCAAAAGAAAGATTTAACTCTGTGAGATGAATCTACACATCACAAAGATGTTTCACAGGTAGATTCATTTTAACTTTTCTCTAGAGATACGCTGTTTTACCCCATAGGCCTCAATGGGCTCCCAAATAGTCCTTCATAGATGTTTCCAAAAAGAGAGTTTCCAACCTGCTTTTCTTGTTTTTTACCTTTGAATATTTGGATTTTCTTCATAGGCCTAAATGGGCTTCAAAATGTCCTTTTGCAGATTCTGCAAAAAGAGTCCTTCCAATTTACTCTATCAAAGGAAAGGTTTAGCTCTGTGAGATGTTTCCACAAATTACAACATAGTTTCACAGATAGATTTTTCCAGTTTTTATCTGGGGATATTCTGTTTCCCCACAGGCCTCAATGGACCCCTAAATGTCCCTTTGCAGATTCCATAAAAAGAGTGATTTCAACCTGCTGAATTAAAAGAAAGGTATAACTATGTAAGAAGAATCCAAGCATCACAAAGAAGATTCACAGAAAGCTTCTTTCTAGTTTTTATCTGGGGATATTCTGTTTTTCCCCATAGGCCTCAAGGAGTTCTCAAATGTTCCATTGCCGATTCTACAAAAAAAGGTTTTCCACGTGCTGAATCAAAATAAAGGTTTAACTCTGCAAGATGAATCCACACACCTCAAAGAAGTTTCTCAGATATCTTCTTTCTAGTTTTTATCTGGGGATATTTGATTTTTCTCCATAGGCTTCAATGGGCTCCCAAACGTCCCTTCACAGATTCTCCATAGAAAGTTTTCCTACCTGCTAAATGAAAAGAAAGGTTTAAGTAGGTGAGATGAATCCATACATCACAAAACAGTTTCCCAAATAGATCTTTATGGTTTTTATCTGTCGGTATTCCCTTTTTTTCTCATAGGCCCCAAATGGGTTCTCAAAAATCCCTTCACAGATACTCCAAAAACAGTGTTTCCAACATGCTGAATCAAAATAAATATTTACCTCTGGGAGATGAATCAACACATCACAAATAGTTTCATAGATAGCTTCTTTCTAGTTGTTATCTGAGGATATTCAGTTTTCACCTTAGGCCTCAGGGTCTCCCAAATATCTCTACTCAAATTCTACAAAAAGAGTTTTTCCAACCTACTGAAATGAAAGAAAGGTTAACCTCTCTGAGATGAATCCAGGCCTCAAAAATAATTGTTAACAGCAGCTTTTTTCCAGTTTTTATCTCAGGATATTCTGTTTTCCCCTTGGCCCTACAGGACTCCCAAATTTACCTTTGTAGGTACTACAAAAAGAGTGTTTCAAACCTGCTAAATCAAAAGAAAGGTTTGACTCTATAGAGATGAATCCATATATCACAAAGCAGTTTCACAGATAGCTTCTCTCTAGTTTTTATCTTGAAATATTTGGTTTTTCTCCATAGGCCTCAAAGGGCTCCAAAATGTCCCTTCACTGATTCTCCATAGACAGTTTTTCCAACCTGCTGAATCAAAAGAAAGGTTTAACTCTGTGAGATGAATCCACACAACAAAAATAGTTTCAGATATCTTCATTCTATTTTTTATCTGAGGATAAAACAATGGGCTCCCAAATGTCCTTTGGCAGATTCTCCAAAAAAGTGTTTCCAATCTGTTGAATCGAGAGAGGTTCAACTCTGTGAAATGAATCCACCTGCAAGAAAGCAGTTACACAGATAAACTCTTTGCAGTTTTCACCTGGGGTATTTTGATTTTTCCATATGCTTCAAAGTGCTCCAAAATGTCACTTCACAGATTCTACAAAAAGAGTGTCTCCCACCTGCTGAATCAAAGGAAATGTTTAAATCTGTGAGATGAATTCACACATCACAAAGCAGTTTCACAGATAGCTTCTTTTTGGTTTTTATCTGGGGATATTCGGTTTTTCCCCATGGGCCTCAATAATCTCTCAAATATCCCATCACAGATACACCAAAAAGAGTGTTTCCAACCTGCTGAATCGAAACACATGTTGATCTCTGTCAGATGAAATTAACAACACAAAACACTTTCACAGATAACTTCTTTCTACTTTTTGTCTGGGGATATTCCAATTTTTTTCACAGGCCTCAATGAGCTCCCAAATGTCACTTTGCAGATTCTACAAAAAGATTTTTCCAACCAGATGAATCAAAAGAAAAAAGAGTTTTTCAACCAGCTTAACTCTGTGAGATGAATCCACACATCACAAAACTGTTTAATGGATATATTCTTTCTAATTTTTGTAATGGAATATTAGGTTTTTCCCAATAGACCTCAATGGACTCTGATATGTCCCTTTGCAGATTCTACACAAAATGTGTTTCCAACCTGTCAAATCAAAGGAAACATTTAACTCTGTGAGATGAATCCACACATCACATAGCAGTTTCACAGAAATCTTTCTAGTTTTTATTTGGAGATACTTGGTTTTTTCTCCATAGTCCTCATTTGGGTCCAAAATGTTCCTCCACAGATTTTTAAAAAGATGGTCTCCAACCTGCTGAATCAAAAAGTTTTAACTCTGTGAGATGAATCCATACATCACAAAGCAGTTTCACATACAGCTTCTTCCTAGTTTTTACCTGGAAATATTCGCTTTTTCCCCTTAGGCCTCAATGGGCTCTCAAATGTCCCTTCGCAGATCCTAAAAAAGTGTTTTCCACCTGCTGAATCAAAAGAAAGATTTAGCTCTGTGAGATGGATCCATACTTAGAAAGCAGTTTCATAGATAGTTTCTTTCTAGTTTTTCTACGGATCTTCAGTTTTTCCCTGTAGGCCTTAATGGGCTTAAAAATGTCCCTTCTCAGATTCTCCAAAAGAGTGTTTGCAACCTGCTGAATCAAATGAAGTTTAACTTTGTAAGCAGAATCCACACTTCACAAAGCAGTTTCACAGGTTGTTTCTTTCCACTTTTTACTTTGGGATACTCTGTTAGTACCCATAGGCCTCAAAGAGTTTCCAAATGTCCCTTCACAGATTTCACATAAACAGTGTTGCGAATCAGCTGAATTGAAAGAAAGGTTTAACTCTGTGAGATGAATCCACACATCATAAAGCAGTTTCACAGATACCTTATTTCTTGTTTTTATGTGAGCATCTTATATTTTGTACCATTGGCCTCAATGAACTCCCATATGCCAATTCGTAGATTCTCCAAAAAGAGTGTTTCCAAACTTATAAATGAATAGAAATGTTTAACCCTGTGAGGTGAATCATCACATTACAAAGCAGTTTCACAGAAAGCTTGCTTTTGGTTTTATCTAAGGATATTCTCTTTGTCCCCATAGTCCTCAATGGGATTCCAAATGTCCCTTTGAAGATCTTGCAAAACGAGTGTTTCCAACCTGCTGATTCAAAGGAAATGTTTACCTCTGTGAGATGAATACACATCACAAAGAATTTTCACACATAGCTTCTTTCTAGTTTTCATCTGGGAATAGTTGTTTTTTCTCAATAGACCTCTATGGGCTCCCTAAAGTTTCCTTCACACATGCACCAAAAAGTGTGTTTCCAATGCGTTAAATCAAGAGAAAGCTTTAACTCTGTAAGATGAATTCAGAAATCACAAAGCAGTTTCACAAATAGTTTCTTTCTATTCTTTATCTTGGGATATTTGATTTTTCCCCATAGACCTAAATGGGCTCCCAAATGTCTTTTCACAGTTTCTCAAAAATAGTATTCCATCGTACTGAATCAAAAGAAAGGATTACCTATGTGAGATGAATCTGCATTTCACAAAGCAGTTTAACAGATAGCTTCTTTCTAGTATTTAGCGGTTGGTATTCTGTTTTTCCACATAGTCCTCAAAGGGCTCCCAAACATCACTTCACAGATTCTACAAAAAGAGTGTTTCCAACCTGCAGAATCAAAAGAAAAGTTTAACTCTGTAAGAAGAATCTACCTATAACAAAGCAGTCTGTCAGATAGCTTCCTTCTACAATTTGCCTGGTGATATATATGTGTGAAATGAAACCACACATCACAAAGCAGTTTCACACATAGCTTCTTTCTAGTTTTTATCTGGGGATATTCGCTTTTTCCTCATGGGCCTCAATGGGTTCTCAAATTTCTCTTCCCAGATTGATCTGTGGATTCATGTTGGAGAGTGTTTCCCGCCTGCTGAATCAAAACAAACGTTTAACTCTCTGAGATGAATCCATAGATCAAATATCATTTTCATAGAAATCTTCTTTCAAGTTTTTATTTGATGATAAGCAATTTTTTTCCAATAGTCCTCAATTGGCTCCCAAACATTCTTTTGCAGATTCTTTAAAAAGAGTGTTTCTAACCTGCTGAATCAAAAGGAAGGTTTAAATCTGTGAGATGGATCCACACATAACAAAGAAGTTTCACAGATAGCTTCTTTTTAATTTTATTTAATGATATTCTCTTGTTCCCCGTAGTCCTCAATGGGCTCCCAAATGTCCCTTCACAGATGATACAAAACGAGGGTTTCCAACCTGCTGAAAAAAAAAAAAAAAAGATTTAACTCTGTAAGAAGAATCCATAAATCAGAAAGCAGTTTCACAGATAGCTTCTTTTTAGTTTTTATCTGGGAATATTCAGTTTTTCCCCATAGGCCTCAATGGGCTCTGAAAAGTCCCTTTGCAAGTTCTCCAAAAAAGTCTCACCAACTTGCTGCATCAGAAGAAATTCTTAACTTACAAAGCAGCTTCAGACATAGCTTCTTTCCAGTTTCTATCTGGGGATATTCAATTTTTCCCCATAGGCCTAAATGGACTCTGAAATGTCCCTTGATAGATCCTCCAAAAACCTTGCTATCAACATGCTGAATCTAAAGAAATTTTTAAGTCTGTGAGATGAATTTACACATCACAAGCAGCATCACAGGTAGCTTCTTTCTAGTTTTTATCTGGGGATATTCTGCCTATAGTCCTAAATGGGCTCCCAAATGTCCGTTTGCAGATTCTCCAAAAATATTGTTTCAAATGTGCTGACTCAAAATAAATGTTTAATTCTGTGAGATGAATCCACATATCACAAAGCAGTTTCACAGGTAGTTTCTTTCAGTTTTTATCCTGGGATACTGGGTTTTCCCCATGCACGTCAATGGGATCCCAAAAGTCCCTTTGTAGATACCACACAAAAAAGTGTTTCCAAGCCCGCTGAATCATAAGAAATATTTAACTTTCTGAGATGAATCAACACATCACAAAGCAGTTTCACAGATAGTTTCTTTCTAGTTTTTATATGGAAATATTCTGTTTTTCTCCATAGGCCTCAATTGGTTCCCAAATATCCCTTCATTAATTTTTCAAAGTAAGTGTTTCCAATCTCATGAGTCATAAGAAAGTTTTATCTCTGTGAGATTTATTCACATATCACAAGGCAGTTACACAGATAGCTTATTTCTAGTTTATATCTCGGTATAGTCCATTTTTCCCAAAGACTCAATGAGTTCCTAAATGTTCCTTCACATCCTTCACAGAGTCTACAGAGAGAGTGTTTCTAACCTGCTATGCCAATAGAAAGGTTTATCTCAGTGAGATAAATTGAGACATCACAAAATATTTTCAAAGATAGTTGATTTTTAGTTTTAATCTGAGGATATTCAGTTTTTCCCTATGTGCCCCAATTGACTCCCAATTGTCTCTTTACAGTTTCTCCTAAAAGAGTGTTTCTAACCTGCTGAATCAAAGGAAAGGTTTACCTCTGTGACATGAATCAACACATCACAAAAACAGTTCAAAGATGGAATCTTTCTAGATTTTATCTTGGAATATTCAATTTTTCTTCATTGGTCTCTACAGACTTCCAAATATCCCTTTGCAGATTCTCCAAAAAGAGTGTCTGAAACCAACTGAATTATGGGAAAGTTTTAATTTTGTGTGATAATGCACACTTCAATAAACTGTTTCATAGATAGCTTTTTATTTTTTAGTTTTTACCTGGGGATATTCCGTTTTTCCACATAGGCCTCAATGGGTTCTGAAATGTCCCATAATGGATACTACAAAAAAAGATTTTCCAACCCTCTGAATCAAAAGAAAGGTTTAACTCTATGATTTGAATCCACACATCGCAAATAGTTTCACAGAAAGCTTCATTCTAGTTTTTATCTGGGGACCTTCCATTTTTCCCACAGGCCTCAATGAGTTCCCAAATGTCCCTTTGCACATTCTACAGAAAGAGTGTTTCCAAAGTGTTGCATCACACAAAGGATTTACCTCTGTGAGTTGAATCCCCAAATCATAAAGCAGTTTCATATATCTTCTTTCTAGCTTTTATCTGGGGATATTCAATTTTTCTCTATAGGTCCCAATGGGGCTCCCAAATGTCCCTTTGCAGGTTCTACTAAAAGAGTGTTTCCAACCTGCTGAAAGAAAAGAAAGGTTTTATTCTATGAGGTGAACCCACACATCACAAAGAAGTTTCACAGATAGCTTCTTTCTAGTTTTCATCTGGAGATGTTCAATTTTTCCCAATAAGTCTCAATGAGCTCCAAAAAGTCACATCATAGATTCTCCCAAAAGATTGTTTCCAACCTGTTGAATCAAAAGAAAGTTTTATCTCTGTGAGATGAATCCACACATCACAATGTGGTTTTACAGATAACTTCTTTCTTGTTTTTATCTTGGAATACTCACTTTTTCCCCAGAGGCTTCAATGAGCTTGCAAATATCCCATTGCACATTCTCCAAAAATAGTGTTTCCAACCTACTGAATTAAAGAAAAAATTTTACTCTGTGAGATTAATTCCCACATCACAAAGTAGTTTCCAAGATACTTTCTTTCGAGTTTTTATCTATGGATTTTTTTTCTCCATAAGCCACAGATAGTTCCCAAATATTTCTTCAAAGATTTCACAAAAAGAGTTTCCAATATGCTGAATCAAAAGAAAAGCTTAACACTGTGAGATGAATCCACACATCATAAAGCAGTTTCAGAGATAGTTTATTTCTTCTTTTTATCTGAGGATATTTATTTATTTTTTCTATAGGCCTCAATTGGCTCCAAAATGTCCCTTCGTTTATTCTCCAATAAGTTTTTCCAACCTGCTCTATCAAAAGGAAGGTTTAACTATGTGAGATGAATCTCCACATCGCAAATCAGTTTCACAGATAGCTTCTTTCTAGTTTCTTTTCTGGGGATATTTTGTCTTTCACCATAGGTCTCAATGTGCTCCCATGTGTGCCTCTGCAGATTTCACAAAAAGAGTATTTACAATCTGCTGAAAGAAAAGTTTAAGTCTGTGAGGTGAGTTTGCACAAAAAAAGCAGTTTCATGGGTGGCTTATTTCTAGTTCTTATCTGGGGACATTCAGTTTTTCCTCATAGGTCTCATTGGGTTCCCAATTGGTCCTTCTGATGTTCTCCAAAAATAGGGTTTCCAACTTGATGAATAAAAAGACAGCTTTGACTCTGAGAGATGAATTCACACCTCACAAGGCAGTTTCATAGATAGCATCTTTCTAGTTTTTATCTGCAGATTCGTTTTCTCCCTATAAGCCTCATTGTGCTCTCAAATATTTTTTCACAGGTTCCCCAAAGAAAGATTTTCCAACCTGATGAATCAAAACAAAGGTTTAAATGTGTGAGATGAATCAACACAGTACAAAGCAGTTTCACAGATAGCTTCTATTCAGTTTTCTCCTTGGCATATTCGGTTTTTTGATTGCCCTCAATTTGTTTCCACAAGTCCCTTTGCTGACTCTACAAAAGGAGAGTTTCCATCCTGATGGATCTAAATAAAGGTTTAACTCTGTGAGAGCAATCCACAAATCACCAAGCAGTTTCACAAAAAATTTCTTTCTAATTTTTATTGGGGGTTTTCAGTTTTTCCTTATTGGTCTCAAAGGGCACCCAAATGTCTATTTGCAAATGGTCCAAAAAAAGTGTTTCCAATCTGCTGATTCCAAAGAGTTTTAACTCTGTGAGATTAATCCAGAAATAATAAAACAGATTCGTATATAGCTTCTTTCTAGTTATTATCTGGGGATCTTCAATTTTTCCCCAAGGCCTCAAATTGCTCCCAAATTTCCTTCACCAATTCTCAAAAAACAGTGTTTACAACCTGCTGAATCAAAAGAAAGGTTTAACTCTGTGAGATAAATCCACATATCAGAAAGCAGTTTCACAGATAGCATCTGTCTAGATTTTATTTGGGGATATTTTCTTTTTCTTGTTCAGCATCAACTGTCTCCCAAATATCTCATTGCAAATTCTCCAAAAAGAGGTTTTTCCAACATGCTGAATAAAAAGAAAGGTTTACCTCACTGAGATGAATTCACACGTCACAAAACAGTTTCATAATATCTTCTTTCTTCTTTTTGTCTGGGGACAATTCTTTTTTACCTGCAGGCCTCAATGGGCTCTCAAATGTCCCTTTGCTGATTCTCCAAAGAGTTTCCAATCTGCTGAATCAAAAGAAAGTTTTAAATCTGTGAGATGAATCCAAACATCAGAAAGCAGTTTCACAGATAGCATCTTTCTAGTTTTTATCTGGGGGCATTCTGTTTTTCCCCAAGGACTCAACAGGCTCCCAGATGGCTCTTTGCAGATTCTCCAAAAAGAGTGTTTCCAACCTGCTAAATCAAAAGGAACTTTTAACTCTGTGATGTGAATTCTTACATCACAAAATAATTTCACAGATATCTTATTTCTAGTTTCTGTCTAGAGATGTTCTGTTTTTCCCAATAGGCCTCAATAAGCTCCCAAATGTCCCTTCACTTATTCTCCAAAAAATACTTCCAACCTGCTGAATCAAAAGAAAGGTTTAACCTGTGAGATGAATGCACACATCACAAAGCAGTTTTTTGATAGCTTCCTTTTTCTTTTTATCTGAGGACATTTCTATTTTACCCATACACCTCAATGGGCTTTCAAATATCCCTTCTCCAATTCACCAAAGAGAGTGTTTCCAACCTGCTGAATCAAAAGAAAGGTTTAACTCTGTGAGGTGAATCCAAACATCACAAAACACTTTCACAGAGACCATCTTTCTAGTTTTTATCTGGGGGCATTCTGTTTTTCCCCAAGGCCTCAATAGGCTCCCAAATGGCTCTTTGAAGATTCTCCAAAAGGAGTGTTTCCAACCTGCTCAATCAAAAGGAACTTTTAACTCTGTGATGTGAATCCACATATCACAAAGCTGTTCACAGATAGCTTCTTCCAGATTTAAAGTGATTCATGTCACAAAATTAAAATTTTCTTTAGATTCAGAAGGTTGCACTCTATTGGGATAATCTAAAAAGTAATATTTTGGAGTCCTTTGAGTCCTGTGGAGAGAAACAGAACATGCCCAGATAAAAACTAGAAAGAAGCTATTTGTGAAACTGCTGAATGAATTCTGGATTCGCCTCAGAGTTAAATCTTTCTTCTGGTTGGAAAAACTATTTTTGGAGGATCAGTGAAGGGATATTTGGGAGCTTATTGAGGCTTATGGGGAATATCCCCAATGGAAAGATGCTATCTGTAAAACTGCTTTGTGATGTGTGAATTCACACCACAGAGGTGAAACTTTCTTTTAACTCAGCAGGTTGGAAAACCTCTATTTGAAGAATTTGCAAAGAGTCACTTGGGAGACCTTTGAGGCCCTGGGGAAAACAGAATGTCCCCAGATAAAAACTAGAAAGATGCTATCTGTGAAACTCCTTTGTGGTGCATAGATTCATCTCACAGAGATAAACCTTCTTTTGATTCAGCAGGTAGGAAACACTCTTTTTGGAGAATGTGCAAAAAACATTTGGACATCCATTGAGTCCTATATGGAAAAATCAAAAATCCAAGATAAAAATTAGATGGAACATTTCTGTGAAATGGCTTTGTGATTTTTAAATTCTTCTCAGAGAGTTAAACCTTTGTTTTGATTGTGCAGGTTGGAAACTCTCTATATTTGTGTCTGAAGAGGTTCTTTTGGAAACTCATTGAGGCCTATCTGAAAAATCAAATATCCCTAGATAGAAACTAGAAAGAGCTATCTGTGAAAATTCCTTTTTGATGTGTAAATTTATCTCACAGATTTAAACCTTTCTTTTGATTCAGCATGTTGGAAAAACGTTCTTTGGAGAATCTGTGAAGGTACATTTGGGAGCCCAATGAGGTTTATGGGGAAAAACAGAAAATCCCCAGCTGAAAAAGAGAAAGAACTATCTGTGAAGCTGCTGTGTGATGTGTGGATTTATCTCACAGAGTTAAAACCTTTTTTTGATTCAGCAGGCTGGAAACACTTTTTTGGACAATCTGTGAAATTACATTTGGGAGCCCATTGAGACCTATTGGGAAAAACAGAGTATCTCCATATAAAAACTAGAAACAAGTGATCTATAAAACTGTTTTGGGATGTGCGGATTCATCTCACAAAGTTAAACCTTTCTTTTGCTTCAGAAGGTTGGAAACACTCTTTTTATAGAATATGCAAAAGGACACTTGGGAGCCCATTGAGGCCTATGCAGAAAAACGGAATACCCCTAGATGAAAACTAGAAAGAAGCTGTCTGTAAAACTGTTTTGTGCTGTGTTGATTCATCTCAGAGATTTAAATCTTTATATTAACTCGGCAGGTTTGAAACACTATTTTTGTAGAATCTGTGAAAAAGCATTTGAAAGCCCTTTTGTGCCTATTGGAGAAAATCTAATATCCTCAGATTAAACCTAGAAAGAAGCAATTTGTGAAACTACTTTTTGACATGTGGATTCATGTCAGAGAGTCAAAACTTTCTTTTGATTCAGCAGATTGGAAACACTCTTCTTGGAGAAACTGCAAAGAGACATTTGGGAACCCATTGAGGCATGAAAAACAAAATATCCCCAGATATTAACTAGGAAGAAGCTATGTGTGAAACTCCTTTGGGAAGTGTGGAGTATGTCACAGAATTAAATCTTTATTTTATTTCAGCAGTTGTAAACACTCTTTTTGGAAAATCTGCAAAGGGATATTTTGAAGCCTATGGGCAAAACCCGAATATCCCCAGAAAAAATCTGAAAAGAAGATCTATGTGAAACTGCTTTGCAATGTGTGAATTCCTGTCACAGAGTTAAAACTTTCTTTTGATTCAGCAGGTTGGAAATATTCTTTTTAAATAATCTGCAAAAGGACATTTTTGAGCTCATGGATGCCCATGGGAAAAAAAAAAAAAAAAGAATATCCCCAGAAGAAAACCAGAAAAAAGCTCTCGGTGAAACTGCTTTGTGATATGTGGATTCTTGTCACAGAATTAAAACTTTCTTTTGATTCAACAGGTTGGAAACACTGTTTTTAAAGAATCTGTGAAGTGACCCTCAAGAGTCCATTGAGGCCTATGGGGAAACACCAAATAACTCCAGATGAATATTAGAAAGAAGCTATCTGTGAGACTTTGTGATATGTACATTCATGTCAGATGAATAAAATTTCCTTTTGATTCAGCAGGTTGTAAACATTCTTTTTGGAGAATCTGCAATGGGACTTTTTGGAGCCCTTTGATTTTTATGGGGAAAAACCAAGTAAGCCCAGAATAAAACTAGAAATAAGCTACTTGTGAAACTGCTTTGTGGCTTCTGGATTCATCACACAGTATTAAACCTTTCTTCTGATTCAGAAGGTTGGAAACCCTCTTTTTGCAGAATCAGCAAAGGGACATTTGAGAGCTGATTGAGGCCTGTGGAGAGAAACAGAATATCCCCACATAGAAACTAGAAGGATGCTATCTGTGAAACTACTTATTGATGTGTGGATACACATCACAGAGCGCTAAAAGTTTCTTTTTATTCAGCAGGTTGGAAACACTCTTTTTGGAGAATGTGCAAAGAGCCACTTGGGAGCCCATTTAGGCCCTGGGGAAAAACAGAAAGTCCCCATATAAAAACTAGAAAGATGCTATCTGTGAAATTCCTTTGTGGTGTGTAGATTAATCTCACAGAGTTAAATCTTTCTTTCAAATCAGCTGGTTGGAAACACTCTCATTGGAGAATCAGCAAAGGGACATTTGAAAGCCCATTGAGGCCTATGGGGAAAAATATCCACATATAAAAAGAAGAAAGAAGCTATCTGTGAAACTTCTTTGTGATGGGTGGATTCATCTCACAGAGGTAAACCTTTCTTTAGATTCAGCAGTTTGGAAATACTTTTTGGAGGATCTGTGATGAGACATTTGGGAAATCATTAAGGACTTAGAAGAAAAACAGAATATCCCCAGATAAAAACTAGAAAAAAAAAATCTGTGAAATTGCTTTCTGATGCGTGGATTCACCTCACAGGCTTAAACCTTTCTTTTGATTCAGCAGGTTGGAAACACTGTTTTTGGAGAATCTGCAAAGGGACATTTGGGAGCTTATTGAAGCCATTTGGGGAAAAACCTAATATCCCCAGATAATAACTAGAAAGAAGCTATCTGTGAAACTCCTTTGTGATGTGTAAATTCTTCTCACAGAACTAAAAAATTCTTCTGATTCAACAGGTTGGAAACAGTCTTCTTAAAGTATTTGTGAAGGGATATCTCTGAGCAAATTGACGCCTTTTGGGAAAAAACGTATATCCCCAGATAATAACTAGAAAAAAAACTATCTGTGAAACGGCTTGGTAATGTGTGGATTAATCTCATGGAGTTAAATCTTACTTTTGATTCAGCAGGTTGGAAACACTTTTTTTTTGAGAATGTGTGAAAAGACATTTGGATGCCAATTCAGGCATATAAGGAAAAAACCAAAACACCAGATTAAAATTAGAAATAAACTATCTGTGAACTGCTGTGTGATTTATGAATTGATCTCATAGAGTTAAACCTTTCTTTTGATCCAGCAGGTTGGAAACTCTCTATTTGCAGTGTCTGTAAAGGGACGTTTGGAAGCCCATTGCTGTCTGACAGAAAAAGCTAATATCCCCAGATAAACATTAGAAAAAAAAGCTATCTTTGAAACCACTTTGTGATGCGTGCTTTCATCTCACATCATTAAAACTTTCTTATCTTTTGATTCAACAGGTTGGGCAAACTTTCTTTGGAGAATCTGCGAAGGGACATTTGGGAGCCCAGTGAGGCCTATAGGGAAAATCTGAATATCCCCACATGAAAACTAGAAAGAAGCTAAATGAGAAACTGCTTTGAGAGGTATTGATTCATCTTACACAGTTAAACCTTTCTTTTGGTTCAGCAGATTTATAACACTCTTCTTTGGGGAATCTGCAACGAAACATTAGGGAGCCTATTGAGGCCTATGGTGAAACACCAAATATTCCCAGATAAATCTAGAAAGAAGCTATCTGTAAAACTGTTTTGTGATATGTGAATTTATATCACAAGGTTAAACCTTTCTTTTGATTCAGAAGGTTGGAACGACTTTTTTTGGAGAATCTGCAAAGGGACATTTGGGAGCCCATTGAGGTCATTGGGGGGAAAAAAAATAATATCCACAGATAATAACTAGAAAGAAGCTATCTGTGAAATGGCATTGTGATGTGTGGATTAATTTCACAGAGTTAAGCCTTTCTTTTGATTCAGCAGGTTGGAAACACTCTTTTTGGAGAATCTGTGAAGGGACATTTGGGAGTATATTGAGGTCTATGGGGAAAAACCAAATATCTTCAGATAATAATTAGAAAGAAGCTATCTGTGGAGCTCCTTTGTGATTTCTGGATTAATCTTACATATTTAAACCTTTCTTTAGATTCAGCAGGTTGGAAACATCCTTTTGGAAAATGTGTGAAAAGACATTTGGGTGCCCATTGAGTCCTATAAGGAAAAACCAAAAACCCCTGATAAAAATTAGAAAGAAACTATCTGTGAAATTACTTTATGATGTGGGGCTTGATCGCAGTGAGTTATCCCTTTCTTTTGGCACAGCAAGTTGAAAACTCTCTATTTGTAGAGTGTGTGAAGGGATATAAGGAAGCCCATTGAGGCCTATTGGAAAAACCAAATATCTCCAGATAAAAACTAGAAATAAGCTATATGTGAAACTGCCTTGTGATGTATGGATTCCTCTAACATCATTAACCTTTCTTTTGACGTGGCAGGTTGGAAAATCTTTTTTTAGAGTATCTGTGAAGGAACATTTTGGATTCTGATGAGGCCTCTGAGAAAATCCAAATATCTCCAGAAAAAAATTAGAAAGTATCTGTCTACGAAACTGCTTTGTGACGTGTGGATTCATCCCACAGGGTTAAGTCACAAAGCAGTTTCACAGATTGTGTCTTTCTTGTATTTATCTGTGGATATTCACTTTTTCCACAAGGGCTCAATTGGCTCACATATGTCCCTCTGCAGATTCTTTAAAAAGAGTGTTTCCAACTGTTGAATTAAAATAAATATCTAAATCTGTGAGATGAATCTACATATAATAAAGCAGTTTCACAGATAGATTCTGTCTAGTTTTTATCTAGAGATACTTGGTTTTTCACCATATGCTTCTGTGGGCTCCAATATGTGCCTTCACAGATTCCACAAAAAGAGTGTTCACAATATGCTGAATGAAAAGAAAGGGTTAACTCTGTTAGATGAATCCACACATCAGAAAAAAGTTTCACAGATAGACTCTTTCTAGATTTTATCTGAAGATATTCTGTTTTTTCCCTTAGGCTTCAATGGGCTCCCAAATGTCTTTTTGCAGATTCTCCAAAAATAGTGTTTCTAACCTTCTGAATCAAAAGAAAGTTTTAACCATGTGAGATGAATCCCCATATCACTAAGCAGTTTCACAGATAGTTGCTTTCTAGTTTTTATCTGGAGTTATTCAGTTTCTTCACACAGGTCTCAATGTGCTCCCAAGTTTTTCATTGAAGATTCTCCAAAAAGAGTGTTTTCAACCTGCTGAATGAAAAGAAAGTTTTAACTCTGTGAGTTGAATCCATGCATCAGGAAGCATTTTCACCCACTTCTTTCTAGTTTTTATCTGAGAATATTTGGTTTTTCCCTATAGGCCTCACTGAGCTCCCAAATGTCCCTCACGATTCTCCAAAGACAGTTTATGCAATCTGCTGAATCAAAAGAAAGGTTTAATGGTGTGAGATGAATTCACACTGTTATGAGTGAAGAGATAGCTTCTTTGTGGTTTTCAACTGGATATATTTGGATTTTTTGATAGGTTCCAATGGGCTTCCAAAAGTCCCTTTACAGACACTTGCAGACACTACAAAAAGAGAGTTTCCAACTTACTGGACCAAAACAAAGGTTTAACTCTGAGATGAATCCATAAATCACAAAGCTGTTTCACAGATAGTTTCTTTCTAATTTTTATCTTGGGTTTTCCGTTTTTGCATATAGGCCTCAATGGGCACCCAAAGGTCTTTTCACACATTCTCCAAACAGAGTTTTTTCAACCTCCTCAATACAAAGAAAGGTTTAACTGTGAGCTCAATAAACAAGTCACAAGGGAGTTTCACAGATAGCTTTTTTCTAGTTATTATCTGGGGACTTTCGGTTTTTCCCAACAGGCCTCAATTTGCTCCCAAGTGTCCCTTCACAGGTTCTCTAAAAAGAGTGTTTCTGGCTGGCCACGGTGGCTCATGCTTGTAATCCCAGCACTTTGGGAGGCTGAGGCAGTTGGATCACAAGGTCAGGAGATCGAGACCATCCTGGCTAACATGGTGAAACCCTGTCTCTACTAAAAATACAAAAAAAATGCAGGACGTGGTGGTGGGTGCCTGTAGTCCCAGCTACTCTGGAGGCTGAGGCAGAAGAATGGCATGAACCTGGGAGGTGGAGTTTGCAGTGAGCCGAGATTGCGCCAATGCACTCCAGCTGGGGTGACAGAATGAGACTCCGCCTCAAAAGAAAAAGAGTGTTTCCAACCTGCTGAATCCAAAGAAAGGTTTACCTCTGTGAGATGAATCCACACACCAGAAAGCAGTTTTAGAGATATCTTCTTTCTAGTTTTTGTCTGGGGATATTCGGTTTTTCTCCCTAGCCCTCAATGGTCTCCCAAATGTCTCACTGCAGATTCTCCAAAAACAGTGTTTCCAACCTGCTGAATCCAAAGAAAGGTTTACCACTGTGAGATTAATTCACACATCACAAAGGAGTTTCACAAATATCTTCTTTCTGGTTATTATCTGGGGGTATTTCATTTTTCCCCATTGTCCACAATGGGCTCCCAAATATCCCTTTGCAGATTCTCCAAAAATAATGTTTCCAACCTGCTGAATCAACAGAATGTTTTTACTCTGTGAGATGAATCCACACATCAGAAAGTAATTTCACTGATAACACCTTTCTGGTTTTTATCTGGGAGTATCCTGTTTTTCTTCTTAGGCATCAATGAGCTTGCAAATGTCCCTTCTCTGATTATCCAGTAAAAGTGGTTCCAACTTGCTGAATCAAAAGGAAGATTTAACTCCGTAAGATGAAGCCACATATCACAAAGCAACGTCACAGATAGCATCTTTCTAGTGTTTACCTAGGTATATTCAGGTTTTTTCCCATTGGCTTCAATGGACTCCCAAATGGCTCTTTGCAGATTCTCCAAAAAGAGTGTTTCCAACATGCTTAAACAACAGAAAGTTTTACCTCGGCAATGGGAATCAACACATCACAAAGCAGTTTTACAGATAGCTTCTTTCTATCTTGGGATACTCTTTTTTTTTCCCAAGGCCTCAATAGGCTCCCAAATATCACTTTGCTGATCCTCCAAAAAGACTATTTCCAGCCTGTGCATTCAAAAGAAACGTTTAACTCTGTGTGATGGATCCACACCTCACAAAGCTGTTTGACAGATCGCTTCATTATAGGATTTATCTGGGGATATTAGGCTTTTCCCCATGGGCCTCAATGGACTCTCAAATATCCCTTTGTACATTCTCCAAAAGGACAGTTTCTAATATGACGAATAAAAAGGAAGGTTTAACTAGGTGAAATGAATCCAGATATCACACAGTAGTTTCACAGAGAGCTTATTTCTTACTTTTATCTGAGGATTTTCAGTTTTTCCCTATGAGTCACCATGAACTCCCAAATGTCCCTTTGTTGATTCTTCTAGAAGAGTGTTTTCAACCTGCTGAATCAAAAGAAACCTTTAACTCTGTGAAATTAATCCACACATCACAAAACAGTTTCATGGACATCTCCTTTCTAGTTTTTACCTGAGGATATTCGGTTTATCCCCATGGGCCTCAAATGGCTCCAAAATGATTTTTGGCAGATTCTCCAACATGAGTGTTTCTAATCTACTGAACGCAAAGAAATGTTCAACCTTCTGAGATGAATCCACACATCAAAAAGCAGTTTCACAGGTAGCTTCTTTCTAGCTTTTTACAGTGGACATTCGGTTTTTTCCCGTGGGTGTCAATGGGCTACGAAATGTCCCTTTGCAGCATCTCCATAAAAATGGTTTTAACTTTGCTGTATCAAAAGAAAGTTTTAACTCAGAGAGATGAATCCACATATCACAAAGCAGTTTTACAGATAGCTTCTTTTCAGTTTTAACCTGGGGATATTCTGTTTTTCCCTATGGACTTCAATGGGGTCCCAAATGTCCCTTCCCAGATTCTCCAAAGAAATAATATCCATCCTGCTGAATCAAAAGAAAGGTTTAACTCTGTGACATGAGTCCACACATCATAAATCAGTTTAACAGATACTTTCCTTCTAGCTTTTACATAGGGATACTCAGTTTCTTCCCGTTGACTATAATGGGCTTTCAAATATCCCATCGCAGATTCTCCAAAAGGAGTGCTTCCAACCTGCTGAATCAAAAAATGGTTTGACTCTGTGAGATGAGTTCAACCATCACAAAGCAGATCCACAGGTAGCTTCTTATTGATTTATATCTGGAAATATTTGTTTCTTTCCAGTGGGCCTCAATGGGCTCCCAATGTCCCCTAGCAGATGTTTGAAAAAGAGTGTTTCCAAACTGCTCAATCAAAAGAAACATTTAACTCTGTGAGATGAATTGACACATAAGAAAGAAGTTTCTCAGACAGTTTATTTCCAGTTTCCATCTGGAAATATTCACTTTTTCCTCATAGGCCCCACAGGGCTTCAAAATATCCCTTCAAAGAATCTTAAAAAAGAGTTTTTCCATCCTGCTGAATAAAAGAAAGTTTTATTTCTGTGAGATGAATCCACACATCACAAAACAGTCTCACATATAAATTCTTTCTGGTTTTTACTTGGGGATATTTTGTTTTTCTCCATGGGCCTCAATGGGCTTCCAAATGTTCATTCACAGATTCTCCGAAAAGAGTGTTCTCAACCTGCTGAATCAAAAGAGAGGTTTAATATGTGAGACGAATACACACTTCATGAAGCTGTTTCACAGATAACTTCTTTCTAGTTTTTACCTGAGGATATTCGGTTTTTCCCCATCAGCCTCAATGGGCTCCCAAATGTCCCTTCGCAAATCATCCAAAAAGAGTGTTTCCTATCTGCTGAATCAAAAAAAAGTTTAGCTCTGTGAGATGAATCCAAACAACACTAAACAGTTTCACTGATAGCATCTTTTTAGTTTTTACCTGGGGCTGTTAGGTTTTTCCCCATTGTCCTCAATAGGCTCACAAATGTCCTTTCAGATTTTTCAAAAAGAGTGCTTCCAAACCACTCAATCAAAAGGATGGTTTAACTCTGTGACATGAATCCATACATCACAAATCAGTTTCACAGGTACCTTCTTTCTAGTTTTTACTGGGGGATATTCAACTTTTCCCCATGGGCCTCCGTGGGCTTCATAGTGTTCCTTCACAGATTCTCTGAAAAGAGTGTTTCCAGCCTGCTGAATAAAAAGAAAGATTTAATGTGTGAGATTAATCCACATTTCACAAGGCAGTTTCACAGATAGCTTCTTTTGAGATTTTACCTGGGGATATTCAGTTTTTCCCCAGGTAATTTCCCTGCATGGATTCTCCAAGTAAAGTGTTTCCAAACTGCAGAATCAAAAGAAAGGTTTATCTCTGTGAGATGAATCCACACATCACAAAACAGTTTCACAATTAGCCTCTTTCTAGTTTTTATGTGGGGATATTTGATTTTTCTTCATCGGCCTCAATGAGCTCCAAAATGTCCCTTCACACATCTTCTAAAAACAGTGTTTCCAACCTCCTGAATCAAAATAAAGTTTTGACTCATTGAGATAGATCATTGAGATGAATCCACACTTCACAAAGCAGTTTCACAGATAGCTTCTTATTGATTTTTATTTAGAAATATTTGGATTTTGTAAAATGGGTCTCAATGGTCTCTCAAATGTCCTTTTGCACATGCTCCAAAAAGAGTGTTTCCAACTTGCTAAATAAAAAGAAATGTTTAAATATGGGATATGAATCCATACATCTCAAAGCAGTTTTTTGGATAGCTTCCTTCTAGTTCCAGGGAATACCCAGGGAATATTCGATTTTTCCACATCGGTTTCACCAGACTTCCAAATGTCCCTTTGCAGATTCTCCAAAAAGAGTGTTTTCACCTGCTGAATCAAAAGAAATGTTCAAGGCTGTGACATGAATCCACACATCAGAAAGAAGTTTCACAGATAGCTGCTTTCTGGTTTTTAGCTAGGGATACT
This sequence comes from Piliocolobus tephrosceles, assembly GCF_002776525.5. Classification (NCBI taxonomy): domain Eukaryota; kingdom Metazoa; phylum Chordata; class Mammalia; order Primates; family Cercopithecidae; genus Piliocolobus; species Piliocolobus tephrosceles. The sequence goes on from NC_045440.1 coordinate 45,263,022, forward strand.
CAATTTTTCCCCTTTAGCATCAATGGGCACCCAAATATCCCATTGCAGATTCTCCAAAAATAGTGCTTCCAATCTGCTGAATCAAAAAAATAGGTTAACTCTGTGAGATAAAACCACACATCACAAAGCAGTTTCACAGGGATGTTCTTTCTAGTTTTTACCTGGGGTTATTCAGTTATTCCCTATATCCATCAATGGTCTCCGAAATGTCCTATTACAGATTGTTCAAAAAGAGTGTTTCCAACCTACTGAACCAAAGGAAAGGTTTAACTCTTTGAGATGAATACATGTATGACAAAGAAGTTTCACAGATAGCTTATTTCTAGTTTTCATCTGAGTATATTCTGTTTTTACCCATGGGTCTCAATGACTCCCAAATATCCCTTCACCGATCCTCCAAAGACAGTGTTTCCAACCTGCTTAATCAAAAGAAAAGTTTAACTCTGTGAGATGAATCCAAACATTACAAAATAGTTTCACATATAGCTTCCTTCTAATTTTTGCCTGGGGATATTCAACTTTTCCTCATGGGTCTCAAAGGGCACCCAAATGTTTCTTGGCAGATTCTCCAACCAGAGTGTTTCCAACCTACTGAAACAAACAAAAGGTTCAATTCTCTGGGATGAATCCACACATTACAAAGAAATTTCACTGATAGCTATTTTCTAATTTTTTACAGCAGATATTCAGTTTTTACTCATGAACCACAATGGACTCCCAAATATCCCTTCACAGATCCTCCAAAGAGAGTGGTTTTAAACTGCTGAATCAAAAGAAAAGTTTAACTCTGTGAGATGAATAAATACATCACAAATCCGTTTCACAGATAGCTCCTTTGTAGTTTTTAATCTGTGGATATGCCATTTTCCCCGTAGGCCTCAATGGACTCCAAAATGACTCTTTGGAGATTCTACAAAAAGGGTGTTTCCAACCTGCTGAATTTAAGGAAAATTTTTACTCAGTGAGATGAATCTACACATCACAAAAACAGCTTCCCATAGAGCTTCTTTCTTGTTTTTATCTGGGGATATTCTGTTTCTCCCCATGGGCCTCAATTGGCTCCCATCCGTCCCTTTCCAGATTCTTCAAAAATAGTGTTTCCAACCTGTTGATAAACAGAATGGTTTAATTCCGTGAGATGAACCACATATCACAAAGCAGTTTCACAGATAGCTTCTTTCTAGTACTTGTCTGGGTTTATTTGTTTTTTTTTGTTTTTTTTTTTTGTTTGTTTGTTTGTTTTTTTTTTTTTTTTTTTTTTTTTTTCCCAATGGGCCTCAATGAGTGCTCAAGTTTCTCACCACAGATTCTCCAAAAAAGCTGTTTCCAGACCGGGCACAGTGGCTCATACCTGTAATCCCAGCACTTTGGGAGGCCTAGGTAGATGGATCACCTGAGGTCAGGAGTTCGAGACCAGCCTGGTCAACATGGAAAAACCTTATCTCTACTAGAAATACAAAAATTAGTTGGGCGTGGTGGCAGGTGCCTGTAATCCCAGCTACTCAGGAGGCCTGAGGCAGGAGAATCACTTGAACATGGGGGGGGGCGGAGGTTGCAGTGAGCTGAGTTTATGCCATTGCACTCTAGCCTGGGGGACAAGAGCAAGACTTCGTCTCAGAAAAATAAAAACAAAAACAAAAAAACTGTTTCTAACATGCTGAATCAAAGGAAATGTTTAACTCTGTGAAATGAATTCACACATGACAAAGCAGTTTCACAGATAGCTTCTTTCTAATTTTTGCCTAGAAATATTCGATTTTTCCCCATGGACATCAAGGAGCACAAAATTGTCCCTCCAAAGGTTCTCCAAAACAGTGTTTCCAGCCTGCTTAATAAAAGGAAAGGTTTCAGTCTGTGAGATGAATCCACACATAACAAAGCAGTTTCACAGATTGCTTCTTTCTAGTTTTTAGTTGGAGATATTCAGTTTTTCCCCATGGACCACAGTGGACTCCAAAATGACCCTTCGCAGATTCTTCAAAAAAAAGTTATTCAAACCTACTGAAACAAACAAAGACTTAACTCTGTGAGATGAATCCACACATCACAAAGCAGTGTTACAGATAGCTTTTTAATATTCTTTTACCAGGAGATATTTGGTTTTCCCCCAAGGGCCTCTGTGGGTTCCCAAATGTCCCTTCGCAGATTCTCCAAAAAAAGTATTTCCAAACTGCTGAATCAAAAGAAAAGTTTAACTCTCTGATGAGAATCAACACTTCAAAAAGCCATGTGACAGATAGCTTCTTTCTAGTTTTTATCTGGGAAAGTTGTTTTTTCCCCATGGACCTTAACGGACTCCCCAGTGTCCCTTTGCAGATTCTCCAAAAAGAGTGTCATTTTCTTTTTTCTTGTCCATGGGCCTCAATGAACTTCCAAATGTTTCCTCTCAGATTCTCCAAAAAGAGTGTTTCCAACATGCTGAATCTAAAGAAATGTTACACTCTCTGAGATGAATCCACACATCACAAAGCAGTTGCACAGATTGATTCTTTCTAGTTTTTACCTGGAAATGTTCAGTTTTTTCATTTAGACCTCAATGGGTTCCCAAATGTCTCTTCACAGATTCTCCAAAAAGTGTGTTTTCAGCCTGCCGAATCAAAATAAACGTTTACTTCTGTGAGGTGAATCCACATATCAAAAATCGGTGTCACAGATAGTTTTTTCTTATTTTCATGTTAGGATATTTGGTTTTTCTTCATGGGCCTCAATTGTCCTCTAAATACGCTTCTTGGATTCTTAAAAAAGAGTGTTTCCAACCTGCTAAACATAAGAATGGTTTAACTCTGTGAGCTGAATCTAAATAGCACAGACACTTTCACAGATAACGCCTTTCTAGTTTTTAACTGATAATTTTTTGTAGCTCTCAATGGGATCCCAAATGTCCCTTTGCAGACTGTTTTCAGCCTGTTGAATCAGAGAACGTTTAACACTTTTAGATGAATAAACAAACTACAAAACTGTTATACAGAGAGCTTCTTTCTGGATTTTACCTCAGATATTCAGTTTTACTTGTTTGTTTGTTTTGTTTTTGTTTTTTTGTTTTGTTTTTTTTTTTGAGATGGAGTTTCACTCTGTCACCCAGGCTGGAGTGCAGTGGCACAATCTCGGCTCACTGCAAGCTCTACCTCCCAGGTTCACGCCATTCTCATACCGCAGCCTCTCGTATAGCTGGGACTACAGGTGCCCACCACCATGCCTGGCTAATTTTTTGTATTTTTAGTAGAGACAGGGTTTCTCTGTGTTAGCCTGTCCCCGTGATCCACCAGCCTTGGTCTCCCAAAATGCTGGGAGTACGGTCATGAGCCAATATGCCCAACCAATATTCAGTTTTTCACCATGGTCTCAAAGGGCTCCAAAACTTCCCTTCACAGATTCTCCAAAAAGAGTGTTTTCAACCTGCTGAATAAAAGGAAGGTAAAACTCTGTGTGATGAATCCACACATCACAAAGCAGTTTCATGGATAACTTCCTTCTAGTTTTGGCCTGAGTTTTTTCAGTTTTGTCTCCATAGGCCACAATGGGCTCCAAACTTTCCCTTCATTGATTCTCAAAATAGAGTGTTTCTAACGTGCTGAATCAATAGAAAGGTTTAACTCTGTGAGACGAATCCATACTTCACAAAGCAGTTTCACAGATAGGCTTTTATAGTTTTCATCTGGGGTTTTCCCCATGGTACTCTATGGACTCCAAAATGTCCCTTTGAAAATTCTCCAAAAAGAGTGTTTATAAACCTTCTGTATAAAAATAAAGGTTTAATACTGTCAGATAAATCCACACATCACAAAGCAGTTTCACAGATAGCTTTTTTCTAGTTTTTACCTGGGGATATTCCATTTTAGCCTATTTCACTCAGTCGGCTCCCCAATGTCCCTTCACAAGTTTTCCAAAAAACATGTTTTCAATCTGCTGAATCAAAAGAAAAGCTTCACTCAGTGAGATGAATCCAGATATCACAAAGCACTTTCACAGAAACCTTCTTTCTAGTTTTTGCCTTTGGGTATTTGATTTTTCTTCAGAGGCCTTAATGGACTCCAAAGTGTTCCTTTGCATAATCTCCAAAAAGAGTGTTTCCAACTTGCTGAACTAAAGGAAGGTATAACATTGTGAGATGAATCCACACATCGCAAATCAGTTTCACAGATAGCTTTTTTCTAGTTATTATCTGTGGATATTCTGTTTGTTCCCATGGGCTACATGGGCTCCAAAATGTCCCATTGCACATCCTACAAAAAGAGTTTTTCCAACCTGTCGAATCAAAAGAAACCTTTAACTCTGTGAGATGAATACACATATCACAAAGCAATTTCACAGATCCTTCTTTCTTGTTTTTACCTGGGGATATTCATATTTTCCCAATAGGCCTCAATAAACTCACAAATGTTCCTTCGTAGATTCTCCAAAAAGTATTTCCACCCTGTTTAGTTAAAAGAAATGTTTAACCCTGTGAGATGAGATGAATTCAGACTTTACAAATCAGTTTTACAAGTAGCTTCTTTCAAATTTGTATCTGGGAATATTCTGTTTTTAATCCATGGGCCTCTATGGCCTCCAAAATGTCCATTTGCAGATTCTCCAAAAAGAATGTTTGCAACTTTGTGAATCAAAATGAAGGTTTAACTCTGTCAGATAAATTAACACATCACAACACAGTTTCACAGAGAGCTTTTTTCTAGTTTTTACTTGGGTATGTTCTGTTTTACCCTATTGGACTCGGTTGGCTCCCGAATGTCCCTACACAGATTTTCCAAAAAGAATGTTTCCAATCTGGCGAATCAAAGGAAGGTTTAACACTGTGAGATGAATCCACACCTCACAAAGCAGATTCACAGATAGCTTCTTTCTAGTTATTATCTGTGGATATTCTGTTTCTTCCCATAGGCCTAAGTGGGCTCCCAAATGTCCCATCACACATTTTTCAAAAGAGAGCTTCCAATCTGCTGAAACAAAAGAAAGCTTTAACTCTGTGAGGTGAACCCACACATCACAAAGCAGTTTCACAGATCAATATTTCTAGTTTTCAGCTATGGATATTTTTTTCCCCATAGACCTCAATGGGATCACAAATGCTCCTTCACAGATTCTCCAAAAATTATTTCCAACCTGCTAAATTAAAAGAAAAGTTTTATCCTGTGAGATGAATTCAGACATTACAAATCAGTTTCACAGATAGCTTCTTCTTAATTTTTATCTGGGAATATTTGGTTTTCCCTACTGGTGTCAATGGGATCCCAAATATTCCTCACAGCTTTTCAAAAACAGTGTTTCAAAACTGTTGAATCAAAGGAAACATTTAACTCTGTGAGTTGAATCCACACATCACAAGGAGTTTTCACAGATACCTTCTTTCTAGTTTTTACCAAGGCACATTTGGGATTTTTCTTATTCACCTCAATGGGCTTCCAAATGTCCCTTCACAGATCCTCCAACAAGAGTGTTTCCAACCTGCTGAATCAAAGCAAACGTTTACTTCTGTGAGATGAATGCACAGACTAAAAAGCAGTTATAAAGAGGACTTCCTAGTAGTTTTTACCTGGGAACATTCGGTTTTTCACATTTGCCTCAATGGGCTCCCAAAGGTTCCATTGCAGTTTCTCCCAAAACAGAGTTTCCAACATCCTGAATCATAGAAAATATTTCGCTCTGTTAGATGAAGCCACATATCACAAAGCAGTTTTACAGATAGCTTTTTAATATTTTTTAACTAGGGATATTCAGTTTTCCACCATCGGCCTCAATGGGTTCTCAAATGTACCTTTGCAGATTCTCCAAAAAGAGTTGTTCCAACCTGTTGAATCTAATAAAAGGTTTAACCCTGTGAGATGAATCAACGCATCATAAAGCTGTTTCACAGATAGCTTCTTTCTGGTTATTATCTTGGGATATTCCATTGTTTTTCATAGGCCTCAATGGGCTCCAAAATATCCCTTTGCGGATACCTCAAAAGGACTGTTTTCATGTTGTTTAATCAAAGGAAGTTTTAACCCTGTGAGATGAATCCACACATCACAAAGCAGTTTCACAGATAGCTTCTTTCCAGTTTTTACATGGAATATTCAGTTGTTCCCATAGACCTAAATGTCCTTCCAAATAACCCTTCAGAGATCATCCAAAAGGAGTGTTTCCAACCTGCTGAATCAAAAGAAAGATTAAACTCTGTGAGATGAAACCACACAACACAAAGCAATTTCACAGACAGTCTCTTTGTAGTTTTTATCTTGGGATATTTGGTTTTTCCCCATGGGATTCAATGGGCTCCAAATCGTCCCTTTACACATTCTCCAAAAAGAGGGTTTCCAAATCTGCTGAATCAAAAGAAAGGTTTAACTCTGTGAAAGGAATCTACACATCACAAAGCAGTTTCACAGATAGCTTCATTCTAGTTTTTACCTGGGGATACTCTGTTTTTCTTCCTGGTCCTCAAAGGATGTCAAAATGTCCTTTTGCAGAATCTCTGAAAAGAGATTTTCCAACCTGGTGAATCAAAAGAAGGTTTAACTTTGTGAGATTAATCCACACATCACAAAACAGTTTCACATATAGCATCATTCTAGTTTTTACCTGAAGATATTTGGTTTTTCCCGATGGACTTCAAAGGCCTCCCAAATGTCCCTTTACAGATTCTCCAAAAAGATGGTTTCCATTCTCCTGAATGAAAAGAAAGCTTTAAAACTGTGAGATGAATCAACTCATCACAAAGCAGTTTAAAAGATATCTTCCTCAAGTCTTTATCTGAAGATACTCAGTTTTTCTTGATTCACCTCGAATTGCTTTTTAGTATCTCTTCACATATTCTCCAAAATAAGAGTTTCCAATGTGCTAAATCAAAAGAAGTTTTACTTTGTGGGATGAATTTACACATCAAAAAAAATTTCAAAAAATAGGTTCTTTCTAATTTTTTGTTTGGATAGTCTCTTCTTACTCAAGGGCCTCAATGGGATCCCTACTGTTCCTTTGCAGACTCTCCAAAAAGGGTGTTTCCAGCCTGCTGATTCAAAAGGATGGTTTAATTCTGGGAGATGAATTCACACATCACAGAGTAGTTTCACTGAAAGCATCTTTCATTTTTACCTGTGGATATTCATCTTTTCTTCATAGGCCTAAATGGGCTCCCAAATATACCTTTGCAAATTCTCCAAAAAGAGTGTTTCCAAATCTGCTGAATCAAAAGAAAGGTTTAACTCTGTGAGAGGAATTTACACATCACAAAGCAGTTCCACAGATCGCTTCTTTCTAGTTTTTACCTGGGGATATTCAGTTATTCCCCAAACGCCTTAATGGACTTTCTAATGACCCTTTGCAGATCCTCCGAAAAGAGTGTTTCCAACCTCCTGAACAAAAGAAAGATTTAACTCTGTGAGATGAATCCACACAACACAAAGTAGTTTCACAGATAGTTTCTTTCTAGTTATTATTTTGGGATATTGGGTTTTTCCCCAAGGGCCTCAATGGGTTCCCAACTGTCCCTTTACATATTGTCCAAAAAGAGTGTTTCCAAACTGGTGAATCAAAAGAAACTTTTAACACCCTGACATGAATCCACATATCACAGAGCAGCTTCACAGATAGCTTAATTCTAGTTTTTACCTGGTGATATCCTGTTTTTCCCATTGGTCCTCAATAGACACCAAAATGTACCTTCACTGAATCTCCAAAAACAATTTTTCCAATCTGGTGAATCAAAAGAAAGGTTTAACTCTGTGAGGTTAATCCACACATCACAAAACAGTTTCACATATAGTATCATACTAGTTTTTATCTGAAGACATTTGGTTTTTCCCCATAGGCCGCAAAGGACTCCCAAATGTTGCTTCATAGATTCCCCAAAAAGAATGTTTCTAATCTCCTGAATCAAAAAGTTTAACTCTATGAGGTGAATCCACACATAACAAATCAGTTTCACAGATAGCTTCCTTCTTGTTTTTTTCTGAAGATATTCGGTTTTTCTTGATGGGTCACAAATTGCTCCCTAATATCTCTTTGCATATTCTCTAAAAGGAGGGTTTCCAATGTGCTGAATCAAAAGAAAGGGTTAACTCTGTGGGATGAATCCATGCATCAAAAAAAAAAAGTACAATAGATTGCTTCTTTCTAGTTTTTATGTTTGGATTTTCTGTTTTTACACATGAGCCTCAATGGGCTCCCGTAGTGTCCATTTGCAGATTCTCCTAAAAGAGTGATTCCAACCTGCTGATTCAAAAGAAAGGTTTAGGTCTGTGAGATGAATTCACACATCACAAAGCAGTTTCACTGAGCATCTTTCTAGTTTTTATCTGGGGATATGGAGCTTTTCTTCAGAGGCCTAAATGGGCTCTCTGATATACCTTGGCAGATACTACAAAATGAATGTTTCCAAACCTGCTGAACCAAAAGAAAGGTTTAACTCTGTGAGAGGAATAGATACATCACAAAGCAGTTTCAGAGATAGCAACTTTCTAGGTTTTACCTGGAATTATTCAGTTTTTCTCTATAGGCCTCATTGGGCTCCCAAATGGCCCTATGCAGATTCTTCATAAAGAGTGTTTCCAACCTGCTGAATCAAATGAAATGTTTATCTCCTTGAGATGAATCCACACATCATGAAGCAGATTCTCGGATAGCTTCTTTCTAGTTTTTATCTGGAACTTTTCAGTTTTTCCCCATAGACATCAATGGGCTCCCAATATCCCGTGGCAGATTTTCCAAAAAGTGTGTTTCCAACCTGCTGAATCAAAAAAAAAGTTTTAACTCTGTAATATGCATCCAACTATCACAAAGCATTTTCACAGAGTGTTTCTTTCTAGGTTTTTCCTGGGAATATTCTGTTTTTCCCCATAGGCCTCAATTGGCTCCCAATGTCCATTCACAGATTCTCCAAAAAGTGTGTTTCCAACCTACTAACTTAAAAGAAAGGTTTAATTCTGTGGGATGAATCCACATATCATAAAGCAGAGTCACAGATAGCTTCTTTCTAGTTATTATCTGGGGATATTCTGGTTTTCCTTGTAGGCCTCAATGGGTTCCCAATGTCCATTCACAGATTCTCCCAAAAAGTGTGTTTCCAACCTGTTGAATTAAAAGAAAGGTTTAATTCTGTGAGATGATTGCACACATCACAAAGCAGTTTCTCAAAGAGCTTCTTTGTAGTTTTTACCTGGGGATATTCAGTTTTTCCTTTCAGGTTTCAAAGGACTCCCAAATGTTCTTTTGCAGATTCTTTAAAAGGAGGGTTTCAAACCTGCTGAATAAAAAGAAATGTTTAATTCTGTGAGATGAATCCAAACATCTCAAAGCAGTTTCCCAGATAGCTTCTTTCTACTTTTTACCTTGGGACATTCTATTTTTCCCCATAGGCCTCAATGGACTCCAAAATGTCCCTTGACACATTCTCCAAAAAGAGTGTTTCCAACCTCATGAACCAACAGAAAGGTTTCATTCTATGAGAGGAATCCACACATCACAAGGAAATTTCACAGATAGCTTTTTTCTAGTTTATCTTTAGGTATATTTCATTTTCCCCCATAGGCCTCAAGGGTCTCCCAAAGAGTGTTTCCAACCTACTGAATCAAAGGAAACGTTTAACTCTGTAAGATGAACCCCACACATCACCAAGAAGTTTCGTGGAAAACTTCTATCTAGTTTTTATCTGGGGCTATTCTTTTTTTTCCCCCATAGGCATCAATGGGTTCCCAATGTATCTTTGCAGATTCTCCAAAAAGAGAAGATCCATCCTGTTGAATAAAAATAAACTTTTAAGTCTGTGAGATTAACCCAGACATCACAAAGCATTTTGACAGATAGCTTCATTCCAGTTTTTCCCTGGGAATTTTCAGTTTTTCTTCACAAAATACAAAGGACTCCCAAATATCACTTGGCAGATTCTTTAAAAAGAGTGTTTAAAACCTTTTGTGCCAAAAGAAAATTTTAATGTACCGAGGTGAATCCACAAATGATTTTCACAGATAGCTTCTTTATGCCTTTTTCCGAAGGATATTTTGGTTTTTTCCCATAGGTTTAAATGGGCCCCCAAATGTCCCTTTGCAGATTCTTTAAAAAGAGTGTTTCCAACCTACTGAATCAAAAAAGAAAAACGTTTAACTCTGTTAGATAAATCCACACATCACAAAGAAGTTTCACAAATAGTTTCTTTCCAGTTTTCTCCTGGGGATATTCGTTTTTTCCCCATAGTCCTGAATGGGCTTCCAAATATCCCTTTGTAGTTTCTCCAAAAACAGTTTTCTCAACCAGTTGAATCAAAGGAATGTTTCTAACTCTGTGAGATGAATCCACACATCACAAAGCAGTTTCACAGATACCTTCTTTCTAGTTTTTATCTGAGGATATTTAATTTTTCCACATGGGCCTCAGTGGGTTCCTCAGGGTCCCTTCTCAGATTCTTCAAAAACAGTGTTTCCAACCTGTTGAATCAAAAGAAATGTTTAAGTCTGTGTGATTAACCCAGACATCACAAAGTAGTTTCACAGACAGCTTCCTTCTATTTTTAATCTGGGGATATTCAGTTTTTCCCCCTAGGCCTCAATGGGCTCCAAAATATCCCTTCACAGATTCTCCAAAAAAAGTGTTCCCAATCTGCTGAATCAAAAGAAAGGTTTAACTCTGCAAGATTTATCTACATATCACAAAGCACTTTCACAGATAGCTCTTTTTTAGTTTTTTCTGGGAATTTTGTGTTTTCCCCATCATCCTCAATGGGCTCCCAAATATAGCTTTGGACATTCACCAATATGAATGTAACAACCTGCTGAATCAATGGAAGTGTTTAGTTATTTGACATAAATCCACATATCACAAAGCAGTTTCACAGATAGCTTCTTTCTATTTTTTACCCGGGGATATTCTATTTTCCCATAGGCCTCAATGGTCTTCCAAGTGTCCCTTCACAGGTTCTCCAAAAGAGTTTTCCAAACCTGCTGAAATATAGGATGGTTTAATACTGTGAGATGAATGGACACATCACAAAGCAGTTTCACAGATAGCTTCTTTCTGGTATTATCTGGGGATATTCTGTTTGTACAAGTGGGTGTAAATGGGCTCCCAAATATCCTGTTGCACATTATACAAAAGAGTGTTTCCAATCTGATGAATCAAAGGAAGTGTTTAACACTGTGAGATGAATCCACACATCAAAAAGCAGCTTCACGTATACCTTCTTTCTACTGTTTACCTGGAAATATTCAGTTTTTCCTTATGAGCCTCAATGGGCTCAAAAATGTCCCTTTGCAGATTCTCAAAAAAGAGTGCTTCCAAACTGCTGAATCAAAAGAAATGAGTACGTCCTTGAGATGAATCGACACATCACAAAGCAGTTCCACATATCTCTTCTTTCTAGTTCTTACCTGTGGATATAAGGTTCTTCCCCATATGTTTCAATGGGCTCTGAAATGTCCCTTCACAGATTTTCCTAAAACAGTGTTTCCAACCTGTTGAAACAAAGAAACGTTTATCTCTTTACGTTTATCTCTGTGAGACAAATCCACACACCAAAAAGCTCCTTTACAGATAGCTTCTTTCTAGTTTTTACCTTGTGATATTCAGTTTTTCACTTTGGCCTCAATGGGCTCACAAATGTCCCTTTGCAGATTCTACAAAAAGAGTGTTTTAAACCTGCTGAATAAAAAGAATGGTTTATCTTGGTGAGATGAATCCACACATTGCAACGTGGTTTCACAGATAGATTCTTTCTAGTTTTTACCTGGAGATATATGATTTTTCCCCATAGGCATCAATGGGCTTTCAAATGTTCCTTAACACATTCTACAAAAAGAGAGTTTCCAAACTGCTAAATCAAAACAAAGTTTTAATTCTGGGAAGTGAATCAACACATCATGAAACAGTTTCACAGATAGTTTCTTTCTAGTTTTTATCTGGGTATATTAGGTTTACCCCATGGGCCTCAATGGGTTCCCAAATGTTGCTTCACAGAATCTCCAAAAAGAGTGCTTACAAACTGATGAATCAAAAGAAAAGTGAAACTCTGTGAGATGAATCCACACATCATGAAGCAGTTTCACAGATAGTTTCTTCCTGGTTTTTACCTGGGGATATTCTGTTTTTCCCTACAGACCTCAATGGGCTCCCCAATATCCCTTCTCAGATTCTCCAACAGGTATGTTTTTAACCTGCTGTGTCAAAAGAAAGGTTTAACTCTGTGAGATGAGTCAACACATTACAAAGAAGTTTCACATACAGATTCTTTTCAATTTTTTTCTGGGGAGATTCTGTTTTTCTGCTAGGCCTCAAAGGACTCCAAAATATCCCTTCATAGTTTCTCCAAAAACAGTGTTTCCATTTTGCTGAATGAAAACAATGGATTAACCCTGTGAGATGAATCCAGACCTCACAAAGCTTTTTCACAAATAGCTTCTTTCTAGTTTTTGTCTTTGGATATTCTATTTTTCCCAGTAAGCCACAGTTGGCTCCCAAATGTCCCTTCATAGATTATCCAGAAAAAGTGTTTCCTGTTTGCAAAACCAGCCCCACACCACCCATCAGGTACCCCGAGTATGCTGGAGACAAAAGAGTTAGAAAGAGACAGAATGAGCATTTCAAAGTGGGTCCAGCATACAGGAGCTTCAGAGGCTTGCTCATGGCACAGAGCTCTCAGGCTCCACCCAACTCAACGATTTACAAGTGCCATGTGCTTAGGGCAGATGGGAGGGAGAGGAAGGGATGAGGAAAATGATTAATCAGTGAAGGAAAATTCATGAGTCATTTGATAACATGTATACCAGTGGCAGTTTCTGTTAATTTCCTTGAGCAAAGGCAGATGTCTAAACTACTTAATTTCTTTAACTTATCGGGACTGAGACAGGTGGTAGCAGGTTTCAGGAGTCACAATGTTTGACCATGCTCTTTGCTTCAAGGGAATGTTATTTTTCTGAGAACCCTGTGTAATGCTGCTGAGGGGTTATGTTCTTGGGGGATGAAGATGTGATGGTCATAAGGAGACTTTTCTCCTCAGAGACCACCCATGGCTTCCCACGAGTGTCTCACACAGGGCAGATTAACAGATCTGGCACCCCAGAAACTCTCTTTCCCAAATGTCCCCCTTTTTGTCTTTATAAATGTTTTTCATTGATAACCACCAGTGCAATCATGGCTCATTCATGGTATCTAGCTTCTCTCTCAAGGCACTGTCTGCATCTGTAGACTAAAAACAAACAGCATAAACAGACAGAAACCAAATTAAAATTTTTAATTGTTGATCCACCTATGGTTTTAATCCATTTTAAATGATTGGTATTAGAAGGTCATCAGCAGCTCCAGCAAGAATATCAGCTCCAGGCAAGAGGCTGAGATGAGCCTGAGATGACAAAAAAACTTGTGTTTTTTTTTTTTTTTTTTTTTTTCAGTTTAGCAATATCTAGCATTAAATTATCTTATTTTCCTTTAGGTGATGTCTAGTCATCTCCCAATGATATTCAGCGGCATTATAAGAGCTAAGAGGAATACAAAAATCAGAAGTTTTCTAAACACACTGCATGTGAACTCTATGCTCCAAGCTCGTAAACTGATCTTCCATCCAAATTACTATTTGACGGAGATCACTATTTTGATTTACTAATTTTTTATCTATTTGGCTTTGGGAATCCCAAAGCTTAGATGAATTCTCTGCCAGCTATCCACGAAGCCCACACTTTGAATAGAAGTGTGCAAAGCAAAACCACAAGCAGCAGCAGTAGCTGTGACAGCTCTAAGGCGCCTGATCACAGCTATTAAAGTAAATATGAATCTCTTTGGTCTATTAAGTATTTCCTTTAGTACTTCAGTGATAATACATATGGAGGAAGAGGCCTTCCAAGGTCTGTTGAGGTAAAAAGGTATCCAGACTCCTTCTCTGTTCCTAACCAGTAAAACGCTATTATCTTTATTAAAGGTAGAATTAATGCACATAAAAAGACGACAGTTGAGGCATACTATAGTTTGAGAGTCGAGTAAGATATTAATTTTTTCCACTGCCAAATAAAATGAGGTTTAACACAACTCTGCAATTGGACCATCTGATTAGAAGTCATGGCTACAACAAATCGAAGTTTTTACTATGGTTCTCTGTTCTATATTTCTCTTCCCAAATTGGGGTTTGAGCTATCATTAATTTCCACAATTTTGGATGTTCTGGGATTATAATTGGAACAATGATTTTTGGGCTTGAGGAGCCATATGGTTCTTCTCCCACTTAAAAGGGTATTTTTTAAAAATTATTCTATATAATTTTGGTGCATTATATGGGTAGTCATTTGCAAAGGAGTCTCTCTACAATCTTCGTGCTGTCCAGTACAATTTACTGCAAAGTGTCCCCTAGGGGCCCAATCAATGACGATTCCATAGGGATTATTTTGCAGTACAGCAGCGCTGTTTGCAATACAATCTTCCTGTGTTAGCAACTCTAGCTTTCAAGACCATTTGGTGGCCTGCCTAAGGCAGGACTTCTTACTAGGTTTAAATGTATTAATCTGGCAATATGTTGTAACATAGCCACGCTCTAAGCATTTAACAGTGTCCAAAGATTGAAATGTTCTTTCACTGATTGTATGAATAGAGGCTTTTGATTCGCTTTGTGCAGGGACATAAACCATTCAACTTTGTTTGTCATCATTTAAACATACTGCTGCCAGCCCCAGGAAGATGAGAGGAAAGCGTTAACCAATGGAAATATTCATTAACATTCCTTCCTTCTCTGGTTGAGTAGGACCTTGGTTATCTATTGGTACAGGCATCCAGACACTATTATTAACATAAAACACAACTGGGGGATCTAAACATCTAACAGGCCTAATCAGTGGTGGGAATGGAATGTAGGCCCAGTAAGTGTAATTTTGATCTACCTTTCCTTTAATAGGTCTAACTGCTGCCTGACATTCTATAATAGCATTTCGTAAGCAAGCAGCTGAACAATCAATTTCCTGGCATGATAATCAGAAATGTTCCTTTGAGCCACGTCTTCCAAATGGGCGATAAAATCTGGATAAGGCTCCCTTGGAACCTACTGAACTGAATTAAGAGAAGGATAAGTAGTACCAGGGTCATGAATTTTGTCCCACCTCTTAGGCATATAGTTCTCTTTTTTTCTTTTTTATTATACTTTAAGTTCTAGGGTACATGTGCACAAAGTACAAGTTTGTTACTTATATATACGTGTGCCATGTTGGTGTGCTGCACCCATTAACTCGTCATTTACATTAGGTATATCTCCTAATGCTATCCCTCCCCCCTCCTCCCACCCCACAGCAGGCTCCAGTGTGTGATATCCTTTTTGTGTGTCCAAGCATTCTTATTGTTCAATTCCCACCTATACGTGAGAACATGCAGTGTTTGGTTTTCAGTTCTTGCGGTAGTTTGCTGAGAATGATGGTTTCCAGCTGCATGCATGTCCCTACAAAAGACATGAACTCATTCTTTTTTATGGCTGTATAGTATTCCAGGGTGTATATGTGCCACATTTTCCTAATCCAGTCTCTCATTGATGGACATTTGGGTTGGTTCCAAGTTTTGCTATTGTGAATAGTGCCACAGTAAACATATGTGCTCATGAGCCTTTATAGTAGCATCATTACTAATTCTTTGGGTATATACCCAGTAATGAGATGTCTGGGATAAATGGTATTCCTAGTTGTAGATCCTTGAGAAATAGCCACACTGTCTTTCACAATGGTTGAACTAGTTTACAGTCCCAACAACAGTGTAAAACTGTTCCTATTTCTCTGCATCCTTTCCAGCACCTGCGGTTTTCTGACATTCTAATGACTGCCATTCTAACTGGTGTGAGATGGTATATCATTGTGGTTTTGATTTGCATTTCTATGATGGCCAATGATGAGGAGCATTTCTTCATGTGTCCATTGGCTGCATAAATGTCTTCCTTTGAAAAGTATCTGTTCATACACTTCATCGACATTTTGATGGGGTTGTTTGTTTTTTTCTTATAAATTTGTTTAGTTCTTTGTAAATTTTAGATATTAGCCCTTTGTCAGATGCGTAGATTACAAAAATTTTCTCCCATTCTGGAGGCTGCCTGTTCACTCTGATGGTAGTTTCCTTTGCTGTGCAGAAGCTTTTTAGTTTAATTAGATGCCATTTGTTAATTTTGACTTTTGTTGCGGTTGATTTTGGTGTTTTAGACACGAAGTCCTTGCCCATGCCTATGTCCTGATGATATTCCCTAGGTTTTATTCTAGGGTATTTATGGTTTTAGGTCTAACATTTAAGTGTCTAATCCATCTTGAATTTTGTATAAGGGGTAAGGAAGTGATCCAGTTTCAGCTTTCTACTTATGGCTAGCCAGTTTTCCCAGCACCATTTATTAAATAAGCAATTCTTTCCCCATTTCTTGTTTTTGTCAGGTTTGTCAAAGATCAGATGTTTGTAGTTGTGAGGTATTGTTTCTATGGACTCTGTTCTGTTCCATTGGTCTATATCTCTGTTTTGGTACCAGTACCATGCTGTTTTGGTTACTGTAGCCCTGTAGTATAGTTTGAAGTCAGGTAGCGTGATGCCTCCAGCTTTGTTCTTTTGACTTAGGATTGTCTTGGCAATGTGGGCTCTTTTTTGGTTCCATATGAACTTTAAAACAGTTTTTTCCAATTCTGTGAAGAAAGTAATTGGTAGCTTGATGGGGATGGCATAGAATCTATAAATTACCTTGGGCAGTATGGCCATTTTCACGATATTGATTCTTCCTATCCATGAGCATGATATGTTCTTCCATTTGTTTGTGTTCTCTTTTATTTCATTGAGCAGTGGTTTGTAGTTCTCCATGAAGTGTTCCTTCACATCCCTTGTAAGTTGGATTCCTAGGTGTTTTATTCTCTCTGAAGCAATTGTGAATGGAAGTTCATTCATGATTTGGCTCTCTGTTTGTCTGTTACTGGTGTATAAGAATGCTTGTTATTTTTGCACATTAATTTTGCATCCTGAGACTTTGCTGAAGTTGCTTATCAGCTTAAGGAAATTTTGGGCTGAGACAATGGGGTTTTCTAAATAAACAATCATGTCATCTGTAAACAGGAACAATTTGACTTCTTCTTTTCCTAACTGAATACCCTTGATTTCTTTCTCTTGCCTGATTGCCCTGGCCAGAATTTTCAACACTGTGTTGAATAGGAGTGGTGAGAGAGGGTATCCCTGTCTTGTACAAGTTTTGAAGGGTAATGCTTCCAGATTTTGCCCATTCAGTATGATATTACCTGTGGGTTTGTCATAAATAGCTCTTATTATTTTGAGATATGCTCCATCAATACAGAATTTGTTAAGAATTTTTGTCATGAAGGGCTGTTGAATTTTGTCAAAGGCCTTTTCTGCATCTATGAAGATAATCATGTGGTTTTTGTCTTTGGTTCTGTTTATATGCTGGATTATGTTTACTGACTTGTGTATTTTGAACCAGCCTTGCATCGCAGGAATGAAGCCCACTTGATCATGGTGGATAAACTTTTTGATGGATATGCTGCTGGTTTAGGTTTGCCAGTATTTTATTGAGGATTTTTGCATCAATGTTCATCAGGGATACTGGTCTAAAATTCTCTTTTTTTGTTGGGTCTCTGTCAGGCTTTGGTATCAGGATGATATTGGCCTCATAAAATGAGTTAGGGAGGATTTCCTTTTTCTCTATTTATTGGAATAATTTCAGAAGGAGTGGTATCAGCTACTCCTTGTACCTCTGGTAGAATTCGGCTGTGAATCCTTATGGTCCTGGACTTTTTTTGGTTGGTAGGCTCTTAATTATTGCCTCAATTTCAGAGCCTGCTCTTGATCTATTCAGGGATTCAACTTCTTCCTGGTTAAGTCTTGGGAGAGTGTATGTGTGCAGGAATTTATCCATTTCTTCTAGGTTTTCTAGTTTATTTGCATAGAGGTTTTTATAGTATTCTCTGATGGTAATTTGTGTTTCTGTGGGATCGGTGGTGATATCCCCTTTATCATTTTTTATTGCATCTATTTGATTCTTCTCTTTTCTTGTTTATTAGCCTTGTTAGTGGTCTATCAATTTTGTTGATCTTTTCAAAAAAACAGCTCCTCGATTCATTGATTTTTTCGCAGGGTTTTTTTGTCTCCATCTCCTACAGTTCTGCTCTGATCTTAGCTATTTCTTGCCTCATGCTAGTTTTTGAATGTATTTGCTCTTGCTCCTGTAGTTCTTTTAATTGTGATGTTAGCGTGTGAATTTTAGGTCTTTCCAGCTTTCTCTTGTGGGCATTTAGTGCTATAAAGTTCCCTCTAAACACTGCTTTAAATGTGTCCCAGATATTCTGGTATGTTGTATATTTGCTCTAATTGGTTTCAAAGAACATCTTTATTTCTGCCTTCATTTTCATTATGTATCCAGTAGTCATTCAGGAACACGTTGTTCAGTTTCCATGTAGTTGAGCAGTTTTGATTGAGTTTCCTAATCCTCAGTTCCAATTTGATGCACTATGGTATCAGAGACCACAGTGTTGTAATTTCTGTTCTTTTACACTTGCTGAGTGGTGCTTTATTTCCAACTATGTGGTCAATATTGGAATAAGTGCAATGTGGTGCTGAGAAGAATGTATATTCTGTTGATTTGGGGTGGAGAGTTCTGTAGATGTCTATTAGATCTCCTTGGTGCACAGCTGAATGCAATTCCTGGGTATCCTTGTAAACTTTCTGTCTCGTTAATCTGTCTAATGTTGACAGTGGGGTGATAAAGTCCCCGATTACTATTGTGTGGGAGTCTAAGTCTCTTTGTAAGTCTCTAAGGACTTGCTTTATGAATCTAGGTGTTCCTGTATTGAGTTCATATATATTTAGGATAGTTAGCATTTCTTCTTGAATTGATTCCTTCACCATTATGTAATGGCCTTCTTTGTCTCTTTTGATCTTTGTTGGTTTAAAGTCTCTTTTATCAGAGACTAGGATTGCAACCCCTGCCATTTTTTGTTTTCCATTTGCTTGGTAAATCTTCCTCCATCCCTTTATTTTCAGCCTATGTGTGTCTCTGCACGTGAGATGGGTCTTCTGAATACACCACACTGATGGGTCTTGACTCTATCCAATTTTCCAGTCTCTGTCATTTAATTGGAGCATTTAGCTCATTTACGTTTAAGGTTAATATTGTTATGTGTGAACTTGATCCTGTCATTATGATGTCAGCTGATTATTTTGCTCATTGGCTCATGCAGTTTCTTCCTAGCATCAATGGTCTTTACATTTTGACATGTTTTTGCAGTGGCTGGTACTGGTTGTTCCTTTCCATGTTTAGTCTTCCTTCAGGAACTCTTGTAGGGCAGGCACGGGGTTGACAAAATCTCTCAGCATTTTCTTGTCTGTAAAGGATTTTATTTCTCCTTCACTTATGAAACTTAGTTTGGCTGGATATGAAATTCTGGGTAGAAAATTCTTTTCTTTAAGAATGTTGAGTATAGGACCCCGCTCTCTTCTGGCTTGTAGATTTTCTGCCAAGAGATCCGCTGTTAGTCTGATGGGCTTCCCTTTGTGATTAACCCGACCTTTTTCTCTGGCTGCCCTTAACTTTTTTCCTTTGTTTTCAACTTTGGTGAATTTGACAATTATGTTTCTTCAAGTTGCTCTTCTTGAGGAGTGTTTTCGTGGCATTCTCTGTATTTCCTGAATTTTAATGTTGGCCTGCCTTGCTAGGTTGGGGGAGTTCTCCTGGACAATATCCTGCAGAGTGTTTTCCAACTTGGTTCCATTCTCCTCGTCACTTTAGGGTACACCAATCAGATGTAGATTTGGTCTTTTCACATAGTTGATACCATTTCTTCCAGTTGATCGAGTCAGTTACTGAAGCCTGTGCATTTGTCACGTAGTTTTCATGTCATGGTTTTCATCTCTGTCAGTTCATTTAAGGACTTCTCTGCATTTTTTATTCTTGTTAACCATTTGCCAAATATTTTTTCAAGGTTTTAGTTTCTTTGCACTGGGTTCATAATTCCCCCTTTAGCTTGGAGAATTTTGATTGTCTGAAGTCTTCTTCTCTCAACTTGTCATAGTCATTCTCTGTGCAATTTTGTTCCATTGCTGGCGAGGAGCTGTGTTCTTTTGAAGGGGGAGAGGTGCTCTGATTTTTAGAATTTCCATCTTTTCTGTACTGCTTTTTCCCCATCTTTGTGGTTTTATATGGGTCTTTGATGATGGTGACGTACAGATGGGGTTTTGGTGTGGATGTCCTTTCTGTTTGTTATTTTTCCTTTGGAGAGTCAGGACCCTCAGGTGCAGGTCTATTGGAGTTTGCTGGAGGTCCACTCCAGATACTCTTTGCCCGGGTATCAGCAACAGAGTTTGCAGAAGAGTGAATATTGCTGAACAGCAAAGGTTGCTGTCTGATCATTCCTCTGGAAACTTCATCTCAGAGGTGTACCTGTCTGTGTGAGGTGTCAGTCTGCCCCTAGTGGGGAATGTCTCCCAGTTAGGCTACTCGGGGGTCAAGGACCCACTTGAGCAGACAGTCTGTCCATTCTCAGATCTCAGACTCCGTGATGGGAAAACCACAACTCTCTTCAAAGCTGTCAGACAGGGACATTTACATCTGCAGAGGTTTCTTCTGCCTTTTATTTGGCTATGCCCTGTCCCCAGACGTGGAGTCTACAGAAGCAGGCAGGCCTCCTTGAGAACCGATGGGCTCCACCCAGTTTGAACTTCCACTTTGTTTACCTACTTAAGCATTAGCAATGGCGGGCTTCCCTCCCCCAGCCTCACTGACACCTTGCAGCTAGATCTCAGATTGCTGTGCTAGCAACGAGGGAGGTCCCATGGGTGTAGGACCTTCCAAGCTAGGCAGAGGGATATAATCTCCTGGTGTGTCATTTGCTAAGACCCTTGATAAAATGCAGTATTAGGGTGGGAGTGACCCAATTTTCCAGGTGTTGTGTGTCATGATTTGCCTTGGATAGGAAAGGGAATTCCCTTCCCCCTTGTGCTTCCCGGCTGAGCCAAAGCCTCTCCTGCTTTGGCTCTCACTTGTTGGGCTGCACCCACTGTCCTACACCAACTGTCCAACATGCCCCAGTGAGATGAACTCAGTACCTTAGTTGGAAATGCAGAAATCACCCATCTTCTGTGTTGCTTACCCTGGTAACTGGAGGCTGGAGCTGTTCCTATTCGGCCATCTAGGCGCTAGATTGAGCATATAGTTCTGAGCTGATCAACAGACTTATCACTCATTAGCATCAGTTGAGTTAGAGTACTCCATGCCAGTCCGAATACAAGCAATTGATCAGATGTGACATTAACAGGAGGTTGGGTTTGAGCATTTCTGCATGCCTGGTTTGTTGCTTCATCTGTCCATCAGGTTTTAAATTGGAGAAATTGAGAGGGGGACAGGGTGGATCCAGCATTAAACATCCACTATAAGCCACAGATAATACGGCAATAAGAAAGGAACATAAGGAGAATTTGGCCCATATTGTCCACTTGTTTGCTTAAAGTCTTCAATATTTTAAAGGAAAACGGCTCTCAGTGTACTTGAGCATGTTCTCTGGACTCCTCAGCAGGCAAATGATTAATGGAAACTGCCAGGCATCCTAATCCCCCATTTCTCATGCCTGGTGAATGGATGCCTGGATTTTCCCTGTGCCATAATTTGTATTTGGGCTGGCTCACAGCATTCCTCTACCATAATTAGCAGGTGGACAAGCCTGGATTATTCTCTCATGATAATTGCTTGTTGGGAAAGCCTGAAGCTTCCCTTTGCCATAGTTAATAGTGGGGTGTGTTACATTGGGAGTGGCAAGCTGTGTATCAGGCTCCCTTTCCAAAAATTCATAAGGCTGAGGCATGGGTGGCCATTCCAGACCTTCTGCTAAGGATGCAGTAGGAGGTACTGTTTCTGCAGTAAGTGGGACTGTTTCTTTCATACGTGTTTGGAGATTAGCATAAATAGCTTCCCATTTCTCCCCCTTTTTTAAGCTAGACTGTCATGGTTCACTTTGTTGATCCTCAGAATCCTGATTATTAAACTTTTCTATGTCATCCTGAAACTCCTCCTCCTCACCTCAGTGTGGTAGGGATCCAGGGCTGTTTTAATTGCTGGCCACACAGACCAAGTGAAGAAGGGAATACCTTGGCCCTCTTGTTGTGCTCATTTTAAGTCTGATCCAACCCTGTCCCAATCTTTTACATTCATGGTTCCACATTCCGGAAATGAAGGAGATAACTTTTTTATGAGGTGGAACAAGGATGTGAGATTTTTGGGTACTCACAATTACCCATCTGTTGCACAATAACTGCTCCACAAGGCTTAAGTAAATAACAAACTTACTCTCAGTCTGACCCATATTTTCCCGAGGTTACTCTGTAATTCTCTGAGCAACCTACTTACCCAAAAACCTGAAGTGAAAATGTACTCAAGAATCCTTCATTAGTCGTGCTCCACTTTCCAAGTTCTGGTAATTCTTCACCAGATTATTTGTTGAGACTCCAGGGAGATCCATGTTGGGTGCCAGATGTTCGGAAATCCAGCCCCACACCACCCAGCAGGTACCCTGACTCTGGCAGAGACCAAAGAGTTGGAAAGAGACAGAATAAGCATTTAAAAGGCGGGTCCAGGGGACAAAGCAACAGAGGCTTACTCATGACCCAGAGTTCTCAGGTTTTGCCCAATTTATTGATTTACAAGCTCTCGTTCGGACCCGGAGCAAGATGGCAGAGTAGGAATGGCTCCAGTCTCTAGCTCCCAGTGCGAGCAACACAGAAGACGGGTGATTTTTGCATTTTCAACTGAGGTACGGGATTTATCTCACTGGGGAATGCCAGACAATCATTGCTGGTCAGCTCGTGCAGCCTGACCAACGAGAGCTGAAGCAGGGTGAGGTATCACCTCACCTGGGAAGTGCAAGGGAGAAGGGAATCCCATTTCCTAGCCAGGGGAACTGAGACACACAACACCCGAAAATGGGGTAACTTCCACCCTAATACTGAACTTTACCAAGGGTCTTGGCAAATGGCATACCAGGAGATTATATCCCACACCTGGCTGGGAGGGTACCATGCCCACGGAGCCTCCCTCCTTGCTAGCACAGCAGTCTGCAATCTAACTGCAAGGCAGCAGCAAGCCTGGGGGAGGGGCGCCCACCATTGCTGAAGCTTAAGTAGGTAAACAAAGCTGTCAGGAAGTTTGAACATGGTGGAGCCCACAGCAGCTCAAGGAGGCCTGCTTTTCTCTGTAGACTACACCTCTGGGGACAGGGCATAGCTAAACAAAAGCAGCAGAAACCTCTTCAGATGCAAATAACCCTGTCTGACAGCTTTGAAGAGAACAATGGATCTCCCAACACGGAGGTTGAGATATGAGTATGTACAGACTGCCTGCTCAAGTGGGTCCCTGACTCCTGAGTAGCCTAACTGGGACACATCCCCCATTAGGTGCAGACCGACATCACACACTTCACATGGTGGGATACAACCCTGAGATGAAGCTTCCAGAGCAAGAATCAGACAGGAACACTCATTGTTCAGCCATATTTCATCTTCTGCAGCCTCTGCTGCTGATACCCAGGCAAACAGGATCTGGAGTGGACCTCAAGCAATCTCCAAGAGATCAACAGCTGAGGGTCCTGACTGTTAGAAGGAAAACCAACAAGCGGAATGGACCCAATTAAAAGACACAGACTGGCAAATTGGATAAAGAGTGACGACCCATCAGTTTGCTGTATTCAGGAGACTTGGCTCACACGCAGAGACACACATAGGCTGAAAATAAAGGGATGGAGGAAGATCTACCAAGCAAATGGAAAACAAAAAACAGCAGAGGTTGCAATCCTAGTCTCTGATAAAACAGACATTAAACCATCAAAGATCAAAAGAGACAAAGAAGGACATTACATAATGGTAGAGCGATCAATTCAACAGGAAGAGCTAACCATCTTAAATATATATGCACCCAATACAGGAGCACCCAGATTCATAAAGCAATTCCTTAGAGACTTACAAGGAGATTTATACTCCCATACAATAATAATGGGAGACTTCAACAACCCATTGTCAACATTAGACAGATCAACAAGACAGAAAGTTTACAAGGATATCCAGGTATTGAACTCAACTCTGCACCAAGCGGGCCTAATAGACATCTACAGAACTCTCCACCCCAAATCAACGGGATATGCATTCTTCTCAGAACCACATTGCACTTACTCCAAAATTGACCACATAATTGGAAATAACGCAATCCTCAGCAAATGTACAAAAACAGAAATTATAACAAATTGTCTCTTAGACCACAGTGCAATCAAACTAGAACTCAGGACTAAGAAACTCAATAAAAAACACTCAACTACATGGAAACTGAACAACCTGCTCCTGAATGACTACTGAGTACATAATGAAATGAAGGCAGAAATAAAGATATTCTTATATTCTTTGAAACCAATGAGAACAAAGATACAAAATACAAGAATCTCTGGGACACATTTAATGCAGTGTGTAGAGGGAAATTTATAGCACTAAATGCCCACAAGAGAAAGCTGGAAAGATCTAAAATTGACAATCTAACATCACAATTAAAAGAACTAGAGAAGCAAGAGCAAACACAATAAAAAGCTAGTAGAAGGCAAGAAATAACTAAGATCAGAGCAGAGCTGAAGGAGATAGAGGCACAAAAACCCCTCCAGATAATCAATGAATCCATGAGCTGATTTTAGAAAAGATCAACAAAATTGATAGACTGCTAGCAAGAGTAATAAAAAAGAAAAGAGAGAAGAATCAAATAGACGCAATAAAAAATGATAAAGGGATATCACCAACGACCCTACAGAAATACAAACTACCATCAGAGAATACCACAAACACCTCTAAGCAAATAAACTAGAAAATCTAGAAGAAATGCATAATTTGCTGGATAGTTACACTCTCCCAAGACTAAACCAGGAAGAAGCTGAATCCCTGAATAGATGAAGAGTAGGCTCTGAAATTGAGGCAATAATTAATAGCTTATGAACCAAAAAAAGTCCAGGAACAGAGAGATTCACAGCTGAGTTCTAGCAGAGGTACAAGAAGGAGCTGCTACCATTCCTTCTGAAAGTATTCCAATCAATAGAAAAAGAGGGAATCCTCCCTAACTCATTTTATGAGGCCAAAATCATCCTGATACCAAAGCCTGGCAGAGACCCAACAACAAAAGAGAATTTTAGACCAATATCCCTGATGAACATCGATGTAAAAATCCTCAATAAAATACTGGCAAACCGAATCCAGCAGCACATCAAAAAGCTTATCCACCATGATCAAGTGAGCTTCATCCCTGGGATGCAAACTTGGTTCAATATTCGCAAATCAATAAATATAATCCAGCACATAAGAAGAACCAAAGACAAAAACCACACGATTATCTCAATAGATGCAGAAAAGACCTTTGACAAAATACAGCAGCCCTTCATGCTAAAAGCTCTCAATAAATTCGGTATTGATAGAATGTGTCTCAAAATAATAAGAGCTATTTATAATAAAGCCATAGCCAATATCATACTGAATGGGCAAAAGCTGGAAGCATTCCCTTTGAAAACTGGCACAAGACAGCGATGCCCTCTATCACCACTCCTATTCAACGTAGTGTTGGAAGTTCTGGCCAGGGCAATCAGGCAAGAGAAAGAAATAAAAGATATTCAGTTAGGAAAAGAAGAAGTCAAATTGTCCCTGTTTACAGATGACATTATTGTATATTTAGAAAATCCCATCATCTCAGCCCAAAATCTCCTTAACCGATAAGCAACTTCAACAAAGTCTCAGGGCACACAATTAATGTACAAAAATCACAAGCATTCTTATACACAGGTAACATACAAACAGACAACCAAATCATGAATGAACTTCCATTCACAATTGCTTCAAAGAGAATACAATACTTAGGAATTCAACTTACAAGGGATGTAAAAGAACACTTCAGGGAGAACTACAAACCACTGCTCAGTGAAATAATAGAGGATACAAAGAAATGGAAGAACATATCATGCTCACTGATAGGAAGAATCAATATCATGAAAATGGCCATACTGCCCAAGGTAATTTGTAGATTCAATGCCATCCCCATCAAGCTACCAATGACTTTCTTCACAGAATTGGAAAAAGCTGCTTTAAAGTTCATATGGAACCAAAAAAGAGCCTGCATTGCCAAGTCTATCCTAAGTCAAAAGAACAAAGCTGGAGGCATCACGCTACCTGACTTCAAACAATACTACAATGCTACAGTAACCAAAACAACATGGTACTGGTACCAAAACAGAGATATAGATCAATGGAACAGAACAGAGGTTTCAGAAATAATATCACACATCTACAATCATCTGATCTTTGACAAACTTGACAAAAACAAGAAATAGGGAAAGGATTCCCTATTTAATAAATGGTGCTGGGAAAACTGGCTAGCCATAAGTGGAAAGCTGAAACTGGATCCTTTCCTTACTCCTTATATGAAAATTAATTCAAGATGGATTAAAGACTTACATGTTAGACATACTACCATAAAAACCCTAGAAGAAAACCTAGGTAATACCATTCAGGACATAGGAATGGGCAAAGACTTCATGTCTAAAACTCCAAAAACAATGGCAACAAAAGCCATAATTAACAAATGGGATCTAATTAAATTAAAGAGCTTCTGCACAGCAAAGGAAAGTACCATCAGAGTGAACAGGCAACCTACAGAATGGGATAAAATTTTTGCAATCTACTCATCTGACAAAGGGCTAATATCCAGAACCTACAAAGAACTCAAACAAATTTACAAGAAAAAAACAAACAACCCCATCAAAAAGTGGACAAAGGATATGAACAGACATTTCTCAAAAGGAAACATGCATATAGCCAACAGACAGATGAAAAAATGCTCATCATCACTCGCCATCAGAGAAATGCAAGTCAAAACCACAATGAGATACCATCTCACCCCAGTTAGAATGGCAATCATTAAAAAGTCAGGACACAACAGATGTTGGAGAGGATGTGGAGAAATAGGAACACTTTTACACTGTTGGTGGGACTGTAAACTGGTTCAACCTTTGTGGAAAACAGTGTGGCGATTTCTCAAGGATCTAGAACTAGGAATACCATATGACCCAGCCATCCCATTACTGGGTATATACTCAAAAGATTATAAATCATGCTGCTATAAAGTCACATGCACACGTATGTTTATTGTGGCAGTATTCATAATAGCAAAGACTTAGAATCAACCCAAATGTCTGTCAATGACAGACTGGATTAAGAAAATGTGACACATATGCACAATGGAATACTATGCAGCCATTAAAAGGAATGAGGTTGTGTCCTTTGTAGGGACATGGATACAGATGGAAACCATCATTCTCAGCAATCTATTGCAAGAACAGAAAACCAAATACCGCCTGTCTTTGCTCATAGGTGGGAACTGAACAATCAGATCACTTGGACTCAGGAAGGGGAGCATGACACATTGGGGCCTATTATGAGGAGGAGGGATGGGAGAGGGATGGCATTGGGAGTTATACCTGATGGAAATGACGAGTTGATGGGTGCTGAGGAGTTGATGGGTGCAGCACACCAACATGGCACAAGTATACATATGTGACAAACCTGCAAGTTTTGCACATGTATCCTAGAACTTAGAGTATAATAATAATAATAATAATAATAATAATAATAATAATAATAAAGCTCTGGTTCTTATGACTGATGGGATGAGGAGAAAGGAATGAAGAAAAGGATTAAGCAGTGAAGAACTGAGTCATTTGGTAAGATGTATAGCAGTAGTGTTTTCTGTGAATTTCCTTGAAGAGAGGCTTGTGTCTAAACTACTTAAGATCTTTAATTTATTGGGACTGAAACAGGTGGGGTGGGTTTCAGGAGAAGACAGGATGTTAGATTATACTCCACTGCTTCAAGAGAATGTTAGCTCCCCGAGTAACCTGTGGAATGCCACTGAGTGTTTATGCTGTTAGGCCATAAAAACATGAAGTCAATAAGGAGACTTTTCTCCTCAGAGGTCTCCCATGGTTCCCCATGGGTATCTCCCATGGCGAACCAATTCAACTGGCACCCCAGAATGCCTCTTTCCCACATTTCTAACCTGATAAATAAAAAAAAAAAGGTTTAACTCTGTGAAATAAATCCACAAAACAGTTTCACAGACAACTTCTTTCTAGTTTCTTCTATTTTTTTTTTCCACCTTGACCTCGATGGGCTCCAAAATCTTCCTTCACAGAATCTCAAAAAGTGTGTTTCCAACCTACAGAATCAAAAGAAATTTTTATCTCTGTTAAATGAATCCACATATCTCAAAGCAGTTTCACACATAGCTTCTTTCTGGTTTTTATACTGGGATATTCAGTTTTTCCCCATGGGCCTCAATGGGCTCCCAAATGTCACTTCACACATTTTCAGAAAGAGTGTTTCTCATAAGCAAAATCAGAAGCAACGTTTAACTGTGAGATGAATCTACACATCACAAAGCAGTTTCAGATACCTTCTTTCTAGTTTTTACCTGAAAATATTTGTTTTTTCCAATGGGCTTAAATGGATGCCCAAATATCCCTTCACAGATTCTCCAAAAGGAGTGTTTCCAACCTACTGAATAAAAAGAGATGTTTAACTCTGTGAGATGAATCCACACATCGCAAAGCAGTTTCACAGATTGCTTCTTTCTAGTTTTTACCTGGGGGTATTTTGGTTTTCCACATGGGCCTCAGTGGGCTTTCAAATGTCCCTTCACAGATTCTCCAAATAGAATGTTTCTAACCTGCTCAATAAAAAGAAACGTTTAAGTCTGTGAGATGAATTCATACATGACAAACAGTTTTACATATAGATTGTTTACAGCTTTAACCTGGTGATATTCAGTTTTTCCCTATGGGCTGCAATGGGCACCCAAATATCCCTTCACAGATTTTCCAAAAAGAGTGTTTCCATTCTGCTGAATCAAAAGAAAGCTTATCTCTGTGACATGAATCCTCACATCACAAAGCAGCTGCACAGAGAGCTTTTTCTACTTTTTATCTAGGGATACTCAGTTTTTCCTGTGGATTTCAATGGGCTCCCAAATATCACTTTGCAGATCCTCCAAAAAGTTTGCTTCTAACTTGCTGAATCAAAAGAAAGATTTAACTTGGTGAGATGAACCCATACATTACATAGCATTTTCACATTTAGGTTCTTTCAAGTTTTTACCTGGGAATATTTTATTATTCCTTATAGGCCTCAAAGGGCTCCCAAATGTCACTTCGCAGATTCTCCAAAAAGAGTGTTTTCAACCTGCTGAATCAAAAGAAGGATTTAACTTTGTGAGATGAATCCACACATCACAAATCAGTTTCATAAGTAGCTTTTTTCTGATTTTACCTGAAGATATTCAGTTTTTCCCCATGGGCCTTAATGAACTCCCAAATGATTTTTCACAGGTACTTAAACAAGAGTGTTTCCACTCTGCTGAATTTAAAAAAAAAAAAAAAAAAAAAAAAAAAAAAAAAAAAAAAAAGTTTCTCTCTGTGAGATTAATCCACGTATCACAAAGAAGTTAAAAAAATGGTTTCTTTCTAGTTTTTTTCTTGGTATATTCTGTTTTTCCACATGGGCTTCTGTGACCTCCAAGTGTCCCTTCACAGATTCTTCAAAAAGCGTATTTTCAATCTGCTGAATTGAAAGAAATATTTGACTCTGGGATATGAATCCACACATCTTAAATCAGTTTCAGTGATATATTTTTATTGATTTTTATCTGGAAATATTCGGTTTTTCCCCATCTGCTTCAGTGGGCTGTGCCATATCTTTTTGGAGATTCTTCTAAAAGAGTGTTTCCAAGCTACTGAATCAAGAAAGAGCTTTAACCCCTTGAGATAAATCCACACATCACAAAGGAGTTTCGCAGACTGCTCCTTTCCAGTTTTTCTCTGGGGACCTGCTGTTTTTCCCCATTGGCTCCAAAATGTCCCTTCATGGATTCTCCAAAAGAGTAGTTTCCAACCTACTGAATCAAAAGAAAGTTTTAACTCTGTGAGATGAATCTACACATCACAAAGCAGTTTCACAGATAGCTTCTTATTGATTTTTATCTGATAATATTCTGTTTTTCCCCAAAGGCCACAATGAGCTCAAAAAGACCCTTCACAAATTCTTGAAAAACAGTGTTTCCAACCTGCTGAATCAAAAGAAAGTTTTAACTCTTCAAGATGAATCCACACATCACAAAGTAGTTTCACAGACAGCTTATTTCCAGTTTTTATCTGGGGATATTCAATTTTTCTTCACAGACCTAAATGGGCTCCCACTTGTCCATTTGCAGAAATGTCAAAAAGAGTGTTTCCACCTGCTGAATCCAAAGCAAATTTTAACTCTGAGAGGTGAATCTACAAATCACAAAGCAGTTTCCAAGATAGCTTCTTTCTAGTTTTTCCTTGTGGATATTTAGTTTTCCCCATGGGTCCCAATGAGCTGCCAAATGTCACATCACAGATTCTCCAGAAAGAATGTTTCCAAGTGTGAGGTGAAACAACAGACTACAAAGCCATTTCACAAATAGCTTCCTTCTGATTTTTATCTGAAAATATTTACTTTTTCCTCTTTGGTCTCAATTGTCTCCCAAATGTCCATCCTCAGATTCTCCAAAAAGAGTGTTTCCAACCTACTGAATCAAAAGAAAGGTTTAACTCTGTGAGATGAATCTAAATATCACAAAGCAGTTTCACAGATAGCTTCATTCTAGTTTTTACCTTGGGATATTCAGTTTTCCTTCATGGGCCTCAGTAAGCTCACAAATGTCCCTAGGTAGATTCACCTAAAAGAGTGTTTCCAATCTGCTGAATCAAAAGAAATGTTTAACTCTGTGAGATCATCTACACATCAAAAAGCAGTTTCACAGATATCTTGTTTCTAGCTTTTACCTGGTGTTATTGGGTTTACCCATGGGCTTCAATATTTTACAAAATGACCTTTTGCAGTTTCTCAAAAAAAGCATTTCCAATCTCCTGAAGAAAAAGAAAGGTTTAACTGCGTGAGATGATCCTCACATGACAAAGCAGATTCACACATAGCTTCTCTCTAGTTTTTACCTGGGGATATTTGTTTTTGTTTTGTTTTTTCCATGGGCCTCAATGGACTCCCAAATATGCCTTGGCAGATTTTCCAGAAAGAGTGTTTGCAACCTTCTGAATCAAAAGAAAGGTTTAACTCTGTGAGATGAATCCAAACATCACAAAGCAGTTTCACAGATATATTCTTTTCAGTTTTTACCATGAAATATTCTTTTTTTCCCCATGGGCCTCAATGGGCTCTGAAATGTCCTTTGATAGATTCTCCAAAGGTAGTTCTTCCAACCTGCCAAATGAAAAGAAAGGAATAATTCTGTGAGATGAATCCAGACATCACGAAGAAGTTTCAGTGATAGGTTATTTCTAGTTTTTATCTGGGGATATTAATTTTTTCTCATTTAGCCTCAAAGATCTCCCAAATGTCCATCTGCAGATCCTCCAAAAAGAGTGTTTCCAACTTGTTGACTCAAAAGAAACGTGTAACTCTTTAAGATGAATTCACAAATCACTGAGCAGTTTCACAAATAGCTTCTTTCTAGTTTTTACCTGGGGATATTCAGTTTTTCTCCATGGGCTTCCATGAGCTCCCAAATGCCCCTCCAGAGAAACTGGAAAAAGACTGTTTCCAACCTGCTAAATCAAAAGAAAGCTTTAACCCTTTTAGAAGAATCCACACCTGACAAAGCAGTTTTACAGCTACCTTCTATCTAGTTTTTATCTGGCAATATTTATTTTTTTCCCAAGGGCCTCAATGGGTTCCCAAATGTCCTTTCACAGATTCTCCAAAAAGAGTGTTTCCAACTGGCTGAATCAAAAGAAAAATTTAACACAGCCACTTAAATCCACACATCACAAAACAGTTCAACGTGTAGCTTCTTTTTAGTTTTTATCTGGAAATATTCAGTTTCTTCACATGGGCCTCAAAGGGCTCCCAAATGTTCCTCAGCAGATTATCCAAAAAGAGTGTTTCCAACCTGCTGATTAGAAAAAAAAACGGTGTAACTCAGTGAGAAGAATCCACATATAATGAAGCAGTTTCACAGATTGCTACTTTCCAGTTTTTACCTGGGGATATTTGGTTTTCCTTCATGGGCCTCAAAGGGCTCCTAAATGTCCCTAAGCAGATTATCCAAATAGAGTTTCTCTAACCATTTGGATCAAAATGATGGCTTAACCTTGTGAGGTGAATCCACTAACCACAAAAAAGTTTCACAGATAGATTATTTCTAGCCTTACCTGGAGATATTTATTATTTTCCTATGGGCCTCAATGTTATCCAAAATGGCATTTTGCAGATTCTCAAAAAATAAAAAAATAAAAAAAACTTTCCAAACTCTTTAATCAAAAGAAAGTTTTAACTCTGTGAGATGAATCTCCATATCAGAAAGCAGTTTCAGAGATAGCTTCTTTATAGTTTTTTCCAGGGGATATTTGGTTTTTCCACATGGGCCTCAATGAGCTCCCAAATGTCCCTTCCGAAAATCTCCAAAAAACGTATTGTCATCCTGATTGATTCAAAAGAAAGTTTTAACTCTGTGACATAAATCCATACATCATAAAGCAGTTTCACACATAGATTATTTCTAGCTTTTACCTAGGGATATTCAGGTTTTATCCATGGGCCTCAATGGGTGCCCAACTGTATGTTTGCAGATTCTCCCAACACAGTGTTTCCAACATGCTGTATAAAAATAAAAAAAAAAAAAAGCTTTAATTCTGAGATGAATCCACACATCAAAAAGCTATTTCACAGGTAAATTCTTTCTTGTTTTCATCTAGGGATATTTGGTTTTTCCCCAAGGTCTCAATTTTCTCCCAAAGTCTTTCTGTAGATTCTTCAAAAAGAATGTTTCCAACCATTTGAATAGGAAGAATGGTTTAACACTGTGAGATGAATCCACACACCTCAAAGAAGTTTCACAAATGATTTCTTTCTAGTTTTATCTGGTTTTATTTGTTTTTTCCCCACTGGGCCTCAATGGGCTCCAAAATTTCCCTTTGCAGATCCTCCAAAATGAATGTTTCCAACCTGATGAATTAAAGGAAAGGTAACTTGCTGAGAGGAATCCACACATTATAGAACAGTTTCACAGATAGCTCCATTATTGACTTTTATCTGGAAATATTCTAGGTTTCCCTTGTGCCTCGATGGGCTCTTAAATGTTCCTTTGCAGATTCTCCAAAAAGAGTGTTTACAACATCCAAAACCAAAACAAGAGTTTAAGGCTGTGAGATGAATCCACACATCACAAATCAGTTTCATAGATGGCTTATTTCTAGTTTTTGTGAGGGGATATTCAGTTGTATTCCATGGGCCTCAATGGACTCCCAAATGTCCCTTCACAGTATCTCCAAAAAGAGTGTTTCCAACCAGATGAAACAAAATAAAGGTTTAACTATGTGAGTTGAATACACATATCAAAAACAGTTTTACAAATATTTTCTTTATAGTGTGTATGTGGAGATATTCAGTTTTTCCCCATGGATCTCATTGGGCTCCCAAATGTCACTTCACAGATTCTCCAAAAAGAGTGTTTCCAACCTGCTGAATCAAAAGAAAGGTTTAACTCCATGAGTGGAATTTACAAATCACTAAGCACTTTCACACACAACTTGTTTCTAGTTTTTACCTAGACATGTTTCATTTCTTCCCAATGCCCTCCATGTGTTCCAAAATGTCTCTTCAAAGAATCTCTTAAAGAATGTTTAAAACCTGCTGAATCAAAAGAAAGTTTTAACTCTGTGAGTTGAATCCACACATTACAAAGCATTTAAAAAGATAGATTGTTTCTTGTTTTAACCTATGGATATTCAGTGTTTCCCCATGGGCCACAATGGACATTCAAACTTTCTTTTCAGACTCTCCAAAAATATTGTTTTCAACCTGCTGAATCAAAATAAAGGTTTAACTCTGGAAGATAAATCCAAACATCACAAAGTAGCTTCACAGATAGCTTATTTTGGGTATTTACAATGGGATATGCAGTTTTTTCCCCTTGGGCTTCAGTAAGTTCTCAATTGTTTCCTTGGAGATTCTCCAAGACAGTGTTTCTAACCTGCTAAATCAAAAGAAAGGTTTAACCATCCACATATCATAAAGCAGTTTTACAGATATCTTCTTTCTAGTTTTTAGTGCTAGATATTCCATTTTTCCACATGGGCCTCAGTGTTATCCAAAATGGTCCGTCACAGATTATCCCAAAAAAGTGTTTCCAACCTCCTGAATCAAAAGAAAGGTTTAACTCTGTGAGATGAATCTGCACATCACAGAGCAATTTCAAAGATAGCTTCTTTCTAGTTTTTACCTGGCAATATTCATTTTTTTTCCATGGACCTCAATGGACTCCCAAATATGCCTTGGCATATTCTGCAAACAGAAAGTTTCCAACCTGCTTTATCAAAAGAAAGGTTTAACTCTATGAGATGAATCCACACATCAAAAACCTGTTTCAAAGATAGTTTGTTTCTTGTTTCACCTAGGGATATTACATTTTTCCTCATGGGCGGCAATGGACTCCCAAATGTCCTTTCACAGATGACCAAAAAAGAGTGCTTTCAACCTGCTGAATCTAAAGAAAGTTTTAAGTCTGTGAGATGAATCCACAAATCTCAAAGCAGTTTCACAGATAATTTATTTCTGTTTTTTACCAAAGGATATTTAGTTTTTCCACTTAGACTTTAATGGGCTCCCAAACGTCCCTTCACAGATTCTGCAAAATAGTGTTTCCAACCTGCTAAGTCAAAAGAAAGATTTAACTTTGTGAGATGAAACCACACATCACAAGTCAGTTTTACTGATAACTCCTTTCTAGTGTTTATCTGGGGGATATTCTGCTGTTCTCCAAGGGCCTTAAAAGACTCTCAAATGACTTTTGGCAAATTCTACCAAAAGGGAGTTTTCAACCCACTGAAACAAAAGAAACGTTTACCTCTGTCTGTGAGATGAATTCATACGTCAAAAAGCAGCTTCACAGAGAGGTTTTCTAGTTTTTATCTGGGAATATTCAGTTTTTCCACATGAACCTCAGTGGACTCGCAAATGCCCCTTCACAGATTCTCTAAAAAAGTGTTTCTCATGTGCTGAATCAAAAGAAGGGTTTAATTCTGTGAGATGAATCCAAACATCATCAAGCAGTTTCACATATAGCTTCTTTCTAGGTTTTACCTGTGGATATTCAGTTTTTCCTGATTGGCCCCAGTGAGCTCCTAAATGTACCTTGGTAAATTATCCAGAAAGACTGTTTCCAACCTCCTGAATCCAAGGAAAGGTTTAAATCTGTGAGATGAATCCACACATCACAAAGAAATTTTAGATAGCTTCTTTCTAGTTTTTATCTGGGGATATTCTGTTTTTCACCATGGACCACAAAAGGCTGTCAAATATCCCTTTGAAGATTCTCCAAAAGCAGGATTTCCAGCTTGGTGAATCAAAAGAAAGGTTTAACTCTATGAGGTGGATCTGTACATCACAATGTAGTTTCACAGATAGCTTTCTTATAATTTTTATCAGGTAATATTCAGTTTCTTTGCATGAGCCTCAGTGGGCTCCAAAATGTCTCTTCACAGATTCTCCAAAAAAGTGTTTTGAACCAGCTGAATCAAAAGAAAGTTGTATCTCTATGAGATGAATCCACACATTGCAAAGCAGTTTCACAGATAGCTTCATTCTATTTTTTACCTGGGGATATTTTGTTTTGCTATATGAAACTTAATGGGCTCGCAAATGTCCCTTCGCAGATTCTCCAAAAAGAGTGTTTCCAATCTGCTGAATCAAAAGGAAAGTTTAACTCTGTGAGATGAATCCACAATTCACAAAGAAGTTTCACAGATACATTCTAGTTTTTACCAGGAAATACTCAGATTTTCCCCATGGGCCTCAGTGGTCTCCCTAATGTTCCTTAGCAGATTCTTGAGAAAGAAGGCTGCCAACCTGCTCAAACAAAGGACACGTTTAACTCTGTGAGATGAATCTAGACATCACAAATCAGTTTCACATATAGGTTCTTTCTACCTTTTACCTGGTGATATTTGTAGTTTTTATTTATTTTTATTTTTTCCCATGGGCCTGAAGGGATTCATAATTGTACTTTGGCAGATTCTTCAAAAAGACTGTTTCTAACGTGCTGAATCAAAAGAAAAATTAAAGTCTCTGAGATAAATCCATGCATAACTGTGCAGTTTCACAGATAGCTTTCTCCTAGTTGTTCTGTGGGATATTCTGTTTTTTCCCATGTGCCTCAAAGAGCTCTGAAATGTCCCTTGGAAGATCCTCCAGAGACAGTCCTTCCAACCTGCTGAATCAAAAGAAAGCTTTAACTCTGTGAGATAAATTTGCACATCACAAAACAGTTTCATAGATAGCTTGTTTCTTGTTTTTACCTAGGGATATTCAGTTTTTCCCCATGAGCCTCAATAGTCTCCAGACGTCCATTCTCATGTTCTCCAGAAAGAGTGTTTACAATCTGCTGAATCAAAAGAAAGGTTTAACTTTGTGACATGAATCCACACATCACAAAGCAGTTTCACAGACAGCTTCTTTGTACTTTTTATCTGGGGATATTTGGTTTTGCCCATGGGCCCCAATGGGGTCCCAAAGGTCCCATTGCACATTCTCCAAAAATAGTGTTTATAACATGCTGAATCAAAAGAAAGCTTTAACTCTGTGAGATGAATCCAGACATCACAAAGCAGTTTCACAGATAACTTCTTTCTTGTTTTTATCTAGGGGTATTCAGTTTTTCAACATGGGCCTCTATGGCTCACAAATGTCCTCCATGGCTCCCAAATGTCCCAAAGACATTCAAAAAACATCTTTCCAAACTGCTGAATAAAAAGAAACTTTTATTTCTCTGAGATGAATCCACACTTCAAAAAGGAGTTTCACATATAACTTCTTTTTAGTTTTTATCTGGGTATATTCTCTATTTCCCTATGAATCTCAATGAACTTCCAAGTGTCCCTTTGCAGATTCTCCAGAAATAGGGTTTCCAATATGCTGAATCTAAAGAAAGGTTTAACTCTGTGATACGAATCCACGCATCACAAAACAGTTTTACGTATAGTTTCTTTCTAGTTTTTACCTGAGGATATTGGGTTTTCTCCATGAGCCTCAATGAGCTACAAAATATCACTTCACAGATTCTCCAAAAATAGTGTTTTCAACCATCTAAATCAAAAGAAAGGATTAACTCTGTGAGATGAATCCACACATCACAAAATGGTTTCTCAGATACCTTCTATCTAGGTTTATCTGGAGATATTCAGTTTTTCCTTATGGGCCACAATGGACTCCCAACTGTCCCTTCACAGATTCTCCAAAAAGAATGTGTCCAACCTACTGAATCAAAGAAAGGTTTTATTCTGTGAGATGAATCCACACATCACAAGGCAGTTTCACAGATAGCTTCTTTTCTGTTTTTATCTGTGGATATTCCATTTTTCTCCATGGGCTTCAATGGTCTCCAAAATGTCCCTTTGCATATTCTCCAAAAAGAGTGTTTACAATACGCTGAATCAAAGGAAATGCTTATCTCTGTGAGATGAATCCACACACCACAAAATACTTTCACAGACTGATTGTTTCTAGTATCTATCTGAGAATATTCTGTTTTTCCCCATGGTCCTCAAAAAGTGCCCAAATTTCCCTTCTCAGATTCTACAAGCAAAGTGTTTCCAACTGTATGAATAAAAAGAAATGTTTAACTCTATGACATGAATTCACCCATCAAAAAGAAGTTGCAGAGATAGTTTCTTTCTGGATTTTACCTGGTAATATTCAGTTTTTCCCCATGGGCCTCAAAAAGCACTCAAATGTCTCTTCACAGATTCTCCAAAAATAATGTTTCCAACCTTTTGAAGCAAAAGAAACATTTAACTCTGAGATGAATCCACACATCACAAAGCAGTTTCATAGATAGCTTCTTTCCATTTTTAACCCGGGTATATTCGATTATTCCACATCGGCCTCAATGGGCTCCTTAATGTCCCTTCATGGATTCTCTAAAAGAGCATTTGCATTCTGCTGAATCAAAACAAATGTTTAATTCTGTGACATGAGTCCACACATCACAAAGCCGTTTAACAGACACCTTTCTAGTTCTTACCTGGGCATACTTAATTTTCCCCTATGGGCCAAAATGGGTGCGCCAATGTCCTTTCACAGATTCTCCAGCTAGAGTGTTTCCAATCTGCTGAATTAAATAAAAGTTAAAGTCTATGAGATGAATCCACACATCATAAAGCATTTTCACAGATAGCTTCTTTCTTGCTTTTACCTAGGGATATTAGGTTTATTCCTGTGGGGCTCAATAAACCACCAAATGTACCTTCACAGGTTGTCCAAAAATGTGTTTCTAACATCCTGAATAAAAAGAAATGTTTAAATCTGTGAGATGAATCCAAGCACCACAAAGCAGTTTCAAGATAGTTTATTTCTAGTGTTTACCTAGGGATATTTGGGGTTTTTTCTTTCATATGCCACAATAAGCTACAAAATCTTCCTTTGCAGATCCTCCAAAAAAGGAGCTCCAACCTGCTGAATCAAAGGAAATATTCAATTCTGTCCTGTGAATCCACACATCAGAAAGCGGTTTCATAGATAGCTTTTCTCTAGTTTTTTTCATTGAGATACTCAGTTTTTCCCCTTAGGCCTCAATCTGCTCCAAAGTGTCCCTTGGCAGTTTCTGCAGAAAGGTGGATCCAAGCTGCTGAATCTAAAGAAAGGTTTAACTCTGTCAGACAAATCAACATATCATACATATCGCAAAGCAGTTTCACAAATAGCTTCTTTTCTGTTATAATCTGGGGATATTCAGTCTGTCTTCATTGGTGTCAATGGGCTCCCAAATGTCCCTTTGCAGACTCTCCAAAAAGAGGGTTTCCAAACTGCTGAGTCAAAAGAAAGGTCTAATGCTTTGACATGAATCCACATCAAAAGCAGTTTTATAGGTAGCTTCTTTCTAGTTTGTACTGGGGATATTTGTTTTTATTTCCCACAAGCCTCAATGGACTCCCAAACATCCCCTCGCAGCTTCTCCAAAAAGAGCTTTTCCAACTTGCTGAATGAAAGGAAATGTTTAAATCTGTGAGATGCATTCACCCATCTCAAAGAAGTTTCACAGATTCCTTCTTTCCAGTTTTACCTGCAAATATTCAATATTTCCATATCAGCCTCAAAGGGCTCCCAAATATCTCTTCACAGATTCTCCAAAGATAGTTTCCAACCTGCTGAATCTAAAGACAGTTTTAACTCTGTGAGATGAGCCCACTCATCACAAAGAAGTTTCATAGATAGCTTCTTTCTAATTTTTAACAGAATATTTGCTCTTTTCCCATTGGCCTAAATGGGCTCTCAAATATTTTTTTCACAAATTATCCTAAAACAGTTTTTTCCAAACTGCTAAATCAAAAGAAACATTTAAATCTGTGAGATGAATCCACACATCACAAAGCAGTTTCAAAGATAGGTTCCTTCCAGTTTTTAATGGGGGATATAATTTTTTTTCCCATAGGCCTCAATGGACTAAAAAATGTTTCTTTGTAGATTGTACAAATAGACTTTTTCCAGCCTGCTGATTCAAAAGAAAGCTTTACCAATGTGAGATGAATCCACAAATCACAAAGCAGTTTCACATAGCTTCTTCTTCTTCTTCTTTTTTTTTTTTTTTTTTTCTGAGACAGAGTCTCACTCTGCCACCCAGGCTGGAGTGATGTGGCAGAATCTCTACTCACTGAAACCTCTGCCTCCTAGATTCAAGCAATTCTGCTGTCTCAGCCCGCTGAGGAGTTGGGATTACAGGCATGTGACAGCACACCTGGCTAATTTTTGTATTTTATGTAGAGACAGAGTTTGGTCAGGCTGGTGTCCAACTCCTGACTTCGTGGTCAGGCTGGTGTCCAACTCCTGACCTCGTGATCCACCCACCTTGACCTCCCAAAGTGCTGGGATTACAGGCTTGAGCCACCACACCTGGCAACTTTTTTTCTAGTTTTTAGCTCCGGATATTCACTTTTTCCAAATGGGTCTCAATGGACTCCTAAATGTCCCTTTTCACATTCACCAAAAAGAATGTTTCCTACCTACTGAATCAGAAGAAGCATGTAATTCTGTGAGATGAATCTACAAATCACAAAGCACTTTCACAGATAGCTTCTTTCTAGTTTTTATCTGGGGATATTAGTTTTTTCCCCAAGGGCCTCAATGGTCTCCCAAATGTCAATTGGCAGATTCTCCAAAAAGTGTTTGCAACCTGTTGAATTAAAGATAAATTTAACTCTGTGAGATGAACCCACACATCACAAATGAGATTAACAGACAGCTTTTTTTCCATTTTTATCTGGAAATATTCAGATTTTCACGTGGGCCTCAGGGGGCTCTGAAATAACCATTCAAAGATTTTCCAAAAATCGTGTTTCCAACATGCTAAATCAAAGAAAGATTTAACTCCATGAGATTAATCCACATATCACAAAGTAGTTTCACAGATATCTCCTTTCTATCTGGGGATATTCAGTTTTCCTTCATGGTTCTCAATGGGCTCCCAATTATCCCTAGGCAGATTCTCCCAATAGAGTTTTTGCAACCACCTGGATCAAGAGAAAGGTTTACCTTTGTGAGATGAATCCACTAACCACAAAGCAGGTTGACAGATAGCTTATTCCTAGTTTTTTTCCTGGAGATATCCGTTTTTTCTCAGTGTGTCTCAATGTTATCCAAAATGGTCTTTTGCAGATCCTCCAAAAACAGTGTTTCCAACCTGTGGAATCAAAAGTAAGTTTTAATTCTGTGAGATGAATCTACACATCACAAGGCAGTTTCACAGCTAGATTCTTTCTAGTTGTTAACATTGGATATTCTGTTTTTCCCCTAGTGCCTGAATGGGCTCCAAAATGTCCCTTCACAGCTTCTCCTAAAAGAGTGCTTCCAACCTGCTGAATTGAAAGAGAGCTTTAACTCTATGACATAAATAATACATCACAAAGCACTTTCACAGAGAGCTTGTTTCTTGTTTTTGCCTAGGGCTAATTGATTCTTCCCCATGAGCTTCATAGGGCTTCCAACTGTCCTTTTGCAGATTATCCAATAAGAGCATTTCAATCAGCTGAGTCAAAATGAAGGTTTAACTCTGTGAGATGAATCCACACATCATGAAGCAGTTTCACAGGTAGATTCTTTCTAGTTTTTACCTGAGAATATTTGGTTTTCCTTCGTGGGCCTCAATGGACTTCCAAATGACCCTTTGCAGATTCTCCAAAACAGTGTTTCCAACTGTCAGACCTCTGAGCCCAAGCTAAGCGATCATATCCCCTGTGACCTGCACGTATACATCCATATGACCTGAAGCAACTGAAGATCCACAGAAAGAAGTGAAAATAGCCTTAACTGATGACATTCATCATTGTGATTTGTTTCTGCCCCACCCTAACTGATCAATGTACTTTGTAATCTCCCACCTGTAAGAAGTTTCTTTATAATCTCCCCCACCCTTAAGAAGGTTCTTTGTAATTGTCCCCAACCTTGAGAATGTACTTTGTGAGATACACCCCTTGCTTACAAAACATTCCTCCTAACTCCACTGCCTATACCAAAACCTATAAGAGCTAATGATAATCCCACCACCCTTTGCTCACTCTCTTTTCAGACTCAGTCTTCCTGCACCCAGGTGAAATAAACAGCCTTGCTGCTCACACAAAGCCTGTTTGGTGGTCTCTTCACATGGAAGCATGTGAGACATTTGGTCACAAAGACCTGGGTCAGTGGGAATCCTTCGGGAGACCAGTCCCCTCTTCTCACCCTCACTCCATGAGGAGATCCACCTACGACCTAGGGTCCTCAGATCAACCAGCCCAAGACAGGTCACCAATTTCAAATTGGGTAAGTGGTCTTTTTATTTTCTTCTCCAGCCTCTCTCACTACCCTTCAATCTCCCTGCCTTTCCAATTCCAGTTCTTTTTCCTCTCTAGTAGACAAAGGAGACACATTTTATCCATGGACCCAAAACTCCAGTGCCAGTCATGACTCAGGAAGACAGCCTTTCCTTGATGTTTTATCATTGTGGGGATGCCTGCCTGATTACTCACCCACATTCCATTGTTGTCGGATCACTACAGGGATGCCTGCCTTGGTCATTCACCCACATTCCCTTGGTGGCAAGTCAGTTGCGGGGATACCTACTTTGGCTGTTCACTCACATTGCTGCCCGAGGCTGCTCCCCTCTCCCCTTCTCCATGTCTCTACCCTTCTCTTTAAACTTGTCTCCTTCACTATGGGCCTTCCACCCTCCATTCCTCCTTCTTCTCCTTTAGCCTGTGTGTTCTCAAGAAATTAAAACCTCTTCAACTCTGGCCTGACCTAAAATCTAAGTGTCTTATTTTCTTCTGCAACACTGCTTGGCCCCAGTACAAACTCGACTGTAGTTGCAAATGGCCAGAGGCTGGCACTTTTGATTTTTCTAGCCTACAAGATCTAGATAATTTTTGTCAAAAAATGAGCAAATGGCCTGAGGTGTCTGACGTCCAGGCATTCTTTTACACATTGGTCCCTCCCTAGTCTCTGCTCCCAATGTGACTCATTCCAAATCTTTCTTCTTTCTCTCCTGTC
This sequence comes from Piliocolobus tephrosceles, assembly GCF_002776525.5. Taxonomy (NCBI): domain Eukaryota; kingdom Metazoa; phylum Chordata; class Mammalia; order Primates; family Cercopithecidae; genus Piliocolobus; species Piliocolobus tephrosceles. Next base: position 45,305,586 of record NC_045440.1, read on the forward strand.
TGTTCCTTCAGTCTCCACCCCAAGCTCTGAGTCCTTTGAATCCCCCTTTAATACAGACCCATCTGACCTCTCTTATGCTCCCTAGGCTGCTCCTTGCCAGGCTGAACCAGGTCCCAATTTTTCCTCAGCCTCTGACCTCACACTCTATAATCCTTCTATCACCTTCCCTCCTCACATTTGGTCTGGCTTACAGTTTTGTTCCATGACTAGCCCTCCCCAACTTGCCCAGCAATTTCCTCTTAGAGAGGTGGCTGGAGCTGAAGGCATAGTCAAGGTTAATGCTCCTTTTTCCTTAGCTGGCCTTTCCCAAATCAGTTAGCATTTAGGCTCTTTTTCATCAAATATAAAATCCCAGCCCAATTCATGGCCTGTTTAGCAACAATCCTTAGACACTTTACCACTCTAGACACAATGGGTCAGAAGGCTGCCTTATTCTTAATATTCATTTTATCACCCAGTCAGCTCCAGACATTAGAAAAAGCTCCATAATTTAGATTCCAGCCCTCAAACCCTCACAACAGGACCTAATTAACCTCTCCTTCAAGGTGTACAATAATAAAGTAGAGGCAGCCACGTGGTAACGTATTTCTGAGTTGCAATAACTTGCCTCTGCTGTGATAGAAACCCCAGCCACATCTCCAGCACACAAGAACTCCAAACACCTGAACCATAGCTGCCAACAAGGCCACTTCAGGACTTCCTCTCCAGGATCTTTCTTCAAGTGACAGAAATCTGTCCACTGGGCAAAAGAATGCCCACATCCTGGGATTCCACATAAATCATGTCCCATCTGTGTGGGATCCCACTGGAAATAGGGCTGTCCAGCTCAACTGGCAGTCACTCCCAGAGCCCCTGGAACTCTGATCCAATGCTCTCTGACTGACTCCTTCCCAGATCTTCCCAGCTTAGCAGCTGAAGACTGATGCTGCCTGATCAACTCAGAAGCCCCCTAGACCATCACCATTGCTGAGCTTCAGGTAACTCTCACAATGGACGGTAAGTCCTTCCCCTTCTTAATCAATATGGAGGCTACTCGCTCCACATTACCTTCTTCTCAAGGGCATGTTTCCCTTGCCTCCATAAATGTTGTGGGTATTGACAACCAGGCTTTTAAACCTCTTAAAACTCCCCAAATATGTTGCAAACTTGGACATAATTCTTTTATGCATTCCTTTTCACTTATCCTCACCTGCTCAGTTCCCTCATTAGGTCAAGACATTTTAACTAAATTTTCTGCTTCCCTAACCATTTCTGGGCTACAGCCACACCTCATTGCTGCCCTTTCCCCAGTTCAAAGCTTCCTTCACACCTTCCCCTTGTAACTCCCCACCCTAATTCACAAGTACAGGACACCTCTACTCCATCTTTGGTGACCGATCATCAACTCCTTACTATCCCATTAAAACCTAATCTCCCTTAACCCACTCAACACCAATATCCCATCCCACAGCAAGCTTTAAAGGGATTAAAGCCTGTTATCACTTGCTTGTTACAGTATGGCCTTTTAAAGCTTATAAACTCTCCTTACAATTCCCCCATTTTACCTTTCCAAAAACCAGACATGTCTTACAAGTTAGTTCAGGATCTGTGCCTTATCAACCAAATTGTTTTGCCTATCCACACCATGATGTCAAACCAATATACTCTCCTATCTTCAATACCTCCCTCCACAACCCATTATTCTGTTCTAGATAAAAGTAGCTAACCCCAGAAATCCTAAATCCTTTCCCCACTCCCCTTTCCAGTCCTTAAAAAACAGCCCTAAAATCTGCCCCCACACTAACTCTCCCTAACTCATCCCAACTCTTTGATCATAACACACAGCTGAAGTGCAGGGCTGTGTGGTTGGAATTCTTACAAAAGAGCCTGGACCATGCCTGTAGCCTTTCTGTCCAAACAACTTGATCTTACTGTTTTAGGCTAGCCCCCACATTATTCCAGATATCAAAACTGACCCCCATGACTGTCTCTCTTTGATCCACCTGACATTCACTCTATTTCCCTACAGTTCCTTCTTTCCTGTTCCTCACCCTGATCACACTTGGTTTATTGATGGCAGTTCCACCAGGCCTAATCATCACTCACCAGCAAAGGCAGGCTATGCCATAGTATCTTCCACATTTATCATTAAGACTATCACTGCCTCCCTCCACTATGTCTCAGCAAGCCAAACTCGTAGACTTAACTTGAGCCCTCACTCTTGCAAAAGGACTAGGTGTCAATATTTATACTGACTCTAAATATGCCTTCCATATCCTGTGCCACCATGCTGTTATATAGGCTTAAAGAAGTTTCCTTACTACACAAGGGTCCCTCCTCATTAATACCTCTTTGATAAAACTCTTCTCAGGGCCACTTTACTTCCAAAGGAAACTGGAGTCATTCATTACAAAGGCCATCAAGAGGTGTATGATTCCATTGCTCTGGGCAATGCTTATGCTCATAAGGTAGCTAAAGAAGCAACTAGTGTTCCAACTTGTGTCCCTCATGGCCCGTTTTTCTCCTTCTCATCAGTCACTCCCACTTACTCCCCCACTAAAACTTCCACCTATCAATCTCTCCCCACACAAGGCAAATGGTTCTTACACCAAGGAAAATATCTCCTTCCAGCCTCACAGGCCTGTTCTATTCTATTGTCATTTCATAATCTCTCCCATGTAGATTACAAGCTGCTAGCTCAGCTCTTAGAACCTCTCATTTCTTTTCCATCATGGAAATCTATCCTTAAGGAAGTCACTTCTCAGTGCTACACCTGCTATTCTACTACCCCTTGGGAATTGTTCAGGTCCCCTCCCTTCCCTACACACCAAGCTCAGGGATTTGCCCATGCCCAGGACTGGCAAATTGACTTTACTCACATGCCCTGAGTCAAGAAACTAAAATATCTATTGGTCTGGGTAGACACTTTCACTGAAAAAAGTGGCCTTTTGCACAGGGTCTGAGAAGGCCACCATGGTCATGTATTCCCTTCTGTCAGACAAAATTCCTTGGTTTGGCCTTCCCACCTCAATACAGTCCAATAACCAACTGGCCTTTACTAGTCAAATCACCCAAGCAGTTTCTCAGGCTATTGGTATTCAGTGAAATCTTCATACCCCTTAGTATCCTCAATCTTCAGGAAAGGTAGAATGGACTAAGGGTCTTTTAAAGCACACCTCAACCAAACTCTGCTCCAACTTAAAAAGGAGGACTCTGTCAAGGATAGTGTCCAAAAACTTGCCAACCAAGCAAGTAATTACACTAAACCCCCTTGGGCACTCTCCAACTGGATGTCCTGGGTCCTCCCAAGTCTTAGTCCTTTGATACCTGTTTTTCTCCTTCTCTTATTTGGACCTTGTGTCTTCCATTTAGTTTTTTAATTCATACAAAACTGCATCCAAGCCATCATCAATCATTCTATACAACAAATGTTGCTTCTAACTACTCCACAATATCACCCTTTATCACAAAATCTTCCTTCAGCTTGATCTCTCCCACTCTAGATTCCCACACTACCCCTAATCCTACTGGAAGCATCCCTGAGAAATATCACCCATTATATCTCCATATCACTCCCCCAAATTTTTGCCACCCCAACACTTTTCCATTATTTCGTTTTAGTTTTCTATTAATATAAGAAGACAAGAATATTAGGCCTCTGAGTCCAAGCTAAGCCATCATAGCCCCTGGTACCTGCACGTATACATCCAGATGACCTGAAGAAACTGAAGATCCACAAAATAAGTGAAAATATCCTTAACTGATGACATTCCACCGTTGTGATTTGTTTCTGCCCCACCCTAACTGATCAATGTATTTCATAATCTCCCCACCCTTAAGAAGGTTCTTTATCGTCTCCCCCACCCTTAAGAAGGTTCTTTGTAATTCTCTCCATCCTTGAAAATTTACTTTGTGAGATACACCCCATGACCGCTAAACATTGCTTCTAACTCCACCACCTCTCAAAAAACCTATAAGAACTAATGATGATCCCACCACCCTTTGCTGTCTCTCTTTTCAGACTCAGCCTGCCTGCACCCAGGTGAAATGAACAGCCTGTTGCTCACACAAAACCTGTTTGGTGGTCTCTTCACACAAATGGATGTGATACACCAACCTGCCAAACTGAAGAACATTTAACTAAGATGAACTGAGTCCACACATCACAAAGCAGTTTTACAGATAGTTTCTTCCTAGTTTTTATCTGGTGATATTCAGTTTTTCCCCATGGGCCTGAAAGGGATCTCAAATGTCCATTGGCAGATTCTCCAAAAAGAGGGCGTTCCCCCTGCTGACTCAAAAGAAATGTTTAAATCCATGAAGTGAATCCAGACATCACAAAGCAGTATCACAGATAGCTTCTTTCTAGTTTTTATCTGGGGACCTCTGGTTTTTCCTCATGGACTTAAATGGGCTCCCAAATGTCCCTTTGCATATTCTACAAAAACAGTGTTTCCAACCTTCTGAATCAAAAGAAAGATTTAATTCTGTGAGACTAATCCACACATCACAAAGCAGTTTTGGAGATAGTTTCTTTCTAGTTTTTATCTGGGGATATTAGGGTTTTCCCCATGGGCCTCAATGGGTTACAAAATGTCAGTTCACAGATTCCCCAAAAATAGTGTTTTCAGCATTCTAAATAAAAAGAAAGGTTTAGCTGTGTGAGATGTATCCACACATCACAAAGCAGTTTCTCGGATAACTTCCATCTAGTTTTATCTGGAGATAATTCGATTTTTCCTTATTGGCCTCAATGGTCTCCCAAATGTCCCTTTGCAAATTCTCCAAAAAGAGTGTTTAGAGCATGATGAATCAAAAGAAACATTTAACTCTGTGAGATCAATCCACATATTACAAAGTGGTTTCACAGAAGATTCTTTCTACTATTTACCTGAGAATATTCTGTATTTCTCCATGGCCCTCAAACAACGCCCAAATATCCCTTTGCGGATTCTCCAAAAAGAGTGTTTCCCACCTGGTGAGTCAAAAGAAACATTTAACTCTGTGAGATAAGTCCGGACATCACAAAGCAGTATCACAGATTGCTTCTTTCTAGTTTTAATGGGAACACCTGGTTTTTCCCCATTGGCCGAAATGGACCCCCAAATGTCCCTTTGCAGATTCTACAAAAACAGTGTTTCCAACCTTCTGAATCAAAAGAAAGGCCTAAACTTGTGAGATGAATACACACATTACAAAGCAGTTTCACCTATAGTTTCTTTCTATTTTTTTATCTGGGGATATTAAGGTTTTCCCCACGGGCCTCAATGGGCTACAAAATGTCAGTTCACAGATTCTCCAAAAATAATGTTTTCAATCTTCTAAATCAAAAGAAAGGTTTAACTCTGTGAGATGAATCCACACATCACAAAGCAGTTTCACAGACACTTTTCCTGTTTTTATCTGGGGATATTCTGTTTTTCCCCAAGGGCCTCAATGGTCTCCCAAATGTCCCTTTGCACATTCTCCAAAAAGAGTGTTTACTACATGCTGAATCAAACAAAGTTTAACTCTGTGGGATGAATCCACACATCACAAAGCACTTTCACAGAAGATTTTAGTATTTACATGAGAATACTCTGTATTTCCCCATGGTTCTCAAAAAGCACCCAAATGTCCCTTCATAGATTCTCCAAAAAAAAAAAAAAAAAAAAACGGTTTATAACCTGTTGAGTCAAAAGAAGTCTTCAATTCTGTGAGATGAATCCACCCATCACAAAACAGTTTCAGATGGTTTCTACCTTGTGATACTCGGTTTTCTTCCTAAGGGACTCAATGGACTCCAAAATATCCCTTCACAGATTGTCCAAAAAGAGTGTTTCTAACCTGGTTGATAAAAGGAAATATTTAACTCTGTAGGATGAATCCAAGCACCACAAAGCAGTTTGAGAGACAGCTTCTTTCTAGTGTTTATTTAGAGATACTCAGTTTTTCCCCAGAGCAGTTAATAGGCTCTTAAATGTCCCTTTGCAGATTCTCCAAAAAAGTGTTTCCAACCTGCTGAATCAAAAGAAAGGTTTAACTCTGTACCGTGAATCCACACATCACAAAATGGTTTCACAGATAGCTTCTTTCTAGTTTTTTCATGAGGATATTCGATTTTTTCCCTTAGGCCTCAATCTGTTCCTATATGTTCTTTGCAGATTCTCCAAGAAAGTGTTTCCAAGCTGCTGAATCAAAAGGAAGATTTAACTCTGTGAGATAAATCAACACATCACAAATCAGTTTCACACAAAGCTTCTTTCTAGTTTTTAACTGGAGATATTTTGTTTTCCCCCATTGGTCTCCATGGGCTCCCAAATGCCCTTTGCAGATTCTCCATAAAGGGTGTTTCCAACTCTTTGGTTAAAAAAAAACAACAACAAAAAAGGTTTAATTCTGTGAGATAAATCCACACATCACAGAGCAGATTCACAGATAGCTTTTCCCAAGGTTTTACCTGGAGATATTCAGTTTTCTCCGATATGCCTCAATGATCTCTTAAATGTCCCCTTACAGATTCTTCAAAGAGAGTGTTTCAAACCTGCCAAATCAAAATAAATGTTTCACTCTGTGAGATGAACCCACACATCACAAAGTAGTTTTACAGAGACCTTCCTTCTAGTTTTTAGCTGGAGACCTTTGGCTTTTAACTTTGGGCCTCAATGGGCTCCCAAATGTCCTTTTGCACATTCTCCAAAAAAGAGTGTTTCCAAACTGCTGAATCAAAAGAAACGTTTAATTCTGTGAGAATACACACATCGCAAAGCCATTTCACAGACAGCTTCTTTCTAGTTTTTAGCTGGGAATATTCATTTTTTCCCTATGTGCCTCTGGGGTCCCAAATGTCCCATCACAGTTTCTCCAAAAAAAGTGTTTCCAATCTGCTGAATCAAAAGAAAGATTAACTCTGTGAGATGAATGCACACACAACAGAGTAGTTTCACAGATAGTTTCCTTGTTTGTACCTAACAATATCAGAGTTTTCCACATGGGCCTCATTGGGCTCTCATCTCTCCCCTCGCAGATACTCCAAAAAAGTGACTTCAACCTACTGAATAAAAGAAAATTTCAACTCTGTGAGATGAATCCATACATCATAAAGCTGTTTCAGAGATAGCTTCTTTCTAGTTTTTAACCGTGATATTCAGTTTTTCTCCATGGGCCTCAATAACTCCCAAATATCTCTTCAGAGATTCTCCAAAAAAAGTTTTTCCAACCTGTTAAAAAAGAGTAGTTAAGTCTGTGAGATTAATCCACACATCACAAAGAAGTTTTGAAGATAGCTTCTTTCTAGTTTTTCTCTGGAAATATTCTGTTTAATCCCATTGGCCTTAACTGGCTAGATAATGTCTCTTTGTAAATTCTCCAAAGTGTGTCTCCAACCTGCTTCATGAAAGAATGGTTTAACTCTGTGAGGTGAATCCACACATTATGAATCAGTTTCACAGATAACTTCTTTCTGTTTTTTATCTGGGGATATTCTATTTTTTTTATATGGACCTCAATGGGTACTAAATGTCCATGCCACACATCTAAAAATGTATTTCCAATCTACTGAATCAAAAGAAAAGTTTAAATCTGTGAGATGAATCCGCACATCATAAAGCACTTTCACAGATAGCTTCTTTCTTCTTCCTTCCTTCCTTCCTTTCTTTCTTTCCTTCTTTCTCTCTTTCTTTCTTCCTTTTTTTTTTTCAGAGTCTTGCTCTGTCACCCAGGCTGGAGTGCAGTGGCACTATTTCAGCTCATTGCAAGCTCCGCCTTCCAGGTTCATGCCATTCTCCTGCCTCAGCCTCCCAAGTAGCTGGGACTACAGGTGTCTGTCACCACATCCAGCTAATTTTTTGTATTTTTAGTAGAGACAGGGTTTCACCGTGTTATGCAGGATGGTCTTGATCTCTTGACTTTGTGATCCACCCAACTCAGCCTTCCAAAGTGCTGGGATTACAGACGTGAGCCACCACACCCGGGAGTTCTTTCTGTTTTTATCTGGGGATAATTGCTTTTTCCCCATGGGCCTCAATTGATTCCCAAATGTCCCTTTGCAGATTCTTCAGAAAGAGTTTTTCCAACCTGCTGAATAAAAGGAATGGTTTACTCTGAGATGAATCCACACATCACAAAACATTTTCACATTTTCTAGGTGTTATCTGATGATATTTGTTTTTTCTCCATGGACCTCAGCAGGCACATAAATTTGCCTTCAAAAATTCTCTAAAAAGAGTGTTTCCATCCTGCTGAGACAAAATAAAGTTTTAAGTCTGTGTGTTGTATCCACACATCACAAAGCAGTTTCAAAGATAGTTTCTTTCCAGTTTTCTAAACTAGGATATGGTGCTTTCCTGAATGGGCTTCAATGGGCTCCTAGCTGTTCTTCACAGATTCCCAAAAAAGAGTGCTTCCAACCTACCGAATCCAAAGAAAGGTTTACCTCTGTGAGATGAATCCACACATCAAAAAGAAATTTCACAGACAGCTTCTTTCTAGTTTTTACCTGAAGAAATTTGGTTTTTCCCCGTGGGCCTCAATGTGTTCTCAACTGTCCCTTCACAGATTATCCAATAAGAGTGCTTCCAACCTGCAGAATCAAAAGAAAGTTTTAACTCTGTGACATGAATCAACAGATCTCAAAGCAGTTTCACAAATAGCTCCTGTCTAGTTTTTACTTAGGGATTTTTTCCCCCATAGGCCTCAATGTGTAACTAAGTGTCCCTTTGCAGATTCTTCAAAAAGAGTGTTTTCTTTCTTTTTTTTTTTTTTATTATACTTTAAGTTCTAGGGTACATGTGCATAGCATGCAGGTTTGTTACATATGTATACTTGTGCCATGTTGGTGTGCTGCACCCATCAACTCGTCAGCACCCATCAACATCATTTATATCAGGTATAACTCCCCAATGCAATCCCTCCCCCCTCCCCCCTCCCCATGAGAGGCCCCATTGTGTGATGGTCCCCTTCCTGAGTCCAAGTGAGCTCATTGTTCAGTTCCCACCTGTGAGTGAGAACATGCGGTGTTTGGTTTTCTCTTCTTGTGATAGTTTGCTAAGAATGATGGTTTCCAGCTGCATCCATGTCCCTCCAAAGGACGCAAACTCATCTTTTTTTATGGCTGCATAGTATTCCATGGTGTATATGTGCCACATTTTCTTAATCCAGTCTGTCACTGATGGACATTTGGGTTGATTCCAAGTCTTTGCTATTGTGAATAGTGCCGCAATAAACATACGTGTGCGTGTGTCTTTGTGGTAGAATAATTTATAAAACTTTGGGTATATACCCAGTAGTGGGATGGCTGGGTCATATGGTACATCTAGTTCTAGATCCTTGAGGAAT
>NC_045440.1:45315279-45352647 GCF_002776525.5 Piliocolobus tephrosceles
AACACTATGGTGTATATAGGCAGACTGTTGGCTTGATTTATTAAGGTACATACAATTAAAAAGAATTAGTGTTTGAAAATGGTTGTGCACAGCACACTAACTGATAGTCATACAATTCAACCAGTTGTGCAAGTATCTAATGGTGTGCAGATAGCATCCAGTTACCAATTTAAAGTTAAAAGCTTTAGTCAATCATTTGAGAAATGTCTGTTCATATCCTTTGCCCACTTTTTGATGGGGTTGTTTGTTTTTTCTTGTATATTTGTTTGAGTTCTTTGTAGATTCTGGAAATTAGCCCTTTGTCAGATGAGTAGATTGCAAAAATTTTCTCCCATTCTGTAGGTTGTCTGTTCACTCTGATGGTAGTTTCTTTTGCTGTGCAGAAGCTCTTTAGTTTAATGAGATCCCATTTGTCAATTTTGGCTTTTGCTGCCGTTGCTTTTGGAGTTTTAGACATGAAGTCTTTGCCCATGCCTATGTCCTGAATGGTACTACCTAGATTTTCTTCTAGGGTTTTTATGGTATTAGGTCAAGTTAGACCTAGTACCATAAAAAGAGTGTTTTCAACCTGTTAAATCAAAAGAAATGTTTAACTATGTTAGTTGAATCCACACTTCACAAAGCAGTTTCACAGATAGATTTTTTTATTTTTTATCTGCGGACAATAGGTTTTGTCCTATGGGCCTCAATTGGCTCCTAAATGCCCATTTATAGATTCCTCACAAAGAGTGTTCCAATCTGCTGAATAAAAAGAACGTTTTAACTCTGTGAGATGAACCCACACATTATAAACAGTTTTACACATATCTTATTTCTACTTTTTACGTGGTTGTATAAAGTTTTTAACCATAAGCCTCAATGGCATCTCAAATTTTCCTTTGCAGAGTCTCCTAAAAATGTGTTTCCTATCTGCTGTATAAAAAGAAAGTTTTATCTCTGGGAGATGAATCCACACATCAAAAGGAGTTTGACAGATAGCTTCTTTCTAGTTTTTATCTGGGGATATTCAATTTTTCCTAATAGTCCTCACTAGGCTCCCAAATGTCCTTACTCAGATTTTTCAAAAAAGATGTTTTCAATGTATTTAATCAAAAGAAAGGATTAACTCTGTGAGTTTAATCCAAGCATCACAAAGCAGTTTCACAGATAGTTTCTTTCTAGTCTTTACATGGGGATATTCAGTTTTTCCTTATATGCCTTAATGGGCTCCAAAGTGTCCCTTAGCAGATTCTCCAAAAAGAGTGTTTCCAATCTGCAGAATCAAAAGAAAGATTTAACCCTGTGAGATGAACCCACACATCAAAAGGCAGTTTAACGTACAACTTCTTTTCCATATTTATCTGGGAGATTTAGTTTTTACCGTAAGCCTCACTGGGCTCCCAAATATCCCTTCACAGATTCTCCAAGAGTGTTTCCAACCTGCTGAATCAATAGAAAATTTTAATTCCTTGAGGTTAAGCCACAAATTGCCAACAGTTTCTCAGATAGCTTCTTTCTAGTTTTTATCTGGGGATAATCCATTTTTCACCGTAGGCCTCAATAGGATCCCAAATGTACTTTCGTGAACTCTCCAAAAAGAAGGATTCCAATCTGCTAAATCAAAATAGAGTTTTCACTTGGTGAGATGAATGCACACATTACAAAGCAGTTTCCCAGATAGCTTCTTTCTAGTTGTTACCTGGTGATGTTAAGTTTTTCTCCACAGAGCTCTGAGGGCTCAGAAATGTCCCTTCACTGATTCTCCAAAAAGAGTCTTTCAAACCTGCTGTATTGGAAGAAAAGTTTAACTTGCTGAGATGAAGCCACACATCACAAAGCAGTTTCACAGCAGATAGCTTATTTCTAGTTTTGACCTGAGGATATTCTGTTTTCCCCCATGCGCTTCAATGGGCTGCCAAATGTCCCTTCACAGATTCTCCAAAAAGAGTGTTTTCAATATGCTGAATGAAAAGAAATGTTTAAATCTGCCTGATGAATACCCACATCACAAAGCAGTTTCATGTATGGCTTCTTTCTTGTGTTTTCCTGGGGATGTTCCTTTTTTAAATTATGTTTTCCATTGATCTCAATGGGCTCTGAAATGTCCCTTCACAAATTTTACAAAAAGAATGTTTCCAACTTGCTGAAACAAAAGAAAGATTTAATGCTGTGTGAAGAATCCACACATCAAAAAGCATTTTCAGAGATAGCTTCATTCTAGTTTTTACCTTGGGATATTCATTTTTTCCACATAGCCCTCAAAAGGATTTAAAATGCCCCTTCACAGATTATCCAAAAAGAAATTTTCCAACCTGCTGAATTAAAGGAAGCTTTAACACTGTGAGATGAATCCACACATCACAAAGCAGTTTCACAGTTAGCTTCCTTCCATTTTTTATCTGGTGATATTTTGTTTCCCCCATGGACTTCAATGGGCTGCCAAAAGTCCTGCTGCACGTTCTACAAAAAGAGTGTTTCCAACCAGCGAAATTGAAAGAAGCATTTATCTCTGTAAGATGAATTGAAACATCAAAAAGTTGTTACACAGTTATCTTCTTTCTAGTTTTTACCTGGGGATATCAGTTTATCCCCATGGGCATCAAAGTGGGCCCAAAGATCCCTTCACAGATTCTCCAAAAGAGTGTTTCTAACCTACTGAATCAAAAGAAATGTTTAGCTTAGTGAGATGAATACGCACATAACAAAGCAGTTTCCCAGATAGCTTCTTTCAAGTTTTTACAGGGGATATTGTGTTTATCCCTTAGGCCTCAATGGGCTCCCAAATGTCCCTTCACAGATTCTCCAAAAAGAGTTTTTCCAAACTGTTGAATAAAAAAAATTCTTTTAACTCTTTGAGATGAATTCACACATTACAATACAGTTTCACAAATATCTTCTTTCTAATTTTTACTTGGAGACATTGGGTTTTTTCTTATAGGTCTCAATGGGCTCCCAAAGGTCCCTTCACAGATTTTCCAAAAAGAATTTTTCCAAACTGATAAATAAAAAAAAACCTTTTAGCTCTGTGGGATGAATCCACACATTACAATACAGTTTCACAGATAGCTTCTTTCTGGTTTTTATCTGAAGATACTTGGTTTTTCCACAAGTGCCTCAACAGAACTCTCAAATGTCCCTTCTCACATTCTTCAAAAGGGTGTTTCCAACCTACTGAATCAAAAGAAAAGTTTAACTCTGTGAGATGAATTCACAAATCAAAAAGAAGTTTCACAAATAGCTTCTTTCAAATTTTTATTTGGGAATAATAGGTTTTTCCCCATTAGACTCAAGGGGCTGCCAAATGTCCTTTTACAGATTCTTCCAAAAGAGCGTTGCAAACTTTCTGAACCAAAACAAACGTTTAACTTTGTGAGATGAATCCACACATCACAGAGCTGTTTCACAGCCAACTTCTTTCCAGCTTTTATCTGGGGATATTTGGTTTTACACAATGAGCTTCAATGGGCTGAAAAATGTCCCCTTATGCTTTCTACAAAAGGAGTGTTTCCAACAGCAAAATCAAAAGAAATGTTTAACTCTGTGAGATGAATCCACAAATCAAAAAGAAGTTTCACAGATAGCTTCTTTCAAATTTTTATTTGAGAATATTAGGTTTTTCCCCATTGGACCCAATGGGCTGCCAAATATCCCTTTACAGTTTCTTCCAAAAGAGTGTTACAAACTTTCTGAACCAAAAGAAACGCCTAACTTTGTGAGATGAATCCACACATCAGAGAGCTGTTTCACAGACAACTTCTTTCCAGTTTTTATCTGGAGAATATTCAGTTTTACACAATGAGCTTCAATGGGCTGAAAAATGTCCCCTTATGCTTTCTACAAAAGGAGTGTTTCCAACAGCAAAATCAAAAGAAACGTTTATCTTTGTGAGGTGAATCCAAACATCACAAAGTAGTTACACAGATATCTTTTTTCTAGTTTTTACCTAGGGATATTCACTTCATCCCCGTGGGCATCAATAGTTGCCCATATGTTCCTTTGCAGATTCTCCAAAAAGAATGTTTCCAACCTGCTGAATCAAAGGATATGTTTTGGTGACATAAATGCACACATAGCAAAGCATTTCACAGATAGCTTTTTTCCTTTTTTTTTTTTTTTTTAGCTGGGGAAATTGGGTTTATGCCGTAGGCCTGAATGGGCTCTTAAAATGTCCCTTCTTAGATTCTGCAAAACAAACAAACAAACAAACAAAATTGTGTCCAACCTGCTGAATCAACAGAAAGATTTAACTCTGTGAGATAAATACACACATTACAAAGCTGTTTCACAGATAGTTTCTTTTTAGTTTTCACATGGGGATATTGTATTTTTTCTTTTTTTCTTTTTTTTTTTTTTTTTTGAGATGGAGTCTTGCTCTGTCACCCAGGCTGGAGTGCAGTGGCCAGATCTCAGCTCACTGCAAGCTCTGACTCCCAGGTTCAAGCCATTCTCCTGCCTCAGCCTCCCGAGTAGCTGGGACTACAGGCACCCGCCACCTCGCCCAGCTAGTTTTTTTGTATTTTTTAGTAGAGACGGGGTTTCACCATGTTAGCCAGGATGGTCTCGATCTCCTGACCTCGTGATCCACCCGTCTCGGCCTCCCAAAGTGCTGGGATTACAGGGTTGAGCCACCGCGCCCGGCCTGTATTTTTTCTTGTAGATATTAATGGGATCCCAATTGTCCCTCGACAGATTCTCCAAAAAGAGTGTTTCCAACCTGCCGAAACAAAAGAAAGTTTCAACTCGGTGAGATGAATCCACACATACTAAATAGTTGCACAAATTCCTTCTTTCTAGTTTTTACTGGGAAATATTCAGTTTCTCTCAATGAGCCTCAATGGATTCCAAAACGTCCCTTTGCAGATTCTCCAAAAAGAGTGTTTCCATCCTCCTGAATCAAAATAAAGCTTCACCTCTGTGAGATGAACTCACACATCACAAAGCAGTTTCATAGGTAACTTCTTACTAGGTTTTACATGGAAATATTCAGCTTTTCCCCATCAGCTTAAATGGGCTCCCAAATGTTTCCTCGTATATATTGCAAAAAGTGTGTTTCCAACCTGCTCAATTAAAAGAAAGACTTAAATCTGTGACATAAATCCACACATCAAACAGCAGTTTCACACATAGTTTCTTTCTGGATTTTAGTGGGGGATATTCAGATTTTTTCAAATAGACCTCAATGGCCACACAAATATTCTTTCTTAGATTATCCAAATAGAGTGTTTCCAACCTACTGAATCAAAAGAAAGGTTTAACTTTCTAGGAAGAAACCACACATCACAAAGCAGTTTCACATAGCTTCTTTCTAGTTTTTAGTTGGGGATATTCGGATTTTCAAAATGGGCCTCATGGACTCCCAAATGTCCTATCGCATATTCTCCAAAAACAGTGTTTCCAAACTGCTGAACCAAAAGAAACTTTTAACACTGTGAGATAAATCCACAAATCACAAAGCAAATTCACAGAGAGCTTCTCTCTAGTTTTCACCTGGAATATGTGGTTTTCCCCTTGGGTCTCAATGGGCTTTCAAATGTCCCTTCACAGATTCTTCAAAAAGAGTGTTTCCAACCTACAGAATCAGAAGAAAAATTTAACTCTGTGGGATGAATCCATATATCAGAAAGCAGTTTCACAGGTATCTTCTTTCATGTTTCTACCTGAGGATATTCAGTTTTTCCCCATGAGAGCCCATGGACTTTCAATTATCCCTTTGAAGATTCTCCATAAGAATAGATTCCAACATACTGAATCAAATGAAACTTTTAACTCTACAAGATGAATTTGCATATCACAACGCAGTTTCACAGACAGCTTCTTCCTAGTTTTTACCTGGGAATAATTGGTTTTCCCCAATGGACTCCCAAATATCTCTTTGCAGATTCTCCAAAAATTGTTTTTAACCTGCTGAATCAAAAGGGAGTTTTAATTCTGTGAGATGAATTTGAAGATTACAAAGTAGTTTTCAGATAGTTCCCTTCTAGTTTTTACCTGGGGATATTAGGTTTTACCTCACAGGCCACTATGGGCTCCCAAATGTCCCTTTGCAGATTCTGCAAAAACAGTGTTTCCATCCTGCTGAATCAAATAAATGTTTAACACTGGAACATGAACCCACATGTCACAAAGCCGTTTCACAGCTTCTTTCGAGTTTTCAGCTGAAGATATACTTTTATTACCCATAGGCCTCAATGGCCTCCAAATTGTCCCCTTGCAGATACACCAAAAACAGTATTTCCAACCTGCTTAATAAAAAGTAAGTTTTAACTTTGTGAGACGAAACTACACACCAGAAAGCAGTTTCACAAACTTATTTTTGCTTTGTTTTCTTTTGTTTTTGCCTGTGTATATTTGTTTTTTTCTCATAGGCTTTAATGAGCTCCCAAATGTCCCTTTGCAGATTCTCCAAAAATAGTGCTTCCAACTTTCTGAATCAAAAGAAAGTTATAACTCTCTGAGATGATGAATCCACACATCACAAAGCAATTTCATAGATAGCTTCTTTCTAGTTTTTAACTGGGGATATTTGGATTTTCCAAACGGGGCTTAACAGACTCCCAAGTGTTTCTTCACATTTTCACCAAAAAGAGCATTTCCAACCTGCTGAATCAAAAGAAACATTTAATTCTGTGAGATGAATCTGCACTTCACAAAGAAGTTTCGCAGATAGCTTCTTTCTAGTTTGTACCAGGGCTTAGTTGATTTTTCCACATAAGCTTCAATGGGCTCCCAAATGTCCTTTCACAGATTTTACAAAAAGTATGTTTCCAAGCTTCTGAATCAAAAGAAAGGTTTAGCTCTGTGAGATGAATCCACACATCACAAAGCAGTTTCACAAACAGCTTCTTTCTATTTTTACTGGGGCTATTTGTGTTTTTTTTCATACACCTCAATGGACTCCCAAATATCCCTTCACAGATCCTCCAAAACGTGGGTTTCCAAAATGCTGAATTAAAAGAAAGATTTAACTCTGTGAGATTAATCCACACATCATAAAACAGTTTTCACAGATAGCTTCTTACGAATTTTTTCTGCGAATGTTCAGTTTTACCCCATAGGCCTCAATGGGCTCCCAAATGCCCCTTCACAGATTCTCCAAAAAGAGTGTTTCTAACCTGCTGAATTAAAAGAACGATTTAACTCTGTAAGATGAATACACACACCACAAAGCAGTTTCACATATCGTTTCTTATGAATTTTTCTATGAGTATATTAAGTTTTCCCCATGGGCCTCAATAGATTCCTAAATGTATCTTCACAGATTCTCCAAAAAAGATGTTTGCAGCCTGCTGAAACAAAGGAAAGGTTTAACTCTGTGAGATGAATGCACGCATCACAAATCAGTTTCACATATAGCTTCTTTCTATTAGTTTTCCTGGGGATATTTAATTTTTTCCTATAGGCCTCAATGGGCTTCCAAATGTATCCTCACAGATTCTCCAAAAAGTTTGTTTCCAACCTGCTGAATCAAAAGTATGTTTAAATCTGTGAGATGAACCACACATAACAAAGCAGTTCATGAATAGTTTGTTTCTAGTTTTTCTCTAGGGATATTTGGTTTTCCCCATAGGTTTCAATAGGCTTCCAAATGTTCCATCACAGATTCTCCAAGAAGAGTATTTCCAACCTCTTGAATCAAAATAAAGTTGTAATTTTGTGAATGCACACATTTCAAAGCAGTTTCACTAATAAGTTGTTTTTAGTTTTTGTCTGGGGATATTCAGTTTTTACCCATTGGCCTTAATGGGCTCCTAAATATCCCTTCACTGATACTTCTGAAACAGTGCTCCCAAGCTCCTGAATCAAAAGAAAATCTTAATGCTCTAAGATGAATCCACACATCACAAAGCGCTTTCACAGATAACTTCTTCCCAGTTTTAACCTGGGGATATTCAGTTTTCCTGATAGGACTCAATGGGCTCCCAAATGTCCCTTCACAGATTCTCCAAAAGGAGTGTTTCCAGCCTGTTGAATCAAAAGTAAGGTCAAACTCTGTGAGATTAACCCACCGATCACAAAACAATTTTCCAGATAGCTTCTTTCTAGCTTTTACCTGGAGATATTCAGTTTTCTCCATAGGGATCTATGGGCTCAAAAAATGTCCCTTCATAGATTCTCCAAAAACATTGTTTTCAACCTGCTGAATCAAAAGAAATGTTTAACTCTGGGAGATGAATGTACACATCACAAAGCAATTTCACAGATTGTTTCTTTTTAGTTTTTATCTGAGAATATTTGTTTTTTCCCCTGGGTTTCAAAAAACTTATAATGTCCCTTCAAGGATACTCCAAAAAGAGTGCTTCCAACCTGATGAATCAAAAGGAAGGTTTAACTCTATGAGATGAATACACACATCACAAAGCAGTTTCACAGATAGCTTCTTTATAGTTTTTACCTTTGAATACATGGTTTCTCCAATAACCATTAATGGAGTCCCAAAGATCCCTTCACACATTTTCCAAAAAGAGTGTTTCCGACCTCCTGAAACAAAAGAAAGGATTAACTGTGAGATGAATCCACACATCACAAGTAGCTTCACAGACAGATTCTTTCTAATTTTTTTCTGGGGATACTTAGTTTGTTTCTTATAGGCTTCAATGGGCTTCCAAATGTACATTTGCAGATTCTCCAAAAAGAGTGTTTCCAACCTGTTGAGTCAAAATAAACGTTTAACTTTCTGAGATGAACCACACATAATAAAGCAGTTTCATGAATAGAATTTTTCTAATTTTTACCTGGGGATATTCTGTTTTTCCCCATTGACCTTAAGGGACTATCAAACAACCCTTCACAAATTTTCCAAAAAGAGTGTTCCCAATCTGCTGAATCAAAACAAATGTTTAACTCTCTGAGGTGAACCATACATAACCAAGCAGTTTCACAGATAGCTTCTTCCTATTTTTTACCTGGGGATATTTATTTATTTCTCCTTGTGATTCAATGGTCTACAAAATGTCCATTCACAGATTCTCCAAAGAGAGTGGTTCCCACATGCTGAATCAAAAGAGAGGTTTAACTCTGTGAGATGAATGCACATACCACAAAACATTTTCCTAGATAGATTCTTTCTAGTTTTTACTGAGAGATATTTGGTTTTTCCTTGTAGGCTTCAATGGGCTCCCAAATGTCCCTTCACAGACTCTCCAAAAAGGGTGTTTCCAACCTGCTGAATAAAAATCTAACTCTGTAAGATGCATCCATATATCAAAGCTGTTTCACATATAGCTTGTTTCTAGTTTTATCTGGGGATGTTCTGTTTTTCCCCATGGTCCAAAATGGGCTCCAAAATGATCCTTCCCAAATTCTACAAAAAGTGTGTTTACAACCTACTAAAATGAAAGGAAAGTTTAACTCTGTGAGGTGAATCCACACATCATAAAGCAGTTTCACAGATTGTTTCTTTCCAGTTTTTATCTAGGGATACTAAGTTTTTCCCACAGGCCTCAATGGACTCTGAAATATCTCTGGCACATTCTCCAAAGAGAGTATTTCCCACCTGGTGAATCAAAAGAAAGATGTAACTCTGTAAGATGAATCCACATATCCCAAAGCAGTTTCCCATATAGATTCTTACTAGTTTTTACCAGGAGATATTACATTTTTCTCCATAGTACTCAGTGGGCTCCAAATGTCCCTTCACAGCTTCTCCAAAGAAAGTGTTTTCAACCTGCTGAATCAAAGGAAATGTTTCACTTTGTGACATGAATCCACACATCCCAAAGTACTTTCAAGATAGCTTCTTTCTAGTTTTTATCAAGGGATATTGTTTTTCCACATGGGACCACATGGGACTAAAGGGTCTCCTAATTTTCCCTTCACATATTCTCCAAAAAGAATGTTTCCTACCTGCTGAATCAAAAGAAACATTTATCTCTGTGAGATGAATCCACACATCTCAAAGTTGTTGTACAGATAGCTTCTTTCAAAATTTTATTTGGGGATATTCTGCTTTTCCCCATTGGCCTGAATGGGCTTTCAAATGTCCTTTCACAAATTCTTCAAAAATAATGTTTTCATCCTTCTGAATCAAAAGAAACTTTAACTCTGTGAAAGGAATCCACACATTACAATGCAGTTTCACAGATGGCTTCTTTCTAGTTTTCCTATAGGGATATTTGGTTTTTTCCATAGACCACAATGGGCTCCAAAATGTCCTTTTGCAGATTCTCCAAAAAAAGTGTTTTGATCCTGCTGCATCAAAAGAAACTGTTCACTCTGTGAGATAAATCCACACGTAAGAAAGTAGTTGCACAGATAGCTTCTTTTTAGTTTTTATCTGGGGATATTTGGTTTTTCAATCTAAGTCTTAATAGGCTCCCAAATATCCCTTTGCAGACTCTTCAAAAAAGGTGTTTCCAACCTGCTGAATAAAAAGAAATATTTACCTATATGAGGTGAATCCACACATCACAAAGCAGTTTAACAAACACCTTCTTTCCCTTTTATCTGGAGATATTAGCTTTTTCCCATAGGGCTCAATGTGCTGTCAAATGTCCCTTTGCAGATTTTCAAAAAGAGTGTTTCCAACTTGCTGACAGGAAAAGGATTAACTCAGTTAGATGCTTGCACACATCACAAAGCATTTTCACAGGTAGATCTTTCAAGATTTCATCTGGGGATATTCAATTTTTCCCCATGAGTCTCAATGGGCTCCAAAATGTCCCTTCATAAATCCTCCAATAAGAATGATTCAAACCTGCTGAATCAAAGTATGCATTTAAATATGTGTGATGAATCTACATATTGCAAAACAGTTTCAGAGATAGCTTCTTTCTTGTTTTTATTTGGGAATATTCGATTTTGTCCCATGGGCCACAAAGGTCTTTCAAATATCCTGTCACACATTCTGCCAAAGAAGTATTTCCAACCTGCTGAATCAAGAAATGTTTAAATCTGTAAGATGAATCCACACATCACAAAGCAGTTTAACAGACAGTTTCTTTTTAGTTTTTACCTGGGGATGTTTTTTTTTTTTTTTTTTTTTTTTTTTTTTTTTCATAGGCCTCAATGGGCTCCCAATGTCTCTTGGCAGATTTGCCCCAAAAAAGTGTTTCCAACTTGCTGAATCAAATGAAGGTTTAACTCTGTGAGATGAATCCACACACCTCAAAGCAGTTTAACAGATAGCTTCTTTCTAGTAATTTTTTTTTTTTTTCCCTGGGGATCTTCGGATTTTCCCCAATGGCCCCAACTGCTTCCTAAATGTCCTTTCACAGATACTTCAAAAAATGTTTTTCCAACCTGCTGTATCAAAAGAAAGCTTTAATCCCATGAAATGAATCCACACATCAGAAAGCAGTTTCACAGACAGCTTCTTTCTAGTTTTTATCTGGGTATATTCAGTGTTTCCCATAGGCCTCAATGGACTCCCAAAGGTCCCTTCACAGATGCTCAAAACGAGGGATTCAAACCTGATGAATCAAAAGGAAGGTTTAACTCCTTGAGACGAATCCACACATCATATCAGTTTCACACATACCTTCTTTCTACTTTTTATCTGAGGATAATCGTGTTTTCCCCATAGGTGTCAATGGGCTGTGAAAGATGTCACCACAGAGTCTCCAAAAAGAATGTCTCCAACCTTCTGAACCAAAAGAAACATTTAACACTGTGTGATGAATCTAAATATCACAAAGTCGATTCCCAGGTTGTTTCTTTCTAGTTAATGTTTCAGGATATTCCAGTTTTTGTCATAGGCCTCAGTGGGTTGCCAAATCACAAAGCATTTTCTCAGGTAGCTTCTTTCTCCATTTTATCTGTGGAGATTTGCTTTCTTTCCCATAAGCCTCAATGGGCTCCCAAATGTCTGTTCAAAGATTCTTCAGAAAGAGTGTCACAAGAGTGCTGTATCAATATAAAGGTTTAACTCCGTGAAAGGAATCCACAGATCACAAAGCAGTTTCACAAGTATATTCTTTCTAATTTTTATCTGGACATACTCAGTTTTCCCCATAGTCCTCAATGTGTCTCAAACGTCCCTTCACAGAATCTCTGAAAAGAGTTCCACAAACCTGTTCAATTAGAAGAAAGTTTCATATCTGGGAGGTGAATCCACACATCAGAAAGCAGTTTTACTGTTAGTTTCTTTCTAGTTTATATCTGGGTTTTCTTAATTTTTCCCCATGGGGCTCAATGGGCTCCCAAATGTTCCTTCTTAGACTCTCCAAAAAAGTGTCAAAAAAGTGGTAAATCAAAATAAAGGTTTAACTGTGAGCTGAATCCACATATCACAAAGCAGTTTGAAAGGTAGCTTGTTTCTTATTTTTACCTGGGGATATTCAGTTTTTATCCATACACCTCTAAGGGATCCTAAATGTCTTCGTGCAGATTCTCCTAAAAGAGTTTCTCCAATCTGCCGGAAAAAAGAAATATTTAACTCTGTGAGATCAATCCACACATCACAAAGTATTTTCACAGATGAGTTCTTTCTACTTTTTATCTGGGGATATTCAGTTTATCTTTGTAGTTCTCCATAGGCTCCCAATTGTTTCTCCACAGATTCTTCGAAAAATAGTGTTTCCAACCTGGTTAATCAAAAGAAAGTTTTAACTATGTGAGATGAATTCACATCATCACAAAACAGTTTCACAGTTATCTTCTCCCTAGTTTTCATCTGAGGATAATCAGTTTCTCCTGGTAGGCTTCATTGGGCTAAAAAATGCTGGTCCATATGATTTACACAAGAGTGTTTTCAAGTTGTTGAATCTAAAGAAAGGTTTCACACTGTGAAATGAATCAACACATCACAAGGCAGTTTCACTGAGAGATTCCTTCAAGGTTTTATCTTCAGATATTTGGTTTTTCCCCACAGGCCTCAGTGGGCGCCAAAATGTTCCTTCACAGATTTTACAAAACTAGTGTTTTCAACCTGCTGAATCAAAAGAAAGTTTTAACACTGTGAGGTGAATTCACACACTATAAAGAAGTATCACAGATAGCTTCTTTCTAATATTAAATATTAATAATAATTAATATTCTTTCTAATATCTAATGTCTAATAATATTCTTAATAATATTTATCTAAAAAGTATTCAATGGGAATACTTTGTTTTCCATAGGCCGTAATGCACTCCCAAATGTTTCTATGCAGATTCTCCAAATAAAGTGTTTCCAACCTGCTAAATCAAAAGAAATATTTATCTCTTTGAAATGAATTGAAACATTACAAGGCAGTTTCACAAATAACTCCTTTCTAGCTTTAATCAGAGGTTATTCAATTTTTTTCCCACAGTCCTCAGTGTGTTCCCAGAATTCCCTTCACATATTCTACAAAAAGAGTTCTTCTAACCTTTTGAATAAAAGAAAAAAAAAAAACTCTGTGAGACGAATTTGCCCATTTTAAAGTAGTTTCACAGAGAGCTTCTTTCTAGTTATTATCTAGGTATATTCCATTTTTACCCATAGGCCTCAATGGGTTCACTAATGTGTCCTCACAGATTCTCCAATTAGAGTGTTTTCCACCTGCTAAATCAATAGAAAAATTTAAATCTGTGAGATGAATCCACACTTTGCAAAGCAGTTTTATAGACAACTTCTTTCTGGCTTTCATCTAGGTATATTCTGTTCTTCCCCATAGGCCTCAATGGGCTCCAAAATGTCTCTTTGCAGATGCTCCAAAAAGAGTCTTTGCAATCTGCTGAATCAAAACAAAAGTTTAACACTATGAAAAGAATCTACACATCACAAAGCAGTTTCACAGATATCTTCTTTCTTGTTTTTATCTGGGGAAATTCGACTTTTCCCTTTTGGCCTCAATGGGCTCTGAAATGTCCCTTTGCAGATTCTCTGAAAAGAGTATTTCTGACCTGCTGTGTCAAAAAAAAAAAAAAAAAGGTTTTAAGTCTTATAGAGGAATCCACACAACACAAAGCAGCTTCACAGATAGCTTCTTTGTATCTTTTATCTAGGGATATTTGGTTTTTCCCCGTAGGCCTCAAAGAGTTCCCAAATATTTCTTTGCAGATTCTACAAAAAGAGTGTTTACAACCTGGTGAATCAAAAGAAAGGTTTAACTCTGTTAGATGAATCCATATTTCACAATGCAGTTTAACAGATAGCCTCTTTTTAATTTTTATCTGGGGAAATAATGTCTTGCCCCTTAAACCTCAAAAGGCGCCCAAATGGCCCTTTGCAGATTATCGAAAAATAGTGTTTCCAACCTGATGTATCAAAAGAAAGTTTAACTCTGTGTGGTGAATCCACACATTACAAAGCGGTTTCACTGATAGTTTCTTTCTAGATTTTATCTGGGGATTTTCAGTTTTTCCCCATAGGCCTCAATGGAAAATATCTCCTCTCAGATTCTCTAAAGAGGGTTTTTCCCATCTGTTGAATCAAAACAAATATTTCGCTCTGTGAGATGAATCCAGACATCACAAAAACTTTCACAGATGCTTTCTTTCTAGTTATTTTAAGGGGATATTCGGTTTTTGCTTATAGGTTTTAATAGGCTCCCAAATGTCCCTTCACAGATTCTCCAAAAAGAGTGTTTCCAATGTTCTGAATCAAGACAAGTGTTTAATTCTGTGAGATAAATCCACACATCAAAAGCTGTTTCACAAATAATTTCTAGTTTTTATCTGGGGATATTCATTTTTTTCCATAGGCTGAAACTGGCTCCCAAATGTCCCTTTGCATATTCTTCAAAAAGACTGCTTCCAACCTGCTGAATCAAGAGAGAGGTTTAACTCTGTGAGATACGTCCACTTGAACAAAACAGTTTCACAGATACCTTCTTTCTGGTTTTTATCTGGGGATATTCAGTTTTTCCCAATAGGCTTCAATGGGTTCCAAAATGTCTCTTGACAGATTCTCCAAAAGAGTATTTCCAACGTGCTGAATCAAGACAAAAGTTTAACTCTCTGAGATGAATTCACACATCAAAAGCAGTTTTGTAGATAGTTTCTTTCTCCCTTTTTCTGGGGATATTCTCTTTATCTCCATAGTCATCAATGGGCTCCCAAACGTCCCTGTGCTGATTCTCCAAAACCAGTGTCTCCAACCTGCTGAATCAAAAGAAAAGATTATCTCTGTGAGATAAATCCACACATCAAAAAGCAGTATCAAAGATAGCTTCTTTCTAGTTTTTATCTGGAGTATTCATTTTTTCTCTATAGGCCTCAAAGTGCTCCTAAAGGTCTGTTTGCAGATTTTACAAAAATAGTGTTTTCAATATGCTGAATCAAAATAAAAATTTAACTCTGTGAGATGAATCCACAAATCTCAAACAGTTGTACTGATAATGTCATTCCAGTTTTTACCTGAGGATATTTGGCTTTTCCCCATAGGCCTGAATGGGCGCCAATTATCCTTTCACATATTCTCTAAAAAGAGGGATTTCAACCTGTTGAACTGAAAGAAAGGTTTAACTCTGTGAGATGAATCCACACATCACAAAGAAGTTTCACAGATAGCTTCTTTCTAGTTTGTACCTGAGGATTCCACTTTTTCCACGTAGGCCTAAAGGAGTTCCCATATGTACCTTCATAGATTCTCCAAAAAGAGGGTTTCCAACATGCTGAATAAAAAGGTTTTAACTCACTGAGACGAATCTATGTATTACAAATCAGTTTCACAGATAACTCCTTTCTAGTTTTTGGCTAGGAATATTCGTTGTTTTCACAGGCCTCATAGGGCTCCCAAATATCCCTTCACAGATTCTCCAAAAAAGATGTTTCCAACCTGCTGGATCAAAAGAAAAGTTTTACTCTGTGAGATGTATCCACACATCACAAATCAGTTTCACTGATAGCTTCTTTCTATGTTTTTCTAGGGATATTCTCTTTTGCCACCTAGGCTCAATGGGCTTCAAAACGTCTTTTTGCAGATTCTGCAAATGGAATATTACCAACCTCCTGCTTCAAAAGAAATGTTTAGCTGTGTGAGATAAATTCACATATCATAAAGCAGTTTCACAAAGAGACTCCTTCTAGTTTTTATCTGGGGATATTCAGTTTTTCTGCATAGGCTTCACTGGGCTCCTAAATGTTATTTTACAGACACTCCAAAAGGAGTATTTCCAACCTGATGAATCAAAAGAAAGGTATAACACTATGATATGAATCAACTCATCACAAAGCAGTTTCACAGATAGGTTCTTTCTAGTTTCAATCTGGGTAAATTCTGTTTTTCCCCATCAACCTCAAAGGGCTCTCAAATGTCCCTTCACAGATTTTCCAAAAAGAGTGTTTCCAAACTGCTGAGTCAAAGGAAATGTTTAACTCTGTAAGACGAATCCACGCATCACAAAGTAGTTTCACAGATAGCTTCGTTTGAAGCTTTATCTGGAGATTGTTGGTTTTTCTCCATAGGTTTCAATGGTCTCCCCAATGTCCCTTCACAGATTCTCCAAAAGGAGAGTTTCCAACCTTTTAAATCAACAGAAAGTTTCCACTCTGTGAGATGAACTCACACATCACAAAGGAATTTCACAGATAACTTCTTTCTAGTTTTTATCGTTGGAAATTCGGTTTTTCCCCATACAACCTCATCAGCTCCAAATTGCCCCTTTGCAGGTACTCCAAAAAGAGTGTTTTCAACCTGCTGAATCAAAATCAAGGTATAAATCTGTGAGATGAATCCACACATCACAAAGTAGTTTCACAGATAGCTTCCTTCCAGTTTTTATCTAAGGATATTCTGTTTTTCCCCATAGGCCTCAAAGGGCTCCTAAATGTCCCTTCACCACTTCTTAAAAAAGAGTTTTTCCAACCTACTGAATCAAAAGAAAGTTTCACAAATAGCTTCTTTGTAATATTTGTCTGAGGATTTTTGGTTTTGCTCCATAGACCTCAATGGACTCCCAAATGTTTCCTTGCCTCTTCTCCAAAATAAGTGTTTCCAACCTGCTGAATGGAAAGAAAATTTTATTTCTATGGGATGAATCCACACCTCACAAAGCAGGTTCACATATTTCTCCTTTCCAGTTTTTATCTGGGGATATGTTGTTTCACCTCATAGACTTCAATGGGCTCCTATATGTCCCTTCATAGATTTTCCATGAGGAGTTTTCCAACCAGGTAAGTCAAAACAAACTTTTAACTCTGTGTGATGAATCCACACATTAAAATTCAGTTTCACAAATATCTTCTTTCTAGTTTTTATCTAAGGATACTTGGTTTTGCCCCATAGGCCTAAATGGGTTCCGAAATGTCCCTTCACAGATTCTCCAAAAAGTGTTTCCAGACTGCTGAATGTAAAGAAAGATTTAACTCTATCAGATGAATCCAAACATCACACAGTAGTTTCACTGAAAATTTCTTGATAGTTTTTACCTGGAGATATTCTGCTTTTCAACATAGACCTCAATGGACTCTCCAGTGTCCGCTCACAGACTCTCCAAAAAGAGTGTATTCAACCTACTAGATAAAAGGAAAGATTTACCTCTGTGATATGAATCCACAGATCACAAACTAGTTTCACAAATAGCTTTTTCTTGTTTTTATCTGGGGATATTCTTTTTTTTCCATAGGCAAATATGGGCTCCCAAACGTCCCTAAAAAGATCCTGCTAAGTGAGAGTATCCAACGGGCTCAGTCAAAAGAAAAGTTTAACTTTGTGAGGTCAATTGACACGTCACAAAGCATTTCACACTTAGCTTCTATCTAGTGTTTATCTGGGAATACTCAGCTTTTCCCCTAGGCCTCAATAGACTCGAAAATTACTCTATGTAGAGTGTCCAAAAAAAGTGTTTCTAACCTGCTAAATGAAAAATAAGTTTTAAGTCTGTGAGATGAAGCCAGTCATCACAAAGAAGTTTCACAGATAGCTTCTTTTTAGTTTTTATCTGGAGATACACAGTTTCTCCCCTTAGACCTCAATGGGCTCCCAAATGTCCCTTCACACATTACACAAAAATAGTGTTTCCAGCCTACTGAATCAAAATAAAAGTTTAACTCTGTGAGATGAATCAACACATCACAAAGAAGTTTCACCGATAGCTTATTCCTTGTTTTCATCTGGGGATATTCAGTTTTTCCTCTTAGTCCTCACTGGGTTCTCAAATGTCCCTTCACAGATTCTCCAAAAAGAGTGTTTCCAACCTGCTTAATCAAAAGAAATTTTAGCTCTGTGAGATGAATGCACACATCACACAGCAGTTTCACAGATAGATTCTTTCTAGTTTTTATCTGGGGATATTTGGTTTTTACATATAGGCCTCAATGACCTCCCAAATGTACAAAGAGTGTTTCCAAACTGTAGAAGCAAGCAAGTGCTTTAATTCTGTTAGATCATTCCACACATCGCAAAGCAGTTGCACACAGCTTCCTTCTAGTTTTTATCTGGGGATATTTGGTTTTTGCTTATAGGCCTCAGTGGGCTTCCAATTGTCCCTTCTCAGATTCAAAAAAAAAAAAAAAAGACTGTATCCAACCTGCTGGATCAAAAGAAATGTTTAGCTTTGTGAGATGAATCCACACATCACAAAGCAGTTTCACAGATATCTTCTTTCTAGTTTTTATCTGCCGAATATTCAGCTTTTCCATTTTGCCATCTATTGGTTCTCAAATATCCCTTTGAAGATTCTCCAAAAACATTGTTTCCAACCTGCTGAATCAAGACTAAGTTTTAACTCTGAGATGAACCCACACCATACAAACCAATTTCTCTGGTACCTTCTTTCTAGTTTTTATCTGGGGATATTCAGCTTTTCCCCATAGCTCTCAATGGGCTCTTAAATGCCCCTTCACGGATTCCCTAAAACGAGTGTTCCAACCTGCTAAACCAAAAGAAAGATTTAACTCTCTGAGTTAAATCCACACATCACAAAGCAGTTTCACAGATATCTTCTTTCTAGTTTTTACCTGCCGAATATTCAGTTTTTCCATTTTGCCATGTATTGGCTCTCAAATGTCCCTTTGAAGATTCTCCAAAATCATTGTTTCCAACCTACTGAATCAAGATGAAGGTTTAACTCTGTGAGATGAATCCACACCACACAAATCAGTTTCATTGGTAGATTCTTTCTAGTTTTTATCTGGGGATATTCAGCTTTTCCCCATAGCTCTCAATGGGCTCTTAAATGTCCCTTCACAGATTCTCTAAAGTGAGTGTTTTAACCTGCTGAATCAAAAGAAAGGTTTAACTCTGAGATAAATCCACACATCACAAAGAAGTTTCACAGATAGCTTCTTTCTAGTTTTTATCTGACATGTTCAGTTTTTCTTTTTGGTAGGCCTCAATGAGCTCCCAAATGTCCCTTCACAGATTGCCTAAAAAGAGTTTTTCCAACCTACTGAATAATAAAAAAAATTAGACAAAAGACTTGATGCTGTTAGATGAATGCACACATTACAAGACAGTTTCACAGATAGCTTATTCCTAGTTTTTTTCTGGGGATATTTTGTTTTTTTTTTTTTTTTTTTTTTTTTTTTTTTTCCCACAGGCCTCAATGGGCTCCCAAATATCCATTCACAGATTTTCCAAAAAGAGTGCTTCCAACCTGATGAATAAAAAGAAAGTTTTATCTCTGAGAGTTACATCCACAAATCACACAGTAGTTTCACAGATATCTTCTTTTTAGTTTTAATCTAGAAATATTAGTTTTTTACATATAGAATGCAATGGGTTAACAAATGTCCCTTGGTATATTCTACAAAAAAAAAAAACTGTTTCCAACCTGTTGGATCAAAAGAAACATTTAACTGTGTGAGATGAATCCATGCGTCTTATAGCAGTTTCAGAGATAGTGTTTGTCTAGTTCTTATCTGGTGATATTCTGTTTTTCCCCTAGGCCTCAATGGCCTCCCAAATGTCCTTTTCCAGATTCTCCCAAAAGAGTTTTTCCAACATGCTGAATCAAAGAAAGGTTTAACTGTGAGATGAATCCAGCCATCACAAATTATTTTCACAAAGAGCTCCTTTCTGGCTTTTATCTGCGAATATTTGGTTTTTCCCCATAGGCCTCAAAGGACACTTAAATGTCTCTTTGCAGATTGTACAAAAAGAGTGTTTCCAAACTGGTTAATCAAAAGAAAAGTTTAACTCTGTGAGTCGAATCCACACATCACAATGCAGTATCATAGATATTTTTTTTCTAGTTTTTATCTGAGAATATTCTGTTTTTTCATAGGCCTTAATGCGTTCCCAATTATCACTTTATAGATTCTCCAAAATAAGATTTTCCAAATTGCTGGATGAAAAAAATGTATAACTTTGTAAGATGAATCCACACATCAGAAAGAAGTTTCACAGATATTTTCTTTCTAGTTTGTATCTGGGGATATTTGATTTTTACTTACAGGCCTTAATGGTCTCCTAAATGCTCTTTCACAGAGTTCACAAAAAGAGTGTTTCTGATCTTCTTGATCATAGGAAAGGTTTCAACCTGTGAAATGAATCCATGCATCATGAAGCATTTTCATTGATACCTTTTTTTTTTAAATAGTTTTTACCTGGGGATGTTCTATATTTTTTTCATAGGCCTCAATGGGCTTCCAAATGTTCCTTTACAGATTCTCCAAAAAAAGAGTTGCCATCCTGCTGGATCAAAAGAAAAGTTTATCTCTGTGAGATAAATGCACATATCACAAAGCAGTTTCACACACAGCTTCTTCCTAGTTTTTACCTGGGGATCATTATTTTCCCCGATATGCTTCAATGGGCTCCAAAATGTCTCTTAGCAGATTCTCAAAAAGAGTGCTTACAACTTGCTGAATAAAAGGATGGTTTAACTTTTTGAGATGAATTTACACATCACAAAGCTGTTTAACAGGTAGCTTCTTTCGAGTTCTTATCTGGGGATAGTTTTTTTTTTTTTTTTTTTTTTTTTTTTTTTTGCTGTATTCCTCAATGGTCTCCAAAATGTCCATTTGCAGATTCTCCAAAAACGACTTTCCCAACCTGCTGAATCACAAGAAGGGTAAACTCTGTGAGACTAATCCATACATCACAAGGCACTTTTATATACAGCTTCTTCCTAGTTTTTACATGGGGATATTTGGTTTTTATCTCGTACAACTCAATGGGCTCCCAAACGTCCCTTCACAGATTCTCTAAAAAGATTGTTTCAAACTTGGTGAATCAAAAGAAAAACTAACTTTGTGAGATGAATCCACACATAATGAAGCAGTATCAAAGAAAAATTCTTTCTACTTTTTATCTAGGGATATTCAATTTTTCCCATAGACCTTAATGGGCTCCCAAATGTCCCTTCACATATTGTACAGAAATAGTTTCCAACCTGCTGAATCAAAAGAAAGGTTTACCTCTCTGAGATGATTACACACATCAAAAAGCAATTTCACAGGTAGCTTTCTTCTAGTTTTTATCTGGGTATATTTGGTTTTTCCCCAGAGGCCTCAATGTACTCCCAAAAAGCCCTTTCATAGATTCTTTAAAACGAGTGTTTCCAACCTGCTGAATCAAAAGAAATGTTTAACTTGGTACAATGAATCCACACATCACAAAGAAGGTTGCCACATAGCTTCTTTCCAGTGTTTATGTTGTGATACTCAGATTTTTCCCATAGTCTTTGATGACCCTCCAAATGTCCCTTAACAGATTCTCCAAAAAGAGTGTTTCCAACAAGTGGAATTAAAATAAAGTTTTAACTCTGTGAGATGAATCAACACATCACTAAGCAGTTTCACCGATAGCTTCTTTCTAGTATTTATAAGGGGATATTCAGTACCTCTCCATAGGCCTGTATGTTCTCCCAAATATCACTTTGTAGATTTTGTAAAAACAGTGTTTCCAAGCTGCTGAATTAAACAAGAGGTTTAACTCTGTGCAATGAATCCACACATCACAAAGCAATTTCACAGATAGCTTCTTTTCAGTTTTTATCTTGGGATTTTTTTTTCCCAATAGACCCCAATGGACTCCCAAATGCCCCTTTGTACATTCTTCAAAAAGACTGTTTTCAACCTGCTGAATCAAAATAAAAATTTAACTCTGTGAGATGAACCCACGTATCTCAAGGCAGTTTCACAAATAGCTTTTTTCTGGATTTTATCTGGGGATATTCTTTCCTGCCACATGAGCATCAATAGGCTGACAAATGTCTCTTTGTAGATGTTCCAAAAAGTGTTTCCAACTTGCTGAATCAAAAAAAAGTTTAACCCTGTGAGTCTGAATCCACATATCACAAAGCAGTTTCACAGATAGCCTCTTTAGTATTTCTCTAGGGATACTGTGTTCTTCCCCATATGCCTCAATGGGCTCCCAAATGTTTCTATGCAGATTCTTTAAAAAGAGTGTTTCCAAACTGCTGAATCAAAAGAAAGGTTTAATTCTGTGAGATGAATCCACACATTCCAAAGGAGTTTCTCAGATAACTTCTGTCTAGTCTTTATTAGGGGATATTTGTTTTTTCCTTATAGACCGCAATAGGCTCCCAAATGTCCCTTCACAGATTCTCCAAAAAGAGTGTTTCCATTCTACTGAATAAAAAGAAAAGTTTAAATCTCTGAGATGAATCCACACGTCACAAGTCAGTCTCACTGATAGCTTCACTGTAGTTTTTATCTGGGGATATTCTCTTTTTCATCATAGGCTTCAATGAGTTCCAAAATGTCCCTTCACAGATTCTACAAATACAGTGTTACCAAACTGCTGAATCAAAAGATAGCCTTAACTCTGTGAGATGAATCCACACATCATAAAGCAGTTTCACAGATAGCTTTTTTCTAGTTTTTATCTAGTGATATTCAGTTTGGCCCATAGACCTCAATTGGCTCCCAAATGTTCCTTTGCAGATTCTCGAAAAAGAATGTTTACAACCAGCCAAATATAACTCTGTGAGATGAATTTACACATCAAAAAGCATTTTCATAGATAACTTCTTTTTTATTTTTATCTTGGGACATTCTGTTTTTCTCCATAGGTTTCAACAAGCTCCCAAATGCCCTTTCACAGATGCTGTAAAAACAGTGTTTCCAAACTACGGGATCAAAATAAAGTTATAACTCTGTGAGATGAAACCACACATCACATGGCAGCTTCACAGATAGCTTCTTTTTAGTTTTCATCTGAGAATATTCAGATTTTCCACAAAGGCCTCGATGGCTCCAAAATGTACCTTTACACATTCTCCAAAATAAGTGTTTCTAACCGGCTGAATCAAAATAAAGGGGTAACTCTGTGAGATAAAACCACACATCAGAGAGCTACTTCACAGACAGCTTCTTTCTAGTGTATCATAGTATATTCAATTTTTCCTCAGAGGCCTCCCTGGGCTGCCAAATGTCCTTTCACAGATTCTGTATAAAAATATACTCTACAACATGCTGGATCAAAATAAAGGTTTGCTTCTGTTAGGTGGATCCACCTAACACAAAGCAGTTTTACTGATAGCTTGTTTCTGACGTTTAGTTTGAGATATTCAATTTTTACTTATAGACCTCAATGGGCTCTCAAATGTCCCTTCACAGATTCTACAAAAAGAGTGTTTTGAACCTGCAGAATCAAAAAAAGGTTCAACTCTGGGAGATGAAACCACACATCACAAAGCAGTTTCACAGATAGCTTCTTTCTAGTTTTTATCTGGGGATATTCGGTATTTCTTCATAGGCCTCAAAGAGCTCCCAAGTGTCTCTTTGCAGATTCTTCAAAAAGAGTTTTTCCAACTTACCAGACCAAAAGAAAGGTGTAACTATTAGAGATAAATCCACACAACAGAAAGTAGTTTCACAGATAGCTTCTGTCTAATTTTCATCTGGGGATATTCTGTTTTTACTTATAGTCCACAATGGGCTTTGAAATATCTCTTTGAAAATTCTAGAAAAAGAGTGTTTCCGACCAGCAGTATGAAAAAAAGATGTAACTCAATTAGATGAATCCGCACATCACAAAGCAGTTTTGTAGATGGCTTCTTTCTAGTTTTTATATGGGAATATTTGATATTTTCCTATAAACCACATAGGTCCCCCAAATGTCCCTCCACAGCTTATCAAAATAAGTGTTTCCAACCTCCTGAGACAAAATAAATGTTTAATTCTGTGTGATGAATACACACATCATGTACAGTTTCACAGACAGCTTGTTTCTACTTTTTATATTGGGATATTTCATGTTTCTCCATAGGAGTCAATGGGCTCCCAAATGTTTCTTCACAGATTCTCCAAACAGTATTTTCGAACTGCTGGAAAAAAACAAAAGTTCAACTCTGTGAGATAAATCGACACATCACAAAGCTGTTTCACAAATACCTTCTTTCTAGTTTTTATCTGGTAATACTCTGTTTTTCCCAATAGGCCTCAATGTGCTCCAAAATGTTTCTTTCCAGATTCTCCAAAAAGAGTATTTACAATGCTACTGAATCAACAAAAAGATTTAATTCTGTGAGATGAATTGACACATTACAAAGAAGCTTAACAGAAGGATTCTTCCTAGTTTGTATATAGGGACAGTCAGTTTTTTCTCATAGGTCTCAATGGACTCCCCAGTGTCCCTTCTCATATTCCACAAAGAGAGTGTTTCCAACCTGCTGAATCAAAAGAAAGTTTTGTCTCTGAGATGAATCCACATATCACAAAGCAATTTCACATATAGCTTCTTTCTAGTTTTTATCTGGGTATATTCAGTTTTGCCTTATAGGCCTCAATGTGCTCCCAAATATCCCTTTGCAGAAGATCTAAAAAGAGTGTTTCCAATGTACTGAATCAAAATAAATGTTTAACTCTGCAAGGTGAATGCACACATTAGAAAGCACTTTCACACATAGCTTCTTTCTAGTTTTATCTGAGGATACTCGATTTTTCACCATAGGCCACAATGGGCTTCCATATGTCCCTTCGCAGATTCTCCAAAAGAAGTGTTACCAAGATACTGAATCAAAAGAAAGATTTAACTTCATAACATGAATCCAGACATCACAAAGCTGTTTCACATAGCTTCTTTCTAGTTTTTATCTGGAATATTCGTGTTTTTTTTTTTTTTTTTTTTTTTTTTTCTGTAGGCCTCAATGAGCTTTCAAATTTTTCTTGCAGATTTTCTAAAAAGAGTGTTTCCAACCTGGCTGAATAAAAAGTTTGTCTCTGTGATATGAATCCACACATCACAAGGCAATTTCACATAAAGCTTCTTTCTAGTTTTTATCTGGTAATATTCGATTTTTTCATAGGCCACAATGGGCTCCCAAATGTCTTTTCACAGATTCTCCAAAATAAGTCATTTTAACCTGCTTACAGAAAAGAAAGTTTTAACTCTGTGAGGTGAATGCACACATCACAAAGCAGTTTGATAGCTTCTTTATCCTTTTTATCTGGGGATATTCTGTGCTTCCCCATAGGTGTCAATGGGCTCCAAAATGTCCCTTCACAGATTCTCCTAAAAAAATTTTGAACGGGCTAAATCCAAAGAAAGGTTTAACTCTGTGAGATGAATTCAGACATCACAAAGCAGTTTCACAAATAGCTTCTTACAAATAGCTTCATTCTAGTTTTTGTGTGCAAATATTCGGTTTTGCATCAGAGGTCTTGGTGGGCTCTGGAATGTCTTTTCACATATTCCCCAAAAACAGTTTTTCCAACCTGCTGAATCGAAAGAAAGG
Organism: Piliocolobus tephrosceles; assembly: GCF_002776525.5. Classification (NCBI taxonomy): domain Eukaryota; kingdom Metazoa; phylum Chordata; class Mammalia; order Primates; family Cercopithecidae; genus Piliocolobus; species Piliocolobus tephrosceles. The sequence continues at coordinate 45,340,748 of NC_045440.1, forward strand.
CTTAACTCTGTAAGATAAATTCACACCTTACAAATCAGTTTCACAGATAACTTCTTTCTAACATTCATTTGGGGATGTTCTGTTTTTCCCCTAGGCCTCAATGGTTCCCAAATTAGCCTTTGCAGATTCTCCAAAGTAAGTGTTTCCAACCTGCTGAATCAAAAGAAAGATTTAACTCTTTGAGATGAATCCACACATCAGGAAGCAGTTTCATAGATAGCTTCTTTGTAGTTTTTTGTGTGTGTGTGATTTCAGCTTTTACTGAAATGAGTCAATGGACTCTAATGTCCTTTCATAGATTCTACAAAAGGAGTATTTCCAACTTGTTGAATAAATAGAAAGTTTTAACTCTCTGAGATGAATCCACATATCACAAAGCAGTTTCACAGATAGTTTCTAGGTTTTATTGAGGATATTCTGTTTATCCTTATACACCTGAATGGACTGCCAAATGTCACTTTGCAGATTCCCCAAAATAAGTGATTCTAAAGTGCTGAATATAAAGAAAGATAGAATTCTGGTAGGTGACTCCACATTGCAAAGCAGTTTCAAAGATAGCTTCTTTCTAGTTTTTATCTGTGGATATTTGTTTTTTGTTCCCCATAGGCCTCAATAGGCTTTCAAATGTCCCTTAGCAGATTCTACAGAAAGAGTGTTTTCATCTTGATGAATCAAAAGAGTGGTTTAACTTTGTGAGCTGAATCCACACATCATGAGGAAGTTTCACTCATAACTTCTTTCTAGTTTTTATCTGGGTATATTCCGTGATTCCCTATAGGCTCCAGTGGGCTCCAAAATGTCCCTTTGCAGAGTCTCCAAAAAGAGTGTTTCCAACCTGCTGAATCAAAATAAAGGTCAAATTCAATGAGATGAATCCACACATCACAAAGCAGTTTCAAGATAGCTTCTTTGTAGTTTTTATCTGCAAATATTCAATTTTGCCTTACAGACCTCAGTGGGATCCTAAATGTTCCTTCACAGATTCCTAAAAAGAGTGTTCCCAACGTGGTGAATCAAAAAAAAGTTAACTCTATGGGATGAATCCACACGTAACGAGGCAGTTTCACAGACATATTACTTATATTTTTATTTTGGGATATTCAGTTTTTCCCATAAGCCTTTGTGGGTTCCCACATGTCCCTCTGCAGATTGTACAAAAAGAGTGTTTCCAACCTGCTGACTCAAAATAAAAGTTTAATTTTTTCAGAAGAGTCCACACATCACAAAGCAGTTTCACAGATAGCTTATTTCTAGTTTTTATTTGGGAATATTTGGTTTTTCCCCTTAGGCCTCAAGCTCTCCTAAATGTCCCTTCGCAAATTATCTAAAAGGAGTGTTTTCAACTGGCTAGATCAAAATGAAGATTTAACTTCCGGAGATATATCCACACACCACAAAGCAGTTTCACAGATAGGTTTCTTCAAGTTTTCATCTAGGGATATTCGGATTTTTCCCATAGGCTTCAATGGCTCTCAAATGAACCTTCACATATTCTCCAAAATAAGTGTTTCCAACCTGTTGAATCAAAAGAAAGGGTTAATTCTGTGAGATGAACCCACACATAGCAAAGTAATTTCACAGATAGCTTCTTTATAGTTTTTATCAGGAGATATTCGGTTTTTCCCCACAGACCTCCATGGGCTAAAAAATGTCTTTTGGCAGATTCTCCAAAAAGGGTGTTTCCAACCTGCAGAATCAAAAGAAAGGCTTGAGTCTGTGAAATGAATCTGCTCAAAGCAGTGCAGTTTCACAGATATCTTCTTTGTAGTTTTTATCTGGAGATAAGCAGTTTTTACTTATGTACTTCAATGGGCTCTAAAATGTCCCTTCGCAGATTGTACAGAAAGAGTTTTTCCAACTTGCTGAATCAATAAAAAGGGTTAACTCTGTGAGAAGAATCCATACATAACAAAACAGTTTCACAAATAGCTTCTTTCCAGTTTTTATCTGAGGATATTCATTTTTTTCCTGTTGAGTTCAATGGATTCCCAAATGTAGCTTCACAGATTCTCCAAAACAAGTGTGTCCAACCTGCTGAATCAAAAGAAAGGCTTAATTCTGAGAGATGAATCCACACATCACAAAGCAGTTTAACAGATAGCTTCTTTCTAGTTTTTATTTGGAGATATTCGGTTTTTTCCCGAAGGACTTGAAGAGCTATCAAACATCCCTTCACAGATTCTACAAAAAGAGTGTTTCCATTCTACTGAATCAGAAAATCAATAAAAAGGGTTACCTCTGTGAGCTGAATCCACAAATCCCAAGGAAGTTTCACAAATAGCTTTTTCTAGTTTTGATCTAGGTATATTCAGTGTTTCTCTATAGGCCTCAATGGGTTCCCAATGTCCCTTCACAGATTCTCCAAAAAAGTATTGCCAATCTGTTGAATCAAAAGAAAGTTTAAACTCTGTGAGATGAATCCAAACACCACAGCAGTCTCAAGATAGCTTCTTTGTAGTTTCTATCTGGAGATGTCAGGTTTTGCCCCATGGACCTCAATGGGCTCCCAATTACCCTTTTGCCGATTCTCCAAAAGGAGTGCTTCCAACCTGCCGAGTCAAAAGAAAGGTTTAACTCGGTGAGAAGAATCCACATTTTTACAAAGCAGTTTCACAGGTTGCTTCTTTCTATTTATTATCTGGGGATATTCAGCTTTTCCCCATACTCCCCAATGGGATCCCAAATGTGCCTTCACAGATTCTACAAAAAGACTGTTTCCCACCTACTGAATCAAAAGAAAATTTACCTCTTTGAGATGAATCCACACATCACACAGCAGTTTTACAGATAGCTTCTTTCTAGTTTTTATCTCGAGATATTCCTTTTTTTCACCTAGGCCTCATGGGTTCCAAAATGTCTCCTCCCGGATTGTCAAATTAGAGGGTTTCCAACAAGAAAGTTTTAACTTGGTGAGATGAATAGACACATCACAAAGCAGTCTGACAAATAGCTCCTTTGGAATTTTCATCTGGGAATGTTCTGTTTTTCCCCATAGGCCTCAATGGCTCCCTAATGTCATTTCACCAATTTTGCAAAATGAGTGTTTCCAATCTGCTGAATAAAAAAAGCTTAAGTCTGTGTGATGAATCCATACATCACAAAGCAGTTTCACAGATAGTTTCTTTCTACTTTCAATCTGGGGATATTGGTTTTTTTCTCATTGGCCTCAAAACACTCACAAATGTCCCCTCACATATACTATAAAAAGAGTGTTTCCTATCTGCTGAATCAAAAGAAAGGTTTTACCCTGTGACACATCAAAACGCAGTTCTTCAGATAGCTTCTTTCTAGTTTTTATCTGGAGATATTCATTTTTCCCCATAGGCTTCAATGGGCTCCCAAATGTCGCTTTGTAGATTCTCCATAAAGAGTGCATCCAACCTTCTGGATCAAAAGAAAGATTTAACTCTGTGAGATGAATCCACACATCACAAAGTAGTTTCACAGATGGCTACACTCTAGTTTTATCTGGGGATATTCAGTTTTTCCCCATGGGACTCAATGGGCTCCCAGTTGTCCCTTTCCAGATTCTTCAAAAAGAGTGTTTCCAACCTGTTGAATCAAAACAAAGGTTTAACCCTTGGAGATGAATCCACACACCATAAAGCATTTTCACAAATATATTCTTTCTAGTTTTTATCTCGGGATATATGGTTTTTTTCATAGGTATCAATTGGCTTCCAAATGTCCCATCACAGATTCTCCACAAAGAGTGTTTCCTACCTGCTGAATCAAAAGAAAGGTTTGACTCTGTGACACATCATGAAGAAGTTCTACAGATAGCTTCTTTCTAGTTTTTATCTGAGGATATTTGGTTTTTCACCATAGGCCTCAATGGGCTCTCAAGTGTCACTTCACAGATTCTCCAAAAATAGTTTTTCCAAGGTGCTGTATCAAGAAAAAGGTGTATTTCTGTGAGATGAATCCACACATCACAAAGCAGTTTCACTGTTAGCTTCTTTCTAGTTTTTATCTTGGGATATTTTGTTTTCCCCCATCAGCCTCAATGGCCTCCAAATATCATCTCACAGATTCTTCAAAATGAAAATTATTCAAAAAGAGCTCCAACAAGCTGAAATTAAGAAAAAAAGGTATATCTTTGTGAGATGAATGCACACGTCACAGAAGAGTTTCACAGACAGTTTCTCTTTAGATTTTAACTGCAGATACTAAGTTTTTATATATATAGAGAGAGCTCAATAAGCTCCCAAATGTCCCCTCCTAGATTCTCCAAAAATTGTGTTTCCAACCTGCTCCATCAGAAACAAAAAAGGTTTAACTCTGTGAGATGAATCCACACATCACAAAGCAGTTTTGCAGATAGTTTCATTCTAGTATCTATCTGAAGATATTCAATTTTTCCTTTTTTGCTTCAAAGGTCTACTAAATGTCACTTGCAGATTCTCCAAAAAGAGTGTTTCCAACCTGGTGAATCAAAAGAAAGTTTTAACTCTGTGAGATGAATCCACACATCACAAAACCATTTCACATATAACGTCTTTCTAGTAATTATCTGGGGATATTCAGTGTTACTCATAGGTCACAATGGGCTCCTACATGTCTCTTTGCAGAATCTCCAAGAATAGTATGTCCAACATTCCGAATCAAAAGAAAGATTTAACTCTGTGAGATAAATCCACACATCACAAAACAGTTTCACAGATAGCTTCTTTCTAGTTTTTATCTAGGGATATTCGGTTTTTCCACATAGGCCTTAGTGGACTCCCACATGATTCTTCACGGATTCTACAATAAGAGTGTTTCCAATATGATAAATCAAAAGAAAGGTTTAACTCTGTGAGATAAATCCACATATCACAAACCAGTTTCAAATAAAGCTACTTTTTTCTTTTTATCTGGGGATATTCTGTTTTTCCCCATGGGCCTCAATTGGCTCCAAAATGTCATTTTGTAGGTACTGCAAAAAGAGTATTTCCAACCTGATGATTCTAAACAAAGGTTTAACTCTGGGAGATGAATCAGCACATCACAAAGCAGTTTCACAGATAGCTTCTTTGTCATTTTTTTGGGGGGTGATATTCAGTTTTTCTCCATAGGCCTAAATGGGCTCCAAAATGTGCCTTCAAATATTCTCCAAAAAAATGTTTCCAACCTGTGAATCACCAGAAAGTTTTAACTCTGTGAGATGAATCCACACATCAGAAAGCAGTTTCACGGATAGCTTATTTCTGGTTTTTATGTAGGTGTATTAAGTTGTTCCCATAGGCCTCAATGGGCTAACAAATGTCCTTTCACGGATTCTACAAAAAAAAAAAAAAAAAAAAAAAAACTGTTCCCAAGCTGCTGAATCAAAAGTAAGATTTAACTCTGTGAGATGAATCCACTCACCACAAAGTAGTTTCACAGATAGCTTCATTCTAGTTTTTACCTGTGTACATTCCATTTTTCTCTTTAGGCCTCAATGAGATTCCAAATAACCCTTTGCAGATTCTCCAAAAATAGTTTTTCCATCCTGATGAATCAACAGAAAGGTTTAACTTTGTGAAATGGATCCACACATCAAAAGCAGTTTTACAGATAGCTTCTTTTTTTCGTTTTTGACTGGAGATACTCGTTTTTTTCCCATATGCCTCAGTAAGCCCCCACATGTTGCTTCACAGGTACCCCAAAAAGAGTGTTTCTAACCTGCTGAATCAAAAGAAAGGCTTAACTTTGTGAGATGAATCCACAAATCACAAGGCAGTTTCATAGATATCTTCTTTCTAGTTTTTATTTGAGGATATTTGGGTTTTTCCCCATAGGTCTCAATGGGTTCTCAAATGTCCGTTATCCGATTCTCCAAAAAGAGTGTTTCCAAGCTGCTGAGTAAGAGATATATTTAACTCAGTGAAATGAAACCACAAATAACAAAGCAGTTTCACAGATAGCTTCATTCTATTTTTTATCTGGGGATAGTCATTTTTTCCCCCTTTGGCTTCATGGACTCCCAAACGTCCTTTCACAGATACTTGAAAAAGTTTCCAAACTGCTGCATCAAAAGAAACCTTTAACACTCTCAGATGAATCCCAATATCACAAAGTACTTTCACAGATAGGTTCTTTCTAGTTTTTATCTTGGGATATTCAGCTTTTCCCCTTGGGCCTTAATGGGTTCCCAAATATCCCGTCACATAGTCTCTACGAAGAGTGTTTCAAAACTACTGAATCCAAAGGTAAGTTTAACTCTGTGAGATGAATCCACACATCACAAAGCAGTTTCACAGATAGCTTCTTTCTAATTTTTATCTGTGGGCATTCTGTTTCTCCCCAAAGTTTTTTTTGAGCACCCAATGTCCCTTTGCAAAGTCACCCAAAACAGAGTTTCCAAGTTGATAAATCAAAGGAAAGGTTTTACTCTTTGAGATGAATCAGCACATTGCAAAGTAGTTTCACGAGTAACTTTTTTCTAGTTTTGATATGGGTATATTCGGTTTTTCCCTTAACCTCTTAGGGCTCCAAAATGTCCCTTCGCAGATTCTATGAAAAGAATGCTTACATCCTTCTGAAACAAAAGAAAGGTTAAAATCTGTGAGACGAATCCACACATCACAATGCAGTTTCACAGATAGCTTCTTTCTAGTTTTTATCTGGAAATATTCAGTTTTTCCCAATAGGCCTTGATGGGCTCTCAAATGCCCCTTTCGCAGATTCTATGAATAGAGTGTTTCCAACCTGCTGAATCAAAAGAAAGTTTTACCTTTATGAATTGAATCCACTCATCACAAAGCACTTAGAAGATAGCTTCTTTCTAGTTTTTAATCTGGAGTTTCCTGATTTTTCACATAGGACTTAAGGGGTTCCCAAATGTCCCTTCACAGATTCTGGAAAAACAGTGTTCCAACCTGCTGAATATAAGTAAAGATTTACTCTGTGAAATGAATTGACATGTTACCAAGCAGTTTCCAAGATAGCTTCTTTCTAGTTTCTGCCTGGGATTATTTGGTCTTTCCCTATAGGCCTCAATGGGTTCCCAAATCTGCCTTCAGAGATTCTACAAAAAGGATGCCTCAAACCTGCAGAATAAAAAAAAAAAAAAGTTTTACTTCGTGAGATGAACCCACATATCACAAAACATTTTCATAGATACCTTCTTTCTAAGTTTTATCTGGGTATATTTGATTTATCCTTATAGACCTCTATGGGCTACGAAATGCCCCTTCACAGATTCTCCAAAAGAGTACTTCCAACGTGTTGAAGCAAAAGAAACGTTTACTTCTGTGAGATTAATCCACACATCACAAAGCAGTTTCACAAATAGCGTCTTTCCAGATTTTCTCTGGGAATATTCATTTTTTCCTGATAGGCCTCAATGAACTCTCAAATGTCCCTTCACAGATTCTTGAAAAAAAGTGTTTCCAACCTGCTGAATCAATAGAAGGGTTTAACTCTGTGAGATGAATCCAACCATCATAAAGCAGTATCATGGATAGCTCCTTTCTAGTTTTTATCTGGGAATATTTGGTTTATCCTGGAAAGCCTCAATGAGCTCTGAAATCTCCCTTCACAGATTATCCAGAAAGCCTCAATGAGCTCTGAAATCTCCCTTCACAGATTCTCCAGAAAGAGTGTTTCCAACCTGCTGAATTGAAAGAAAGATTTAACACTGTGAGATGAATCAACACATCACAAGGCAGTTTCACAAATGATTTCTTTCTAATTTTTATTTGGGATACTTGGTTTTTCCCCATAGGCCACAATGGTTTCCAAAATGTCCCTTTGCAGCTACTACAAAAAGAGTATTTTCAACATGCTGAATAAAAGGAAAGGTTAAAGTCTGTGAGTTGAATCCACACATCACAAATCAGTTCCACAGATAGCTTCTTTCTAGCTTCTAAGTGGGGATATACAATTTTTCCCCATAGGGCACAATGGGCTCCTAAATGTTTCTTCACAGATTCTCCAAAAGGAGTGTTTCCAATGTGCTGAATCAAAAGAAAGGTTTAACTCTGTGAGATGAATCTACACATCACAAAACAGTTTCACAAATACCTTCTTTCTAGTTTTTATTTGGGTATATTTTGTTTTTCCCCGCAGGCCTGAATGGGAAGTGTCTCATCAGATTCTCTAAAAATAGTTTTTTCAATATACTGAATCAAAATAAAGGTTTAACTATATAAGATGAATCCACACATCACAAAAAAGTTTCAGAGATATATTCCTTCTAGTTATTATATGGGGATATTCGGTTTTTCCTTATAGGCCTCAATGTGCTCCAGAATGTCCCTTCTTCGCAGATACTTCAAAAGCAGTGTTTCCCATGTGCTTTATCAAGATAAAGTTTTAACTCTGTGTGATGAAAACACACATCAAAATCAGTTTCACAGATACCTTCTTTCTTGTTTTTATCTGGATGTATTCTGTTTTTCCCCATGGGTATCAATTTGCTCCCAAATATCCCTTCACAGATTCTACAAAAGTCTGTTACCAACATGCTGAAACAAGAGAAAGTTTTGAGATGATCCCAATCATAACAGAGCAGTTTCACAGATAGCTTCTTTCTAGTTTTTATCTGGGGATATTGTTTTTCCCAATAAGCCTCAATGGGCTCCAAAATGTCTCTTTACACATTCTCCAAAAAAACTGATTCCAAAGTGCTGGATCAAAACAAAGTTTTGTCTCTCTGACATGAATCCACACATCAAAAGAAGTTACACATTTAGTTTCCTTCTAGATTTTATCTGGGGATAATTGGTTTATATCCATAGACCACAATGGACTCCCAAACATCTCTTCACAGATTCTCCAAAAAGAGTGTCTCCAACCTGATGAATCAAAAGAAAGGTTTAACTCTGTGTGATGAATCCACACATCCCAAAGCAGTTTCAAAGATAGCTTCATTCTAGTTGTTTATCTGGTGTATTCCTTTTTTCCCCACAGGACTCAAAGGGCTCCTACATGTCCCTTCCCAGATTCTGCAAAATGAGTTTCCAACCTGCTGAATCAAAAGTAATGTTCAACACTGTGAGGCGAATCCACACATGCAAAACAGTTTCAACAATACCTTCTTTCTTGTATTTATCTGGAAATATTTGGGTTTTCCCCATAGGCCTCAATGGGAATCAAAATATTTTGCAGATTCTGCAAAAAGAGTGTTTACGACCTGCTGAATGAAAGGAAAGTTTTATCTCTGCTAGATTAATCCACACATCACAAAGCAGTTTCACAGATAGAATCTTTCTACTTTTTATCTGGGGATTTCTGTTTTTCACTTAGTCCTTAAGGGGCTCCCAAATGTCTGTTTGCACATTCTACAAAACTAGTGTTTCCAACATGCTCTGTCATAGGAAATGTTGGGTGCTTTGAGATGAATCCAAACATCACAAAGCAGTTTCACAGATACCTTCTTTCTAGTTTTTATCTGGGGATATTCAAATTTTCCCCTAGACCTTAATGGGCTCTTAAATATTCTTTCACAGATTCTCCAAAAAGATTGTTTCCAACCTGCTGAATCAAAGGAAAGGTTTACCTCTGTAAGGTGAATCCACACATCACAAAGCAGTTTCCCAGATAGCTTCCTTCAAGTATTTATCTGGGGATATTCATTTTTTTTCTCATATGCCACAAGAGACTCCCAACTGTCACTTCACAGATTCTTCAAATACAGTGTTATAGACCTGCAGAATCAAAAGAAGGATTTATCTCTGTGAGATAAATCCATACATCACAATGCAGTTTCACAGATATCTTCTTTCTAGTATTTATCTGGGGATACTCTGTTTTTCCCCATAATCGTCAGTAAGCTCCCAAACGTCCCTTCACAGATTCTCCAAAAAAAGTGTTTACAACCTGCTGAATCAAAAGAAAGTTATATATATGTGAGATGAGTACATACATCACACAGCAGTTTCAAATATAGGTTCTTTCTGGTTTTTATGTGAAGATATGTGCTTTTTCCCCATAGGCCTCAATGGGCTCCCAAATATTTCTTCACAGATTCTCCAAAAGGAGTGTTTCCAACCTGCAGAATAAAATGAAATGTTTAGCTCTGTGAGATAAATCCACGCATCACAAAACACTTTCACAGAGAGCTTCTTTCTGATTTTAATCTGAGGATATTCAGTTTTTCCCATAGGCCGCAAGGGCGTCAAAATGTCTTTTCGCAGGTACTCTGAAAAGAGTATTTCCAACTTGCTGAATCAATAGAAATGATTAACTCTGTGAGATTAATGCACAAATGAGAAAGTAGTATCACAGATAACTTCTTTCTTGTTTTTATCTAGAGATATTCTGATTTTCCCCAAAGGCCACAGTGGGCTCCCAAATGTCCCTTTGCAGATTTTCCAAAAAAGAGTGTTTCAAACCTAGTGAATCAAAATAAGGTTTTGACTCTGTGAGTTGAATCAAAACATGCCAAAGCTGTTTCACAGATCATTTCTTTTTAGTTTTTTTCTGGGGATATTCCGTTTTTCTCTGTAGACCTTCATGTGCTTTCTGATGCACATTCTCCAAAAATAGTGTTTCCAACCTACTCAGTCAAAATATTTTAACTCAGTGAGATGAATCCCTACATCACAATGCAGCTGCTCAGATACTTTGTTTCTAGTTTTAATCTGGGGATATTCCGTTTTTCCCCATAGGCCTCAAAAGACTCTCAAATGTCCCTTTGCGGGTTCTACTGAAAAAGTGTTTCCAACCTGCTGAATGAAAACACAGGCTTACCTTTGAGATGAATCCACACATCCTGAAGCAGTTTCACAATTAGTTTCTTGGTAGTTTTTACCTGGGGATATTCTGCTTTTTTTTTTTCCCCCATAGGCAGCATTGGGTTTCCAAATGTCTTTGCAGATTCTATAAAAACACTGTTTCCAAACTGCTGAATCAATAGAATGATTTAATTTTGTAAGATGAATCTGCACATCATGAAACAGTTTCACATATAGGTTCTTTCTAGTTTTTATCTGGGGATACTCTGTTTTTCCCCATAGGCCTCAAAGGGCTTCTGACTGACCAGTTATAGATTCTACAAAAAGAATTTTTCCAACTTGCTGAATCAAAAAATGGCTTAACTCTGTGAATTGCATCTAAACATTACAAAGCAGTTTCATAGATAGCTTCTTTTAACTTTCATCTGGGAATATTTGAATTTTTCCTATTGACCTATAATGGCTCCCAAACGTCCCTTCACAGATTCTCCAAAAAGAGTATTTCCAAACTGTTGGTTCAAAAGAATGTTTCAAGACTGTCAGATGAATCCACATATCACAAAGCAGTTTCACAGATAGCTTATTTTTAGTTTTTATCTGAGGATAATCAATTTCTTTCCTTATGCCTTGATGGACTCCCAAATGTACCTTTGCAGATTCTTCATAAAGAGTGTGTCCAACCTGCTGAATCAAAGAAAGGTTTAACTATGTGAGCTGAATCCAAACATCACAAAGTAGTTTCACAGATTGCTTCTCTCTAGATTTTATCTGGGGATATCAATTTTCCTCCATAGGCCTTAATGAGCTCCCCAGGGTCACTTTGCAAATTCTCCATAATAAGAGATTCCAATCTGCTGTATCAAAAGAAAGGTAAAATACTGGGAGATGAACATACCTATCACAAAGCAGTGCCACAGATTCTTTCTGGTTTTTGTCTGGGGATATTTGGTTTTTCCCCATAGGCCTCAATAGGCTTTCAAATGTCTCTTTGCAGTTTCTATAAAAAGAGTGTTTCCATCCTGATGAATCAAAAGAAAGGTTTAACTCTATGAGTTGAATCCACACATATTTGGGAAGTTTCACACCTAGCTTCTTTTTAATTTTTATCTGGAGATATTTTGTTTATCCCCTTAGGCCACAAAGGGCTCCCAAATGTTCCTTCACAGATTTTCCAAAAAAAAAAAAAAAAAAAAAAAGTTTTTCCCTTCTTCAAAAAAAAAAAAAGATTAATACTTTTAGGTGAATCAAAATAGAACT
>NC_045440.1:45352747-45360915 GCF_002776525.5 Piliocolobus tephrosceles
ATTTTCCAAAAAAAAAAAAAAAAAAAAAAAGTGTTTCCATCTTCCTGAATCAAAAGAAAGGTTTAACTCTTTGAGGTGAATCATATGAGAACTTTACCTCTGTGAGATGAATCCAGACATTAGAAAGCAGTTTCACAGATAACTTCTATCCAGTTTTTATCTGGGGGTATGTTGTTTTTCCCCATAGGCCACAGTGGACTCCTAAATGTCCCTTCGCAGTTTCTCTAAAAAAGTACCCAACTCTCTGAATCATTAGAAAGGTCTAACTCTGTGAGCCAAATCCACACATCACAAAGCAGTCTCATAGATAGCTTCATTCTAGTTTTTACCTGGAAATATTCAATTTTTCCCCACATGACTCAAATGGCTCCAAAATGTCCCTTTGCAAATTCTGCAAAAAGAGTTTACTTATCTGCTTACTCAAAAGGAACGTTTAACTCTCTGATATAAATCCACACATCACAAAGCTGTTTCACAGATAGCTTCTTTCTAGTTTTTATCTGGGGATTATCTTTTTTTGCCACATAGGCCTTAATGAGTTCCCAAATATCACTTTGCAGATTGAAGAAAAAATCACAAAGCAGTTTCATAGATAGTTTCCTTCTAGTTTTTCTCTGGGATATTTAGTTTTTCCCCAAAGGCTTCAAAGGGCTCCCAAGTTATCTCTTCGCAGGTACTACCAAAAGAGTGTATCTAACCTGCTGAAACAAAACAAAAGTTTACCTCTTTGAGGTGAATCCACACATCACAAAGCAGTTTCAGAGATAGCTTCTTTCCAATTTTAATCTGAGGATATTCAGTTTTTCCCATAGGCATCAATGGGCTCCCAAATGTCTCTTCGTAGATTCTACAAAAAAGTGTTTCCAATCTGCTGAATCAAAAGAAAGGTTTACCTCTGTCAGGTGAATCCACACATCACAAAGTAGTCTCAGAGAGAGCTTCTTTCTAGTTTCTATCTGGGGATATTTGATTTTTTTCCCATAGGCATCAATGGGCTCAAAAAGACTCTCACAGATTGTACAAAGAGAGGGTTTCCAACCTGTTGAATCAAAGGAAATAAATTAATCTGTTAGATGAATCCACACATCACAAAGCATTTTCACTGTGAGCTACTTTTCAGTTTTTATCTGGGGTTATTCTGTTTTTCCCCCGTAGGCATCAGTGTGCTCCCCAATGTCCCTCGCAAAATCTCCAAAAGGAGGGTTTCCAAGCTGATTAATAAAATAAAAAAAAGGTTTAACTCTGTGAGGTGAATCCACACATCAGAAAGCAGTTTCACAGGCAGCTTCATTCTAGTTTTTAACTGGGAATATTCACTTTTTCCCCATAAATGTCAATGAACTTCCAAATGTCTGTTCGCAGTTTCTTCATAAAGAGTGTTTCCAACAAGCTGAATCAAAAGAAAGGTTAAACTCTGTGAGATGAATCCACACATTACAAAGAGTTTCACAGATAAATTCTTTCTACTTTTTATCTGGGGTTATTTTGTTTTTCACAGTAGGCCTCCAAGGGCTCCCAAATGTCCCTTTGCAGATTCTCCACAAAGAGTGTTTCCAAAATTTTGAATTAAAGAAAAGATTTAAATCTGTGGGATCAATTTAAACATCACAATGTGTTTCACCAATAGCTTTTTTGTAGTTTTCATCTGGGGATACTTTTTTCCCCCACAGGTGTCAATGGGCTCAAAAACTCCCATTAGTACATTATCCAAAAAGAGTTTTTCAATCTGCTTAATATAAAGAAACGTTTAACTCTGTGACACAAATCCAAACATCAAAAAGCAATTTCACAGATAACTTATTTATATATTTGGTTTTTCCCCATTGGCTTCAATGGGGCTCCCAAATGTCCCTTGACAGAATCTCCAAAAATAGCATTTCCAACCTGCTGAATAAAAGAAAGGTTTAACTCTTTGAGATGAATACACACATCACAAAGCACTTTCACAGATATCTTCTTTCTACTTTTTATATGTGGATAGTTGGTTTTTCCCCATAGGCCCCAATAAGCTCTCAAACGTCCCTTTGCAGATTCTCCATAAAGAGTGTTTCCAACCTACCAAATCAAAAGAAATTTTTGACTCTGTGAGATGAATCCACACATCACAAAAGCAGTTTTACAGATAGGTTATTTTTACTTTTTATCTGGGTATATGCAGTTTTTCGATGTTGTCCTCACTGGGCTTCCAAATATCGCTTTGCAGATTCTTCAAAAAGAGTTTCCAACCTGCTGTATCAAAAGAAGTTTAACTCTGTGAGATTAATCCACAAATCACAAAGTCGTTCCACAAATACCTTCTTTTTAGTTGTCATCTGGGTGTGTTCTGTTTTGCCCCATAAGCGTCGATGAGCTCCCAAGTGTCATTTTGCAGATGCTACAAAAAGAGTGTTCCCAACCTGCTAAATCAAATAAAGGTTTAATTCTGTGAGATAATCTGAATATCACAAAGTACTTTCACAAATAGATTCTTTATAGTTTTTATCTGGGGATTTTTGGGTTTTTCCCATAGTCCTCAATGGGCTTCCGTAAGTCCTTTCACAGATTCTATAATAGAGTGTTTCCAACCTGCTGAATCAAAATAAAGCTTTACTTCTATAAGGTGAATCAATACCTCACAAAGCAGGTTTGTAGATAGTTTCTTTCTAGTTTGTATATGGGGATATTCTGTTTTCCCCATAGGTCTCCATGTGCTCCCAAATGTAGCTTCACAGATACTCCAGAAAGAGTATTTCCAACCTGCTGAATCAAAAGAAAGGTTTAACTCTGTAAGATAAATCCACATATCTCAGAGCAGTTTCACAGATAGCTTCTTTTGAGTTTTTATCTGGGAGTATTTGACTTTTCCCCTTGCCAACTATAGGCTCCAAAATGTTCCTTGCAGATTCTACAAAAAGAATGTTTCTAACCTGCTGAATAAAAAAAAGTTGAACTCTGTGAGATGAATTTACATATCACAAAGTAATTTCACAGAAAATTTCTTTCTCGTTTTAATGGGGGATGTTCAGATTTTCCCCATATGTTCTTAAGGGATCCAAAATGTTGCTTCATAGATTGTCCAAAGACAGTGATTCCCACCTGTGGAATCCAAAGTAAAATTTAACTCTGTGAGATGAATTCATACGTTACAAAGCAGTTTCACAGATAACTTCTTTCTAGTTTTTATCTGTGGATATTCTATTTTCTCCATGGGCATCAATGGGCTTTAAAGTGTCCCATCACAGATTCTCCAAAGGGAGTGTTTCCAACATACTGAATCAAAATAAAGCTTTAAATCTGTGAGAGAAATCCACATTCCATAAAGAAATTTCACCAGTAGCTTCTTTCTAGTTTGTATCTGTGGATATTTGGATTTCCCCACAGGCCCCAATGGGCTTTCAAATGTCCCTTCTCACATTCTCCCGAGTGTTTCCAATCTGCTGAATCAAAAAAAGATGGTTTAACTCTATGAGAAAAATCCACCCAACTCAAAGCAATTCCATGGATAGCTTATTTCCAGGTTTTATCTGGGGATATTTGGTTTTTCCCCTAGGCCTTTATAGGCTTTAAAATATCTCTTCAAGATTATACAAAAAAAAAAAAAAAAAAAAAAGTTTCCAACCTGTTGCACGAAAGGAAATATTTAACTGTGTGAGATAAGTCCACAGATCACAAAGCATTTTTCACAGATATCTTCTTTCTAGTTTTTATCTGGAAATACTCGGTTTTCACCATAGGCCACAATGGGCCCCCAAATGTCCCTTCACAGATTCTGCAAAAAGAGTGTTACCTACTGGCTGAAACAATAGAAAGGTTTTAGTCTGTGAGACAGTTCCACACATCACAGAGAAGTTTTACAGAGAGCTCCTTTCTAATTTTTACATGGGCATATTTCATTTTTCCCCCAGGCCTCAATGGCCTCCCAAATACTGTTCACAGATTCTAAAAAAAGAGTGTTTTCAATCTACTGAATTAGAAGAAAGGTTTAACTCTGTGAGATAAATACACACATCCCAAAGCAGTTTCTCTATAGCTTCTTTCTAGTTCCTATCTGGGGATAATCTGTTTTTGTCATAGGCCTCAATAGTCTCCCATATGTAACATTGCAGATTCTCCAAAAAGAATGTTTACAACCTAATGAACCAAAATAAATTTTTAACTTTGTGACATGAATCCACACATCACAAAGCAGTTTCACAGATAACTTCTTTATAGTTTGTATGTGCTTATATTCAGTTTTCCCCATAGGCCTAAATGGGCTTTCAACGTCCCTTCAAAATTATCCAGAAAGAGTGTTTCCAGCCTGCTGTATCAAAAGAAAGTTTTCACTCTTTGATATGAATCCACAGATCTCAAAGCAGTTTCACAGTTACCTTCTTTCCAGTTTTTATCTGAGGTTTATATTCTCTTTTTCACCTAGGCCTCTACAGGCTCCAAAATGTTTCTTTGCAGATTATGTGAAAAGAGTGTTTACAAGCAGCTGAATTAAAACCATGGTTTTACTCTGTGAGATGAATAAATCCCTCACAAAACAGTTTCACAGATAGCTTCTTTCTAGTTTTTATCTGGGGATATTTTATTTTTCTGTCTAGGTCTCAATGGGCTACCAAATGAAATTTTGCAGATTCTCCAAAAACAGTGTTTACAACGTGCTGAATAAAAAGAGAGGTGTAACTTTGTGAGATGTATCCACATATCACAAAACAGTCTCACAGATAGATTTTTTTTTCTAGTTTTTATTGTGAACATTCAGTTTTTGCCCATAGGCCTCAATTGACTCCCAAACGTCCCTTCCCAGATTATATAAAAAGAGTGTTTCCAATCTCAGTGGGCTCCAAAATGTTTCTTTGCAGATTCTCCTAAAAGAGTTTTTTCAACTTTCTGAATCAAAAGTATAGTTTAACTTTGTAAGATAAATCAACACTTTACAAAGCACTTTCATAGACAGCTTGTTTCTCGTTTTTATTTGCAGATATTATGTTTTTCCCCACAGACCTCAATGGGCTCCCAAAAGTTCTATCACAGATACTGCAAACTGAAAAATCAAAATAAGGGTTTAACTCTGTAATGCAAATCCACACATCACAAGGCAATCTCACACATTGCTTCTTTGTAGTTTTATGTGGAGATATTCCGTTTTTCCCCACAGACCTCAATGGGCTCCCAAATGTCCCTTCACAGATTATAAAAAGACTGTTTCCAAACTGCTAAATCAAAGGCAAGTTTTAACTCTGAGATAAATCCAAACATCAAAAAGGAGTTTCACAGATAGCTTCTTTCTAGTTTTTGTCTGGGGATATACTGTTTTGCCCCGTAAGCCTCAAAGGGCTCCCGAATGTCCCTTTGCAGATTCTCCACAAAGAGTGTACCCAACCTACTGAATAAAAAGAATGGTTAAACTCTAAGAGAGGAATCTACACATCAAAAGCAGTTTCACAGATAGCTTCTTTCTAGTTTTTATCTGAGCATACACAGATTTTCCCCACAGACTTTAATGGGCTTCCAAATGTCCCGTTTTGGATTCTCCAAAAAGAACGTCTCCAAACTGCTGAATCAAAAGAAATGTTTAACTCTGTGAGATGAATCCACACTTCGCATCCATATAACTGATAACATCTTTCTAGGGATATTTGGGTTTTCCCTGTAGCCCTCAATGGGCTCCTAAATGTCCCTTCACAGATTATCCAAAAACAAAAAACGTGTTTTCAACATGCTGAATCAAAAGAAATATGTAATTGTTTGAGATAGATTCACACATCACAAAGCAGTGTCACAGACAACTTATTTCTGGTTTTTATCTGGGCATATTCCACTTCTCCCCATAGGCCACAAAGGGCTCTGAAACATCACTTCACAGATTCTTTAAAAAGTATTTTCAGCCTACTGAATAGACAGAATTGTTTAACTCTGTGAGATGAACCCATACATGACAAATTAGTGTCACAGATAGCTTCTTTCTGGTTTCTATCTGGGAATATTTGGCTTTACCCCATAGCCCAAGATGGGCTCCCAAATGTCCCTTCACAGTTTCAAACTGGTGAGTCAAGATAAAGCTTTGAATCTGAGATAAACCCACTCATCACCAAGCAGTTTCACAGATAGCTACTTTCTAGTTTTTAATTGGGGAATTTCTGTTTCTCTTCAAAGGCCACAATGGGCTTTTAAATATCTATTCACAGATTCCCCAAAAACAGTGTTTAAAACTGCTGAATTTATAAAATGTTGTAGCTCTGTAAGATGAATGCACACATCACCAGGGAGTTTCATAGATAGTTGTTTTCCTGGTTTTATTTGGGGATATTTAGTTTTTCCTTATAGGCATCAAAGAACTCATAAAGTTGCCTTCACAGATTCTCCAAAAAAAGAAGTGTTTAAACCATGCCAAAGCAAAAGAAAGGTTCAAGTCTGCGAGATAAATCCACACATCACAGAGCAGTCTCACACATAGCTTATTTCTAGTTTTTATCTGGAGTTAATTTGTTTTTCCAATTAGGCCTCAATGGGCTCGAAAATATCCTTTTGCAGAGACTCCAAAGAGAGTGCTTCCAATGCGCTGAATTGAAAGCAAGGTTTAACTCTGTGAGATGAATCCACACATCACAAAGGTATTTAACAGATAGATTCTTTCTAATTTTTCTCTGAGGATATTCGGTTTTTTCCAAGGATTCAAACAGCTCCCAAATGTCCCTTTGCAGATTAAAGCTTTAACTCTGTGAGATGAATCCACACATTAAAAAGCGCTTTCACAGATAGCTTCTTTCTGTTTTCATCTGGGAATAGTCAGTTTTTCCCTATAAGCCTCAATGGGCTCCCAAAAGTAATCTAGGTAGTACCATTCAGGACATAGGCATGGGCAAGGACTTCATGTCTAAAACACCAAAAGCAACGGCAGCAAAAGCCAAAATTGACAAATGGGATCTAATTAAACTAAAGACCTTCTACACAGCAAAAGAATCTACCATCAGAGTGAACAGGCAACCTACAGAATGGGAGAAAATTTTTGCAATCTACTCATCTGACAAAGGGGTAATTTCCAGAATCTACAAAGAACTCAAACAAATATACAAGAAAAAAACAAACAACCCCATCAAAAAGTGAGCAAAGGATATGAACAGACATTTCTCCAAAGAAGACATTCATACAGCCAACAGACACATGAAAAAATGCTCATCATCACTCGCCATCAGAGAAATGCAAATCAAAACCACAACGAGATACCATCTCACACCAGTTAGAATGGCAATCATTAAAAAATCAGGAATCAACAGGTGTTGGAGAGGATGTGGAGAAATAGGAACACTTTTACACTGTTGGTGGGATTGTAAACTAGTTCAACCATTATGGAAAACAGTATGGCAATTCCTCAAGGATCTAGAACTAGATGTACCAGATGACCCAGCCATCCCACTACTGGGTATATACCCAAAGGATTATAAATTATGCTACTACAAAGACACATGCACAGGTATGTTTATTTCGGCACTATTCACGATAGCAAAGACTTGGAATCCACCCAAATGTCCATCAGTGACAGACTGGATTAAGAAATGTGGCACATATACACCATGGAATACTATGCAGCCATAAAAAAGGATGAGTTTGCGTCCTTTGTAGGGACATGGATGCAGCTGGAAACCATCATTCTTAGCAAACTATCACAAGAAGAGAAAACCAAACACCGCATGTTCTCACTCATAGGTGGGAACTGAACAATGAGCTCACTTGGACTCGGGAAGGGGAACATCACATAATGGGGCCTATCATGCGGAGGGGGGAGGGGGGAGGGGGGAGGGATTGCATTGGGGAGTTATACCTGATATAAATGATGGATTGATGGGTGCTGACGAGTTGATAGGTGCAGGACACCAACATGGCACATATATACATATGTAACAAACCTGCACGTTATGCACATGTACCCTAGAACTTAAAGTATAATAAAAAAAAGAAGAAAGAAAGAAAGAAAGAAAGGTTTAACTCTGTGAGATGAATCCAAACATCACGAAGAATGTTGACAAGTAGCTTCTTTCTAATTTTTATCTGGGGATATTCCATTTTTCTCAATGGGCCTCACTGCGTTCTTAAATATCCTTTCACAGATTCTCCAAAAAGACTGGTTGCAACCTGCTGAATCAAAAGAATGGCTTAACTCTGTGAGATGAATCCACACATCACAAAGCAGTTTCACAGAT
>NC_045440.1:45365915-45413069 GCF_002776525.5 Piliocolobus tephrosceles
TTTAGTTTAATTAGATCCCATTTGTCAATTTTGGCTTTTGCTGCCATTGCTTTTGGTGTTTTAGACATGAAGTCCTCGCCCATGCCTATGTCCTGAATGGTACTACCTAGATTTTCTTCTAGGGTTTTTATGGTATTAGGTCTAACATTTAAGTCTCTAATCCATCTTGAATTAATCTTCGTATAAGGAGTAAGGAAAGGATTCAGTTTCAGTTTTCTACATATGGCTAGCCAATTTTCCCAGCACCATTTATTAAATAGGGAATCCTTTCCCCATTTCTTGTTTCTCTCAGGTTTGTCAAAGATCAGATGGCTGAAGATGTGTGGTATTATTTCTGAGGACTCTGTTCTGTTCCATTGGTCTATATCTCTGTTTTGGTACCAGTACCATGCTGTTATGGTTACTGTAGCCTTGTAGTATAGTTTGAAGTCAGGTAGCGTGACGCCTCCATCTTTGTCCTTTTGAGTTAGGATTGTCTTGGCAATGCGGGCTTTAAATATGAACTTTAAAGCAGTTTTTTCCAATTCTGTGAAGAAACTCATTGGTAGATTGATGGGGAAGGCATTGAATCTATAAATAACCTTGGGCAGTATGGCCATTTTCACAATATTGATTCTTCCTATCCATGAGCATGGTATGTTCTTGCATTTGTTTGTGTCCTCTTTGATTTCACTGAGCAGTGGTTTGTAGTTCTCCTTGAAGAGGTCCTTTACATCCCATGTAAGTTGGATTCCTAGGTATTTTATTCTCTTTGAAGCAATTGTGAATGGAAGTTCATTCCTGATTTGGCTCTCTGCTTGTCTGTTACTGGTGTATAAGAATGCTTGTGATTTTTGCACATTAATTTTGTATCCTGAGACTTTGCTGAAGTTGCTTATCAGCTTAAGGAGATTTTGGGCTGAGACAATGGGGTTTTCTAAATATACAATCATGTCATCACAAACAGGGACAATTTGACTTCTTCTTTTCCTAACTGATTACCCTTGATTTCTTTCTCTTGCCTGATTACCCTAGCCAGAACTTCCAACACTATGTAGAATAGGAGGGAGAGAGGGCATCCCTGTCTTGTGCCAGTTTTCAAAGGGAATTTTTCCATTTTGCCCATTCAGTATGATATTGGCTGTGGGTTTGTCATAAATAGCACTTACTATTTTGAGGTACGTTCCATCAATACCGAATTTGTTGAGCGTTTTTAGCATGAAGGGCTGATGAATTTTGTCAAAAGCCTTTTCTGTATCTATTCAGATAATCATGTGGTTCTTGTCTTTGGTTCTGTTGATATGCTGGATTACGTTGATTGATTTGCGAATGTTGAACCAGCCTCGCATCCCAGGGATGAATCCCACTTGATCATGGTGGATAAGCTTTTTGATGTGCTGCTGAATCCGGTTTGCCAGTATTTTATTGAGGATTTTTGCATCGATGTTCATCAGGGAGATTGGTCTAAAATTCTCTTTTTTTGTTGTGTCTCTGCCAGGCTTTGGTATCAGGATGATGTTGACCTCATAAAATGAGTTAGGGAGGATTCCCTCTTTTTCTATTGATTTAACTAGTTTCAGAAGGAATGGTACCAGCTCCTCCTTGTACCTCTGGTAGAATTCGGCTGTGAATCCATCTGGTTCTGGACTTTTTTTGGTGGGTAGGCTATTAATTGTTGCCTCAATTTCGGAGCCTGCTACTGGTCTCTTCAGGGATTCAACTTCTTCCTGGTTTAGTCTTGGGGGAGGGTAAGTGTCCAGGAAATTATCCATTTCTTGTAGATTTTCTAGTTGATTTGCACAGAGGTGTTTATAGTATTCTCTGATGGTAGTTTGTATTTCTGTGGGGTCGGTGGTGATATCCCCTTTATCATTTTTTATTGCAACTATATGATTCCTCTCTCTTTTCTTCTTTATTAGTCTTACTAGCGGTCTGCCAATTTTGTTGATCTTTTCAAAATACCAACTCCTGGATTCATTGATTTTTTGAAGGGTCTTTTGTTTCTCTATGTCCTTCAGTTCTGCTCTGATCTTAGTTATTTCTTGCCTTCTACTAGCTTTTGAGTATGTTTGCTCTTGCCTCTCTAGTTCTTTTAATTGTGATGTTAGAGTGTCAATTTTAGATCTTTCCTGCTTTCTCTTGTGGGCATTTAGTGCCATAAATTTCCCTCTACACACTGCTTTAAATGTGTCCCAGAGATTCTGGTATGTTGTATCTTTGTTCTCATTGGTTTCAAAGAACATCTTTATTTCTGCTTTCATTTCATTATGTACCCAGTAGTCATTCAGGAGCAGGTTGTTCATTTTCCATGTAGTTGAGTGGTTTTGATTGACTTTCTTAGTCCTGAGTTCCAGTTTGAGTGCACTGTGGTCTGAGAGACAGTTTTTTTTTTTTTTATAATTTCTGTTCTTTTACATTTGCTGAGGAGTGCTTTACTTCCAATTATGTGGTCAATTTTGGAATAAGTGCGATGTGGTGCTGAGAAGAATGTATATTCTCTTGAGTTGTGGTGGAGAGTTCTATAGATGTCTATTAGGTCCGCTTGGTGGAGAGATGAGTTCAATTCCTGGATATCCTTGTTAACTTTCTGTCTTGTTGATCTGTCTGATGTTGACAGTGGAGTGTTGAAGTCTCCCATTATTATTGTATGGGAGTCTAAGTCTCTTTGTAAGACTCTAAGGACGTGCTTTATGAATCTGGGTGCTCCTGTATTGGGTGCATATATATTTAGGATAGTTAGCTCTTCCTGTTGAATTGATCCCTTTACCATTATGTAATGGCCTTCTTTGTCTCTTTTGATCTTTGATGGTTTAAAGTCTGTTTTATCAGAGACTAGGAATGCAACCCCTGCTTTTTTTTGTTCTCCATTTGCTTGGTAGATCTTCCTCCATCCCTTTATTTTGAGCCTATGTATGTCTCTGCATGTGAGATGGGTCTCCTGAAGACAGCAGACTGATGGGTCTTGACTCTTTATCCATTTGCTTGGTAGATCTTCCTCCATCCCTTTATTTTGAGCCTATGTATGTCTCTGCATGTGAGATGGGTCTCCTGAAGACAGCAGACTGATGGGTCTTGACTCTTTATCCAGTTTGCCAGTCTGTGTCTTTTAATTGGAGCATTTAGTCCATTTACATTTAAGGTTAATATTGTTATGTGTGAACTTGATCCTGCCATTATGATACTAACTGGTTATTTTGCTCATTAGTTGATGCTGTTTCTTCCTAGCCTCGAGGGTCTTTACATTTTGGCATGTTTTTGCAATGGATGGTACCGGTTGTTCCTTTCCATGTTTAGGGCTTCCTTCAGGGTCTCTTGTAAGGCAGGCCTGGTGGTGATAAAATCTCTAAGCATTTGCTTATCTGTAAAGGATTTTATTTCTCCTTCACTGATGAAACTTAGTTTAGCTGGATATGAAATTCTGGGTTTAAAATTCTTTTCTTTTAGAACATTGAATATTGGCCCCCACTCTCTTCTGGCTTGTGGAGTTTCTGCTGAGAGATCTGCTGTTAGTCTGATAGGCTTCCCTTTGTGAGTAACCCGACCTTTCTCTCTGGCTGCCCTTAAGATATTTTCCTTCATTTCAACTTGGTGAATCTGGCAATTATGTGTCTTGGAGTTGCTCTTCTGGAGGAGTATCTTTGTGGCGTTCTCTGTATTTCCTGAATTTGAATGTTGGCCTGCCCTGCTAGGTTGGGGAAGTTCTCCTGGATGATATCCTGTAGAGTGTTTTCCAATTTGGTTCCATTTTCCCCCTCACTTTCAGGCACCCCAATCAGACATAGATTTGGTCTTTTGACATAATCCCATACTTCTTGCAGGCTTTGTTCATTTCTTTTTCTTCTTTTTTCTTTTGGTTTCTCTTCTCACTTCATTTCATTCATTTGATCCTCCATCTCTGATACTCTTTCTTCCAGTTGATCGAGTCAGTTACTGAAGCTTGTGCATTTGTCACGTATTTCTCGTGTCATGGTTTTCATCTCTGTCATTTCGTTTATGACCTTCTCTGCATTAGTTAGTCTAGCTGTCAATTCTTCCACTCTTTTTTCAAGATTTTTAGTTTCTTTGCACTGGGTACGTAATTTCTCCTTTAGCTCTGAGACGTTTGATGGACTGAAGCCTTCTTCTCTCATTTCGTTAAAGTCATTCTCTAACCAGCTTTGATCCGTTGCTGGCGATGAGCTGCGCTCCTTTGCAGGGGGAGATGCACTCTTATTTTTTGAATTTCCAGCTTTTCTGCTCTGCTTCTTCCCCATCTTCGTGGTATTATCTGCCTCTGGTCTTTGATGATGGTGACATACTGATGGGGTTTTGGTATAGGTGTTCTTCCTGTTTGATAGTTTTACTTCTAATAGTCAGGACCCTCAGCTGTAGGTCTGTTGGATATTGCTTGAGGTCCACTCCAGACGCTGTTTGCCTGGGTGTCAGCAGCAGAGGTTGCAGAAGATAGAATATTGCTGAACAGCGACTGCACCTGTCTGATTCTTACTTTGGAAGCTTCCTCTCTGGGATGTACTCCACCCTGTGAGGTGTGGGGTGTCAGACTGCCCCTAGTGAGGGATGTCTCCCAGTTAGGCTACTCAAGGGTCAGGGACCTACTTGAGGAGGCAGTCTGTCCCTTCTCAGATCTCAACCTCCGTGTTGGGAGATCCACTGCTCTCTTCAAAGCTGCCAGACAGAGTCGTTCATGTCTACACAGGCCTCTGCTGCTTCCCCTGTTATTTTTTAGTTGTGCCCTGTCCCCAGAGGTGGAGTCTACAGAGACAGGCATGTTTCCTTGAGCTGCTGTGAGCTCCACCCAGTTCGAGCTTCCCAGCAGCTTTGTTTACCTACTTAAGCCTCAGCAATGGCGGGCGACCCTCCCCCATCCTCGCTGCTGCCTTGCGGTTAGATCGCCGCAGACTGCTGTGTTAGCAAGGAGGGAGGCTCCATGGGCGTGGGACCCTCCCGGCCAGGTGTGGGGTATATTCTCCTGGTGTGCCCATTTGCCTACAGTGCAATATTGGGGTGGGAGTTACCCGATTTTCCAGGTGTTGTGTGTCTCAGTTCCTCTGGCTAGGAAAAGGGATTCCCTTCCCCCTTGCGCTTCCCAGGTGAGGCGATGCCTCACCCTGCTTCAGCTCTCACTGGTCGGGCTGCAGCAGTTGACCAGTACCAATTGTCCGGCACTCCCTAGTGAGATGACCCCAGTACCTCAGTTGAAAATGCAGAAATCACCGGTCTTCTGTGTCGCTCGCGCTGGGAGTTGGAGACTGGGGCTGTTCCTATTCGGCCATCTTGCTCCGCCCCTCAAAAGACTATTTCTAACCTGTTGAATCAAAAGAAAAATTTAACACTGGAGACGAATCCACACATCACAAAGCTGTTTCACAGATAGCTGATTTCTAGTTTTTATTTGGGGATATTCCATTTTTCCCTTTAAGCATCAAAGGCTTTGTAAGTATTTCTTTGCAGATTCTTCCAAAAGTGTTTCCACCTGCTGAATCAAAAGGAAATTTTAACTCTGTAAGATGAATCTACACATACCAGAGCAGATTTACAGATATATTCTCTCTAGTTTTTATCTTGGGATATTTGGTTTTTCCTTAAAGACCTCAATGGGCTTTAAAATATCCCTGTTCAGATTCTCCAACAAGAATGTTTTGAAAGTTGTGAAACAGAAAAGCTGTTTTAACTCTGTGAGATGAATTCACACATCACAAAGAAGTTTCACTGAGAGCTCCTTTCCAGTTTTATCTTGGAATATTCAAGTTTTCACCACAGGCTTCCATGGGCTCCCAAACATCCCTTCGCAGATTCTCCAAAGAAAGAGTGTGTCCAACCTGTTGAATCAAAAGAACATTTTAATTCTGTGAGATAAATCCATGTGTTGCAAAGCAGTTGCACATATAGCTACTTTCTAGTGTTTCTCTGGTGATATTCAGTTTTTCCCACAGGCCTTAATGGGCTCCCAAATACCCTTTCAAAGATTCTACAAGAGGAGTGTTTCCTACCTGCAGAATCAAAAGAGAGATTTAACTCTGTGAAATGAATCCACACATCACAAAGCAGTTTCACAGATAGGTTCCTTCTAGTTTTTATCTCAGGGTAATCAGGTTTTCCCCATAGGCCTCAATGGATTCTCAAATGTCACTTTGTAGATTCTAGAAAAAAGAGTGTTTCCAACTTGCTGAATCAAAAGAAAGCTTTAACTCTGTGAGATGAATCTACACATCACAAAGCATTTTCATAGATAAATTCTTTTCAGTTTTTTTTCTTTTTCTGTGGATATTCAGTTTTTTTCCCATAGGCCTCAAAGTCTTCCTATATATTTTTAGCAGATTTTCCACAAAGGGTCTTTCCAACATGCTGAATCAAAAGAAACGTTTAACTCTGCGACATGAATCCACATCTCACAAAACAGTTTCAAAGATAGCTTCCTCCTAGTTTTTATTTGGGGATAGTGGGTTTTCCACATAGGTCTCAATGGGCTTCCAAATGTCCCTTTGCAGATTCTCCAAATAGAGTGCTTCCAACTTGCTAAATCAAAAGTATGTTTTAACTCTGTGAGATGAATCCACACATCAAAAATCAGTTTCACAGATAGATTTTTCTCATTTATGTCTTGGGATATTCCTTTTTTCCCCATATGCCTCAATGGGTACCAAAAAGTCATATCACAGATTTTCCAAAAAGAGTATTTCCAATGTGCTGAATAAAAGAATGGTTTAATTTTTTAAAACAAATCCATGCATCAGAGGCAGTTTCACAGATAGCTTCTTTTTAGTTTTTGTCTGGAGATATTTATTTTTTTTCCCCAAAGGCTTTAATGGGTTCCCAAATGACCCTTTGCAGATTCTCCAAAAAAAGTGTCAGTCTGCTGAATCAAAAGAAAGATTTAAGACTGTGACACTAATACACACATCTCAAAGCAGTTTTACATGTAGTTTCTTTATACTTGTATTTGTGAATATTCTGTATTTCCCAATGGCCTACATGGGCTTCCAAATGTCCCCTCGCTTTTTCTCCAAACAGAGTGTTTACCACTTTCTGAATCAAAAGACAGGTTTACCTCTGTGAGATGAATACACACATCACAAAGCAATTTCACAGATAGCTTCTTTCTAGTTTTTATCTGAGGATATTCTGTTTTTCCCCATCAGTCTCAATGAGCTCCAAATGTCCCTTCACAGATACTCCAATAAGAGAGTTTCCAACCTGCTGAATAAACAGAAAGGTTTAAGTCTGTGCACTGAATCTACATATTATAAATCAGTATCACACGAAGCATCTTTCTAGTTTTTATCTGCGGATAATCTGTTTTTCCCCATCGGTCTCAATGGACTCCCATATGTCCCTTCCCAGAATCTCCAAAACCAGTGTTTCCAACTTGTTGAATAAAAATAAAAATTTAACACTGTGAGATGAATCCATGCATTATAAAACAGTTTCACAGGCAGCTTCTTTCTAGTTTTCTTCTGCTGATATTTGTTTTTCCCCATAGACCTCAATTGTTTCCCAAATGTCCCTTCACAGATTCTACAAAAAAAAAAAAAAAAAAAAAAAAACTTTTTCATCATGCTGATCAAAAGACAGGTTTAACTCTGTAAGATGAATCCACACATCACAACGCCATTTCAGAGATAGTTTGCTTCATGTTTTTATCCAGGGATACCAGATTTTCCACATATTCCTCATTGGGCTCCCAAATATTTCTTCACAGATTCCAGAAAAAAGAGTGTTTCCAACCTGTTGCACACAAAGAAAGCTTTAAGTCTGTCAAATGAATCCACACATCATAAGCAGTTTCCTAGATAGCTTCTTATCTGGTGATACTCAGTTTTTCCCATAGGCCTCAATGGGCTTCCAAATGTCCTTTTGGAGATTCTACGAAAAGTGTGTTTCCAACCTCCTGAATCAACAGAAAGTTTTATGTCTCTGAATGGAATCCAAACATCATAAAGTAGTTCTACAGATAACGTCTTTCTAGTTTCTATCTGGGCATGTTCAGTCTATCCCCATAAGTCTCAAAGGGCTCCCAAATATCACTTCTAGATTCCAGAAAAAGAGTGTTTTCAACCTGCTGAGTCAAAGAAAGCATTTAATCCTGTGGGATAAATTCACACTTCGCAAAGCAGTTTCTCAGAGAGCTTCTTTCTAGTTTTTATCTGGAGGTATTCCTTTTTCCTCATTGGCTTCAATTGTCTCCCAAATGTCCTTTTGCAGATTCTACAAAAAAAAAACAAAAAACAAAAAAAGTGTTTCTAACCTGCTGAATCCAAGGGAATGTTTAACTCTGTAAGCTGAATCCACACATTACAAAGAAGTATCACAGATAGCTTCTTTCTGGTTTTGATCTGGGGATATTCAGTAGTTCTCTATAGGCCAAAATGGGTTTCTACATGTCCATTTGCAGATTCTACAAAAAGAGTTTTTCCAACCTGCTGGATCAAAAGAAAGATTTAACTCTCTGCAATGAATCCATACATGACAAAGCAGTTTCACAGATAACTTATTTCTAGTTTTTATTTGGGTATATTTTGTTTTTCCCCATAGGCCTCAATTGACTCTCAATTGTCTCTTAGTAGATTATCCAAAAAGCATGTTACCAACCTGCTGGATCAAAAGAAAGGTTTAACTCTCTGAGATGAATCCATACATGAAAAAGCAGTTTCACAGATAGTTTCTTTCTAGTTTTTATCTGGGTATATTTGGTTTTTCCCCATAGGCCTCAATTGGCTCTCATATGTCTCTTAGTTAAAGAGAAGTTTAACTCTGTGAGATGAATCCACACATCACAAAACAGTTTCACAGATAACTTCAATATGGTTTTTATCTGGGGATATTTGGTTTTACTCCACAAGCCTCAATGGGCTCCCAAATGTCTTTTCACAGATTCTCCAAAACTTGAAAGCTTCTTTCAAGTTTTTATCCAGGGATATTCATTTTTTTCAGATAGACTTCAATCATCTTCCAATTGTCCTTTCACAGACTCTCCAATAAGAGTATTTCCAATCTGTTGATTCATATAAATGTTTTACTTTGTGAAATGAATCCACAAATCACAAAGCGGTTTCACATGTAGGTTTTTTCTAGTTTAATTTCCATACTAGGTATTTCCCCATAGGCCTGAAGAAGCTCCCAAATATTCTTTTGCAGATTCTTCAAAAAGAGAGTTTCCAATCTCCTGAAACAAAATAAAGGTTTAACTCTGTGGAGTGAATCCACACATCATAAATCAGTTTGTCAGATATTTTCTTTCTAGTTTTTATCTGGGGATAATCTGTTTTTCCCAATAGGCCTCAATGGGTTCCCAATTGTGCCTTCACAAATTCTCCAAAAATAGTGTTTCGAACTTGCTGAGTCAAAAGAAATGTTTAATTCTGTGAGATGAACCCACACATTACAGAGCAACTTCATGGAGGGCTTCTTTCTAGTTTTTATCTGGGGATATTCTGTTTTTCCCTAGAGGCTTCAATGGGTTCCCAAATGTCCCTTTGCTGATTCTACAACAAAATTGTTTTCAACCTGCTGAATCAAAATAAAGTTTTATCTCTGTGAGATGAATCCAAGTGTCACAAAGCAGTTTCACAGACAGCTGCTTAGTACTTTTTATGTGGTCATATTCTGTTTTTCTCCATAGGTCATAAAGGGCTCCTAATTGTACCTTCACATATTTTCCAAAAGGAGTATTTCCAATGGCTGAATCAAAGAAATGGTTTAACTCTGTGAGATGAAAACACACATCACATCAGCTTCACATATAACTTCTTTTGAGTTTCTATCTTGGGATATTCATGTTTTCTCCATAGGCCTAATGGGATCCCAAATGATCCTTCGTAGATTATCTAAAAATGATTGTTTTCAACCTGATGAATCAAAAAAAAAGTTTAATTTGAGAGGGAATCCACACATCACAAAGCAGTTTCACAGATAGCTTCTTTCTAGTTTTTATCTGAGGATGTTTAGTTTTTTCCATAGGCCACAATGGGCTAACAAATGTCCCATCACAGATTCTCCAACAAGTGTTTCCAACCAGCTGAATCAAAAAAATGGTGTAACTCTGTGAAATGAATCCACACATCACAAAACAGTTTCCCAGATAGTTTCTTTTGCGTCTTTTTATTGGGATATTCTGTTTTTTCCCTTAGGCCTCAATGAACTCCAAAATATCCCTTCACAGATTCTGCAAAAAGAGTGTTTCCAAACTGCTGAATCAAAAGAAAGTTTTAACTCTGTGAGATGAATCCACAAATAACAAAGCAGTTTCACAGATAGCTTCTTTTCAGTTTTTATCAAAGGATATTCGGCTTTTCCTTTTAGGACTCAATGGGCTACCAAATATCCTTTTGCAGATTTTCTAAAAAGAGTGTTTCCAACCTGAGGAAATAAAAGAAACATTTAACTTTGTGGGATGAATCCACACGTTAAAAAGCTGTTTGACGGATAGCTTCTTTCTAGTTTTTATCTGGGAATGTTCATTTTTTTCCCATAGGCTTAATTGGGCTCCCAAATGTTTCTTCATAGATTCCCCAAAAAGACATGTTTCTAACCCGCTGAATTGAAAGAAAGGATTAACACTGTTGGAAGAATCCATATATCAGAAAGCAATTTAACAGATAGCTGCTTTCTAGTTTTTATTTGGGGGTATTCTGTTTTTCCTTATAGGCCTCAATGGGCTCCCAAATGACCTTTCACAGATTCTCCAAAAAGAGTGTTTCAAACTTGCTGAATCAAAAGAAAGTTTTAACTCTGTTAGATGAACCTACACATCACAAAGCAGTTTCACAGATAACTTTTTTCTGGTTTTTATCTCTGGTCCCTCGATTTTTCCCCATAGGCCTCAATGGACTCTCACATGTCAGTTCGCAGATTCTCCTAAAAGAATGTTTCCAACCTGTTGAGTCAAAAGAAAGTTTTAACTATATGAGATGAATCTACACCTCACAAAGCAGTTTCACAGAAAGCTATTTTCTAGTTTTGATCTGGGGATATTTGGCTTTTCCCCATGGGCCTCAGTGAATCCCTAAATGACCCTTCACAGAATCTCCAAAAAGAATATTTCCAATATGCTAAACTAAAAGAATGGTTTAACTCTGTGTGATGAATCTACACATCACAAAGCACTTTCACAGATAGCTTCTTTCTAGTTTCTTTCTAAGGATATTCGATTTTGCCCCAGAGGCCTCAATTGGCTTCCAAATATCCCTTTACAGACTCTCCACAAAGGGTATTTGAAAACTGTTGAATAAAAAGAATGGTTTTACTTTGTGAGATGAATCCAAACGTCACAAAGCAGTTTCATATATAGGTTTTTTCTAGCTTTTATCTGCTTTATTGGGTATTGACCCATAGGTCTCAATAAGCTCCCAATGTCCCTTCACAGATTCTTCAAAAAGAGTGTTTCCAATCTCCTGAAACAGTGGAAAGGTTTAACTCGGTGGAATGCATCCACACATCATAAATCAGTTAGACAGATACTTTCTAGTTTTTATCTGGGGGTAATAAGTTTTTCCCAATAGGCCTCAATTGGTTCCCAATTTTCCCTTCACAGAGTCTCCAAAAAGTGTGTTTACAACCTACTGAATCAAAAGGAACTTTTAACCCTGTGAGGTGAATCCACACATTACAAAACAGTTTTACAGAAAGCTTCTTTCTAGTTTTTATCGGGGGATATTCTGTTTTTCCCTAGAGGCATCAATGGGCTCTCAAATGTCCCTTGGCTTGTCTCTAAGATGAATCCACACATCCCAAAGCAGTTTCACAGATACTTTCTTTCTAGTTTTTTGTGGGGGTTGTATTCCATTTTTACCCATAGGCTACAATGGGCTCCCTTATGTGTATTCACAGATTCTGCAATTCAAGTGTGTCCGACCTTCTGAATCAATAGATAGGTTTAAATCTTTGAGGTGAATCCACACATCACAAAGCAATTTCACTGATAATTTCTTTCTATTTTTCATCTGGGGATATTCAGTTTTTCCCCATAGGCCTGAAAAGTCCCCAAAATATCTCCTTGCAAATTCTCCTAAAAAAGTCTTTCCAATCTGATGAATCAAAGAAAGATTGAAGTCTGTGAGATGAATCCACACATGAAAACGCAGTTTAACAGATAGCTTCTTTATAGTTTATAACTGGCAATATTCGGTGTTTCTTTGCAAGGCCTCAATGGACTCCCAAATGTCCCTTCACATATTCTCCAACAGGAGTGTTTCCAATTTGTTGAATCGAAAGAAACTTTTTACCCTGTGAGATAAATCCATATATCACAAAGCAGTTTGACAGATAGCTTCTTTCTATATTTATCTGGTGATATTCAAGTTTTTCCTGTAGGCCTCAAATGGCTTTACAGCTTTAAAATGTCCCTTCGAGGATTCTCTAAAAAAAAGTGCTTCCAACCATCTAAATCAAAAGAAAGGTTTAACTCCTTGAGATGAATTCACACATGACAAAGCAGTTTCACAGATAACTTCTTTCTAGTTTTAATCTGGGGTACTTGGTTTTTTCCATAGACATCAAATGGCTCAAAATGTCCTTTGCAGATGGTATTGAAAGAGGGTTTCCAACCTACTAATTCAAAGTTAAAGTTTACCCCTGTGAGAGGAATCCATACATCCTAAGGTAGCTTCACAGATAGCTTCTTTCAAGTTTTTATCTGGAGATATTCAGTTATTCCCCAAAGGACTCATTAATCTCCCGAATGTCCCTTCACACATTCTCCAAAAAGTGTCATTCCAACTTGTTGAATCAAAAGAAAGGTTTAACCCTGTGAGATGAATCCACTCATCAAAAATCAGTTTCACAGAGAGCTTCTTTCTAGTTTTAATCTGTGGACAAGTGATTTTTTTCTATAGGCCTCAATGGGCTCCCAATTGTCATGTCGCAGATTCTAGAAAATAGTGTTTGCTAACTGATGAATCAAAAGAAATGTTTAAATCCGTAACATAAATCAACACATCACAAAGCCATTTCACAGAAAGGTTTTTTTCATTGTTATCTGAGTATTCTCCCTTTTTCCCCTTAGGCCTCAATGGGCTCTCAGATGTCCCTTCACAGATTCTCCAAAACAATGCTTTCCAACCTGATGAATCAAAAGAAAGGATTAACTTCGTGAGATGAATCCACACATCACAAATCAGCTTCACAGATGGTTTCTTTCAAGTTTTCATCTGAGGATACTCAGGTTCTTCCCATAGGCCTCCATGGGCTCTCAAATGTCCCTTCACAGTTTCCTCAAAAAGAGTGTTTCCAACATGTAGAATCAAAAGAAAGGTTTAACTCAGTGAGATGAATCCATACATCATAAAGCATTTTCACTGATAGCTTCTTTCTAGTTTTTATCTGGATACATTGGATTTTTCCTTAAGGCTGTCAATGGAGTAGTGAATGTCTCTTTGCAAATGCTCCGAAAACAATATTTTCAACCAGCTGAATCAAAAGAAAAGTTTAATTCTGTGAGGTGAATCCACACGTCACAAAGCAGTTTCACAGATAGCTTCTTTCTAATTTTTACCAGGGACTATTCAGTTTTTCCCCATAGACCTCAATGGAATCCCAAATGTCCCTTGGCAGATCCTCCAAAAAAAGTGTTTCCAACTTGCTGAATCAATAGAAAGTTTTAACTCTGTGAGATGAAAGCACACATCCAAAACCTGTTTCAAAGATAGTTACTTTCAGGTTTTTATCTGGGGATATTCAGTTTATCTTATAGGCCTCAATCTGTTCAGAAATATCTCTTCGCAGAATCATTAAAAAGAGTGTTTCCTACCAGCTGAATCAAAGGGAAGGTTTACCACTGTGAGATGAATCAACACTTCATAAAGTTGTTTCACAGATAACTTCTTTCTCGTTTTCATCTTGGGATATTCGATTTTTCCACCTAGGCCCTAATGGGCTGCCAAATGTCCATTAACAGATACTCCTATTAGAGCGTTTCCAACCTGCTGAGTCAATAGAAAGGTTTAACTCTGTGAGATGAATGCACACATTACAAAGCAGTTCCTCAGATAGCTTCTTTCTACTTTTTTTCTGTGGATATTTGGATTTTACTCATAAGACTCAAGGGTCTCCCAAATTTCCCTCCACATATTCTACAAAAAGAGTGTTTCCAACCTGTTTAATCAAAAGAAAGGCTTAACTTGGTGAGATGTATCCACACACAACAAAGCAGGTTCACTGATAGCTTCTTTCTCTCTTTATCTGGGGATACTTGGTTTTTCCCAGTAGGCCTAAATATTCTACAATAAGAGTGTTTCCAACCTGGTGATTCAAAAGAAAGTTTTAACTTTGTCACATGAATCCACAAAACACAAATCTGTTTCACAGATATCTTTTTTTCTTCTTTTTTTATTCTGTGGATATTCAGTTTTGCCTCTTAGGCATCAATGGGCTCCCAAACATCTCTTCACATATACTCTAAAAAGAGTGTTGCATAACTACTGAACAAAAGAAAGGTTTAACTCTGAGAGATGAATCCACTCATCACAAAGCAGTTTCACAGATAGCTTCTTTCTAGTTTATAACTGGGGATATTCGTTTTTTCCCCATTGGCCTTAATGAGTTACCAAATATCCCTTTGCATATTCTCCAAAAAGAGTGTTTCCAACCTTCTGAAGGAAAAGAAATTTTAACTCTGGGAAATCAATCCACACATCACAAAATGGTTTGCCAGATAGCCTTTTTTCTAGTTTTTACCTGGCTGTATTTTATTTTTTCCCATAGGCCTCAATGACTTCCCAAATGTCCCTTCACAGATTATACCAAAATCTGTTTCCAACATGCTGAATCAAAGGAAATATTTAACTCTGAGAGATGAATACACACTTCTCAAAGCAGTTTCATAGATAATTTCTTTGTAATTTTTATCTGGGTATATGTAGTTTTCCCCATAGGCCTCAATGAGCTCCTAAATGTGCCTAGGCAGATTCCCCAAAAAAGTTGTTTCCAACCTACTGAAACCAAAGAAAGACTTAAATCTGTGAGATGACTCCACACATCACAAAACAGTCTCAGACATAGCTTATTTCTAGTTTTTATCTGAGAATATTCCGGTTTTACCAATGCACCTCAATGGTCTCCCCCAGTGTCCTCTTGCAGATTCCTCAAATAGAGTGCCTCCAACCAGCAGAATCATAAGAAAGGCTGAACTTGGTGAGGTGAAAGCACATATCACTAAACAGTTTCACAAATAGATTCTTTCTAGTGTTTATCTGGGGATATTCACCTTTTCTCCATAGGCCTCAATGCCATTTCAAATGTCCCTTTGCATATTCTAGAAAGGGAGTGTTTCCAACATTCTTATCCAAAAGAAATATTTCTCACATTGAGATGAATCCACACATCACAAAGCAGTTTCTCAGATACCTTCTGTCTAGTTCTTATCTGGGAATATTCAGTTGTTCCCCATCAGCCTCAATAGGTTTTGAAATGTACCTTTGCAGATTCTGGAAAAGGATTGTTTATAAACTGCTGAACCAAAACAAAGGTTTAACTCTGTGAGGTGAATCCACACATCACAAAGCACT
The DNA here is from genome assembly GCF_002776525.5 of Piliocolobus tephrosceles. NCBI lineage: Eukaryota > Metazoa > Chordata > Mammalia > Primates > Cercopithecidae > Piliocolobus > Piliocolobus tephrosceles. The sequence goes on from NC_045440.1 coordinate 45,381,395, forward strand.
TTCCCAGGTATCTTCTTTTTAGTTTTTATCTGGGTATATTAGTGTTTTCTTCATAGGCCTTCATTTTCTGCCAAATGTTCCCTCACAGATTCTCTAAAAAGCCTATTTCCAACTTGCTGAATCAAAAGAAAGATTTAGCCACATGAGATGAATCCACATATTACAATGCACTCTCAAGGACAGCTTCTCTGTAACTTTTATCTAGGGATATTCAGTATTTCCCCATAGGTCTAAATGGACTGAAAAATATCCCTTTGCAGATTCATTAAAAAAAGCGTTTCCAACCTGCTAAATCCAAAGAAATGTTCAAATTCATAAGATGAATCCAAACATCATAAAGAAGTTTCACAGATACCTTCATTCTAGCTTTTATCTGGGGATACTCAGTTTTTCCCTGCAGTCCTCAATGGGCTCCCAAATGTCCCTTATCATATTCTCCAAAAAGAGTGTTTCCAAAATAATCAAAAGAACATTTTAATCCTGTGAGGTGAATCCACACCTGACAGAGCCATTTTACAAGTACCTTCTTTCTCATTTTTGTTAGGGATATTCTGTTTTTCACCATAAGCTTCAATGGTCTCCCAAATGTCACTTTGCCAATTCTGTAAAAACAGTGTTTCAAACCTGTTGAATTAAAAGAAGGTTTAACTCTGTGAGATCAATACGCACATTACACAGTAGTTTCACAAATATCTTTTTTTTTTAGTTTTTATCTGGTGATATTCTGTTTTTCCCCATAGGCCACAATGGGCTTTTGAATGTCCCTTCGCAGATTCTCCAAAAGGAGTGTTTTCAACCTGCTGAATCAAAAAGAAAAATTTAACTCTGTGAGATGAACCCACATATCTCAAAGCAGTTTCATATATGGCTTCTTTCTAGTTTTTATTTGGTAACATTCTGTTTTGCTACCTAGGCATTAATGGACTGCCAAAAGCCCTTCCACATATTCCCCCAAAAAACTGTTTTCAAACTACTGAATCAAAGGAAAATTTTAACTCTGTGAGTTAAATTCACACATTACAAGTAAGTTTCACATATAGCATCTTTCTAGTTTTTTTCTAGGGATATTCTGTTTTTCCCCATAGGCCTCAATGGGCTCCCAAATATTTCTACACAGATTCTTTAAAAACAGTGTTTCCAACCTGAAGAATCAAAATAAAGGCTTAACTCGGTGAGATGAATCCACACATCACAATGCAGTTTCAAAAATAACTTCTTTCTAGTTTTTCTTTGTGTATATTCAGTTTTTCTCCATAGACCTCAATAGGTTCCCAAATGACCCCTTACAGATTATCCAAAAAGAGTGTTTTCTTCCTACTGAATGAATAGAAAACAGTTTCACAGATAGCTTCTTTCCAGTTTTAATCTGGAGGTATCCAGTTTTTCCCAACAGGCTTCAAAGGTCTTTCAAAAGTCCCTTCGCAGATGGTCCCAAAAGAGTGTTTTCAACTTGTTGAAACAAAAGGAAGATTCAATTCTGGGAGAGGAATGCACACATCACATAGCAGTTTCACAGACAGCTATTTCTAGTTTTTATCTGGGGTTATTTTGTTTTTCCTCATAGGCCTCAATGGGCTCCCAAACATTGCTTCACAGATTCTCCAGTTAGAGTCTATCCAACCTGCTGAATCAAAAGAAAGTTTCAGTGCTGTGAAATAAATTGACACCTCAAAAAGCAATTTCACACATAGCTTCTTTGTAGTTTTTAATCTGGGGATATTCTGTTTTCCCCATGGGCCTCAATGGGCTCCCAAATGTCCCTTCGCAGATTCTACAAATAGGTTCCAACCTGCTGAATCAAAACTAAGATTTACCTCTGTGAGATGAATCTGCACATCACAAAGCAGTTCCACAGATAGCTTATGTATAGATTTAGTCTGAGGATATTCGGTTTTTCCCTGTAGGCCACAATCGCGTCCCAAATATCGCTTCTCACATTTTCCAAAATGAGTATTTCCAAGCAGCTGAAACAAAAGAAGGGCTTAACTCTGTGATTTGAATCCACACATAAAACAGTAGTTTCACAGATAAATTGTTTCCAGTTTTTATCTGGGGATATTCAGTTTTTCCCCTTGGGACTCAATGGACTCCAAAGTGTCCCTTTGCAGATTCTCCAAAAAGACTGGGTCCAACTGGATGAATCAAAAGAAAGGTTGAACTCAGTGAGGTGAATCCACACATCACAAAGCAGTTTCACAGATAGCTTCTTTATAGGTTTAATCTGAGAATATTCAGTTTCTCACCATAGGCCACAATGTGCACCCATATATCCCATTGCAGATTCTTCAAAAGGATTGTTTCAACCAGCTGAAACAAAAGAGGGCTTAATTCTGTTGTACGCATTCACACATCACAAAGCAGTTTCAAAGATAGCTTCTTTCTAGTTTATATCTGGGGATATTTGGTTTATCCTGATAGCCCTCAATGGGCTCTAAAATGTCCCCTTGCAGATTCTCCAAAAAGTGTGGTTCTAACCCGATGAATCAAAATGAAGGTTGAACTCAGTTAGATGAATCTCCACATCATGAAGAAGTTTCACAGATAGCTTCTTTCTAGTTTTTATCTTGGGATATTCGAGTTTTCCCCATAGGCCTTAATGGCCTCAAAAATGTCCCTTTGCAGATTCTCCAATAAGAGTGTTTCCAACCTGCTGGATCAAAACAAAGGTTTAATTCTTAGAGTTGAATCTACACAACAAAAGCAGTTTCACGGATTGCTTTTTTCTAAATTTAACATGGGTATATTTCTTTTCTTCAGATAGGCCTCAATGGGCTCCCAAATGTCCCTTCGCAGATTCTCCAGAAAAAGTGTTTCCAACCTGCCAAATCTAAAGAAAGTTTTAATACTATGATTTGAATTTGCACGTCACAAAATAGTTCCACAGATAGCTCCTTTGTAGTTTTTATCCTGGGATATTCCGTTTTTCCCCATAGGCCTCAATGGGTTTCCAAATGTCTCTTCACAGATGCTACAAAAATACTGTTTCCCACGTACTCTATCAAAAGAAAGGATTAACTCTCTGAGCTTAATCCACAAATCACCAAGCAATTTCACAGACAGCTTTCTTTTTTCTAGTTTTTATCTGGGGACATACAGTTTTTACCCGTTAGTCTCAATGGGATTCCAAATGTCCCTTCACAGATTCTTCAAAAAGACTGTTTCCAATCTGATGAATAAAAACAAAGGTTGAATTTTTTGAGATGAATACACACATTACAAAGCAGTTTCACAGAAAGCTTCTTTCCAGTTTTTATATGGGGATATTCAGTTTTTCCCCATAGGTCTCAATAAGTTCTCAAATGTCCTTTTGCAGAATCTCCCAAAAGAGTGTTTCCAATCAGTAAATCTAAATAAAGGTTTAACTTTGTGAGATGAATCCACACATCAAAAAGCATTTTCAGAATTAGCTTCCTTCTGGTTTTGTCTGTGGATATTTTGTTTTACCTGTAAGGCTTCAATGGACTCTTAAATGTTTCTTCACCAATTATCCAAAAAGTGTGTTTCCAACCTGCTGAAATGAAAAGGAGGTTTAACTCTGTGAGATGAATCCAAAAGTCACAAAGCCATTTCACAGAAATCTTCTTTCTAGTTTTAATTTGGGGGTGATCGGTTGTTCCCCTTAAGCCTCAATTGGCTCCCAAATTTGTCTTTGCAGATTATGTAGAAAGACTGTTTCCAAATGGGTGAATCAAAAGAAAGGATTTTCTGTGAGACAAATCCACACATCACAAAGCAGTTTCATAGATAGGTTCATTCTAATTTTTATTAGGAGATATTTTGTTTTCACCCAAAGGCCTCAATGTCCCAAATGTCCCTTTGCAGATTCTCCAAAAAGAGTGTTTGCTACTTGCTGAATCAAAAGAAAAGTTTAACTTTGTGAGATGAATCCACAAATCACAAAGCAGTTTCACAAATAGCTTCTTTTCAGTTTTTATCTGGGGATATTTGGTTTTGAAACATAGGCTTTAATTGGCTCCCAAATGTCCCTTTACAGATTCTTTAAAAAGAGTGTTTCCGTTCTGCTGAAGTAAAAGAAAGTGTTAAGTCTACCAGATGAATCCACACATCACAAAGCAGTTTCACAGATAGCTTGTTTTTAGTTTTTATCTGGGGATGTTCAGTTTTCTCCATAGGGTACAAAGAGCCCCCAAATGTCCCTTTGGAGAGTCTCCAAAAAGAGTGTTTCCAACCTGCTGAATCATAAGAAAGGTTTAACTCTGTGAGATGTTTCCACACATCACAAATCAGTTTCACATATAGCTTCTTTCTAGTTTTTACCTGGGAATATTCTGTTTCTCCAGATAGGCCTCAAAGGACTCTCAAATGTCCTTTCACAGATTCTCCAAAAAGATTGCTTAAAACCTTTGAAATCATAAGAAAGTTTTATCTCTGTGAGGTGAATCTACACAACAAAAAGAAGTTTCACACATAACTTCTTTGTAGTTTTTATCTGGGGATATTCAGTTTTTCCCCATAGTCCTCAAAGGGCTCTAAAATGTCCCTGGGCAGATTCTGCAGAAAAAGTGTTTCCAACCTGTTAACTAAGAAGAAAAATTTAACTCTTTGAGGTGAATCCACATATCACAAAGGAGTTTCACAGATAGTTTCTTTCTAGTTTTTAGCTAGGGATATTCCATTTTCCCATGTAGGTCTCAATGGTCTCCGAAATGTCCCTTGGCTGATTCTCCAAAAGGGTGTCCCTGACCTGCTTAATGAAAAGAAAGGTATAATGCAGTGACATGAATCCACACATCACAAAACCAATTAACAGGTAACTTCTTTCTAGTGTTTATCTGGGGATATTCCTTTTTTCCCTTAGGTCTCAATGGGTTATGCATTGCCACTTCACAGATTCTCCAAAAGAGTGTTTACAACCTGCTGAATCAAAAGAAAAGTTTAACAGTGTGAGGTGAATCCACACACGACAAAGAAGCTTCACAGATAACTTCCTTCTAGCTTTTATCTGGAGATATTCAATAAACCCCAATGCACTCCCAAATGCCTCATTGCATATTCTCCAAAATAATTGTCTCCAACATGATAAGTCAAAGGAAAGTTTTAACTCTGTGAGATGAATCCACACATCACAAAGTAGTTTCACAGACAGCTTCTTTCTAGTTTTCATCTGAGAATATTCAGTTTGCCCCATAGGCCTACATAAACTCCTAGATGTCTCTTCTCAGATTCTCCATAAACAGTGTTTCCAACCTGGTGAATAAAAAAAAAAGGTTCAAGTCGGCCAGAGGAGTACACACATCACAGAGCAGTTTCACAGACAGCTTCATTTTAGTTTTTATCTGGCTGCATTTGGTTTTCCCCAAAAGGCCCATTGGGGCCCAAAATGTCCCTTCATGAATCTCCAAAGACAATGTTTCCCACCCGCTGAAATAAAAGAATTAACTTGGTAAGATGAATCTAAACATCAAAAAAGCAGTTTCACAGATACCTTTCCTCTAGTTTTTACCTGGGGATATTCAATTTTTCCTCATAGGGATAAAAGGGGTTAAAAGCCCCTTTGCAGATTCTACAAACAGGATGTTTTCAACGTGCTGATTCAAAAGAAAAATTTACTGCTGTAAAATGAATCCACAAGTCATAAGCAGTTTCACAGATAGCTTCTCTCTCGTTTTATCTGGGTATATTCAATTTTTCCCCTTAGACCTCAATGGTTGTTCAAATATCTCAGCAGATTCTGCAAAAAAAAAAGTGTTTCCAATCTGCTAAATCAAAACAAAGGTTTAATGTTGTGAGATGAACCCGCACATCACAAAGCAGTTTCACAGATAGCTTCACTTTAGTTTTTATCTGGTGATATTCAATTTTTCCCCTTGGGCATCAATTGTCTCCCAAGTTTCTCTTCACAGATGTTATAGAAAGAGTGTTTCCAAACTACATAATCAAAGGAAGGTTTTTCTCTGTGAGAAGAATCCACACATCACAAAGCAGTTTCATAGATATTTTCTTTCTAGTTTTTATTTGGGGATATTCGTTTTGTTCCCATAGTCCTCAGTGGTTTGCCAAATGTTCCTTCACAGATTCTCCAAAAAGAGTGTTTCCATCCTGCTAATCAAAGCAAGGTTTAGCATTGTGAGATCAATCCACACAATACAAAGCACTTTCAAAGATAACTCCTTTGTGGATTTTCTCTGAGGATATTTGATTTTTCCCCTAGGAATCAATGGACTCACAAATGTCCCTTTGCAGATTCTGTAAAAACAGTGTTTCCAACCTCCTGAAACAAAAGAAAGTTTTAAATCTCTGAGATGAATCCACGCATCACAAAACAGGTTCACAGAGACTTTTTATCTGGGCATATTGGCTTTTTCTGATTTAGCCTCAATGGGCTCCAAAATGACTTTCTGCAGATTCTTCAAAAAGACTGTTTCCAACCTGATGAATCAAAAGAAAGATTTAACTTTGAGAGATGAATCTGTACAGCACAAACTCATTTCACAGAAAAGTTCTTTCTAGTTTTTAACTGGGGATATTCTGTTTTTCCCCATAGGCCCTAATGGGCTTCCAAATGTCCCTTCACAAATTCTTCAAAAACAGTGTTTCCAACATGCTGAATCTGAAGAAAGGATCAACTTGGTGAGTAGAATCCACACTTCACAAAGCAGTTTTACAGATAGCTTCTTTCTAGTTTTTATTCGGGGATATTCAATTTTGCCCCCAGGCACCAAAGGGGTCTTAAATGTCCCTTTGCAGATTCTCCCAAAAGAGAGTTTCCAACCTGCTGAATGAAAAGAAAGGTTCAACTCTGTGAGATGAATCCACACATCACAAGGCAGTTTCACAAATAGCTTCTTTCTTGTTTTTATTTTTGTATATTTGTTTTTTTCCCCACAGGTCTCAATGGGCTCCAAATGTCCCTTCACAAATTCTCCAAAAAAAGGTGTTTCCAACATGTTGAATCAAAAGAAAGTTTTATCTCCATGAGACGAATCCATACATCACAAACCACTTTCGCAGAAAACTTCTTTGTACTTTTTATCTGGGTACATTCCATTTTTCCCCATAGGCCCCAATGGGCTCCCAAATGTTCCTTTGTAAATTCTCCAAAAACAGTGTTTCTAATCTTCTTAGTCAAAAGAAAGTTTTAACTCTGTGAAATGAATCCACACATTACAAGGCAGTTTCACAAATAGCTTCTTTCCTGTTTTAATCTGGGGATATTCTGTTTTCCCTATAAGCCTCAAAGGACTCCAAAATGTTCCTTTATAGATTCTCCAGAAAGAGTGCTTCCAACCTGCTGAGTCAAAAGAAAGTTTCAACTCTGTGAGATTAATGTACACATCAGAAAGTCATTTCACAGATAGCTTCTTTTTACTTTTTTTTTTTTTTTTTTTCTTGGGATTATTTGGTTTTTCCTTCTAGGTCTCCATGGGCTTTCAAATGTCACTTTGCAGATTATCCAAAAAGAGTGTTTCCCACCTGCTGAATTAAAAAAAAAAAAAAGGTTTAATTCTGTGAGATAAATACACACATCAGAAAGCAGTTTCATAGACAGCTTCTTTCTAGTCTTTATTTGAGGATATATGGTTTCTCCCCATAGACCTCAATGGCCACCCAAATGTTCTTTCACAGATTTTCCACAAAGAGTGTTTCCATTCTGCTGAATAAAAGAAAGTTTTAACATTTTGAGATCAATCCACAAAATACAATGCATTTTCACAGATAGCTCCTTTGTAGTTTTTATTTGGGGATATTCGATTTTTCCTTTATGATTCAATGGGCTCCCAAATATCCCTTGACAGATTCTACAGAAAAAGTGTTTCCAACATCTTGAATCAAAAGAAATGTTTAAATCTCTGAGATGAATGCACAAATCACAAGGTAGTTTCACAGAGAGCTTCTTTGTAGTTTTTATCTAGTGATATTTGTTTTTTTTTGTTCCATTAGCCTCAATGAACTCCCAAATGTCTTCCTGCAGATTCTCCAAAAAGACAGTTTCCAACCTACTGAATCGAAAGAAAGGCTTTAGTTTCTGAGATGAATCCACACATCACAATGCAGTTTCACAGAAAGCTTCATCCTAATTTTTATCTGGGGATATTCTGTTTTTCCCCATAGGCCTTAATGAATCAACACATCACAAAGCAGTTTCACAGATAACTTCATCTCTTTTTTATCTGGTGATATTCACTTTTTACTGTGAGACCTCAATGGGCTCCCAAATGTTCATTCGCAGATTCTCCAAAAAGACTGTTTTCAACATGCCGAATGAAAACAAAGGTTTATCTGTGTCAGATGAATCCACACATTAAAAACCAGTTGCACAGAGATCTTCTTTCTAGTTTAATCAGGAGATACTCGGTTTTCCCCCATTGGCCTCAAAGGGCATTCAAATGTTCCTTTGCAGATACTCCAAAAAGAGTATCTAACTTGCTGAATCAATAGAAATTATTAACTCTGTGAGAGGTATGCACACATCACAAAACAGTTTCACAGATAGCTTCTTTCGTGTGTTTCTCTGGGGATATTCTGATTTTACCCATAGGCCACTATGGTCTCCCAAATGTCCCTTTGCAGATTCTCCAAAAAGATATTTTCCAACCTGCTGAATGAAAAGGAAAGTTTACCTCTGTGAGATAAATCCACACATTGCAAAGCAGTTTCAGAGGTAGCTTCTTTCTAGTTTTTTATCTGGGGATATGAAGTTTTTCCCACAGGCCACAATGGGATCTCAAATGTCCTTTCACAGATTCTTTTAAAAATGTTTTTCCAACCTGCTGAATCAAAAGAAAGGTAAAACTCAGTGAGGTGAATCCACACATGGCAATGAAGCTTCACGAATAGATTCTTTCTAGTTTTATCTGGGGATTGTTGGCTTTTCCCCATAGGCCTCAGTAAGCTACCAAATGTTTCTTCACAAATTCTCCAAAAGGAGTGTTTCCCACCTGCTGGAATCCAAAGAAAGGTTTAAGTCTTTGAAACGCTTTAAGTTATCTGTAAGATGAATCCACAGATCACAAAGCAGTCTCACAGATAGCTTGTTTCTAGTTTTTATCTAGGGATATTCTGGTTTTCTTTTTTTCCTTCAGCTTCAATGGGGTCTTAATTGTCCCTTTGTAGATTCTGCAAAAAGAGTGTTTCCAACCTGGTGAATGAAAAGAAAGTTTTAATTCTGTGAGATGAATCCACACATCACAAAGCAGTTTATCAGAGAGCATCTTTCTAGTTTGTATCAAGGAATATTTGGTTTTTCCCCTTAGACCACAAAGGGCTCTCAAAAGTCCATTCACAAATTATTCAAAAAGACTGTTTCTAATTTGTTGAATCAAAAGAAACGTTTACTTTTGTGAGACGTATCCACACATCAGAAAGCAGTTTCAGAAAAAGTTTTCTAGTTTTTATCAAGGGATATTTGATTTTTCCCACAGACCTCTTTGAGAAACAAAATGTCCTTCCACAATTTCTGCAAAATAGTGTTTCCAACCTGCTTTATCAAAGAACAAATTTAACTCTCTGTGATGAATCCACACATCTCAAAGCATTTTCATAGATAGCTTCTTTCTGATTTTTATCTGGGGATATTCAGTTTTTTCCCTAGGCCTCTCTGAGCTCCCAAATTACCTTTTGCAGAGTCTACAAAGACAGTGTTTCCAATCTGCTGAATCCAAAGAAAAATTTAGCTTTATGAGATGAATCCCCACATCACAAAGGAGTTCCACAGATAGCTTCTTTCTAGATTTTATCTGGATATATTCACTTTTTCCTCAAAACACTCGATGGATGCTCAAGTGTTCCTTAGAAGATTCTACAAAAAAGTGTATCTGGCCTGCTGAATCAAAAGAAAGTTTTAACTCTGTGAGATCAATCCACGCATCACTAAGCAGTTCCACAGCTGGATTCTTTTGAGTTTTTATCTGGAGATTTGTTTTTCCCATATGTCTCAATGGGCTCCAAAATGTCCCTTCACAGATTCTTCAAGAAGAGTGTTTGCAATCTGATGAATGAAAACAAAGATTTAATTCTGTGTGATGAATTCACATATTACAAGGAAGTTTCACAGATAGATTCTTTCTAATTATTATCTTGGGATATTTGGATTTTCACCATAGGCCTCAATGGGTTCCCAAATGTCCCCTCATAGATACTCAAAAAAGAGTGTTTTCATCTTGTTGACTCAAAGGAAGGTTTAACTGGGTGAAATGAATCCACACACCATTAAGCAGATTCATAAATAGTTTCCTTCTATTTTTCTTCTGGGTATATTTGGTTTCTCTCATAGGCCTCATTGGATTCCCATGTTTTTTTTTTTTTTTTTTTTTTTTTTTTTTCACAGATTCTCCAAAAACAGTGTTTCCAACCTGCTGGATCAAAATAAAGTCTAACTCTTTGAGAGAAAATGACACATAATGGAGTAGTTTTACAGGTATATTCTTTCCAGTTTTCATCTGGGGATATTCTGTTTTGATTCATATACCCCAATGAACTCACAAATATCCCTTTGCAGATTCTGCAAAAAGAGCGTTTCCAACCTGCTAAATCAAAAGACAGATTTACATCTGTAAGATGAATCCACACATCACAAAGAAGTTTCACTGAGAGCTTCTATCTAGTTTCTCTCTGAGGATATTCAGGTTTTCCTCTTTGACCTCAGTAATCTCCAAGATGTCCCTTCAAAGACTCTCCAGAAAGAGTGTTTCCAACCTGCTATCTGTAAAACTGCTTTTTTATTCCGATATTCTCCAAGGACTTAAGAAGCTCCCAAATGTCCCTTCACAGATTCTTCAAGAAGAGTGTTTTCAAAGGAAAGTTTTAACTCTTTGAGATGAATCCATACATCACAAATCAGCTTCGCAGATAGCTTCTTTCTAGTTTATATCTTATTAGATTTGGATTATTATTTTGGGCCTCAATGGGCTCCAAATTGTCCTTTCAGAGATTCTCCAAAAAGAGTGTTTTCATATTGCTGAATGAAAAGAAGGTTTAACTGGGTGAGCTGAATCGACACATCTGAGAGCAGTTTTACAGATAGCTTTTCTCTAGTTTTTATCTGTGGATATTCGGTTTTGATCCAGAGGCCTCAAAGGGCTCCCAAATAGTCCTTCGAAAAATCTCCAAAAAGAGCATTTCCATCCTGATGAATCAAAAGAAAGGTTTAACTCTGTCAGCTGAATCCACACCTCACAAAGCAGTTTTACAGATAGTTTCTTTCTGGTTTTTATCAGGGAATATTCAGCTTTTCCCCAAAGTGTCCCTTTGCAGATTCTACAAAAGACTGTTTCTGTCCTGCTGAATCTCAAGAAAAAATTAAGTCTGTGTGATGAATCCAAAAATCAAAAAGCAGTTTCACAGAGAGCTCCTTTCTAGCTTTTAATCTGTGGGTATCCAGGTTTACTCAATGTGATCCAACTTGTCATTATGCAGATACACACCTCCAAAAAGAGTGTGTCCAAACTGCTGAATAAAAAAAAAAAAAAAAAGATTTAGCTCTTGAGATGAATCCACACACCACAAAGCAGTTTTACAGACAGTCTTTTTTTTTCTAATTTTTATCTGAAGATATTTGGTTTTTCCCTATAGGCCTCAGTGGGCTCTTAAATGTCACTTCACAGATTCTCCCATAAGAGTGTTTCCACCCAGCTGAATGAATCAAAAGTAAGGATTAATTCTGTGAGATAAATCCACACATCAAAAAGCAGTTTCAAAGGTAGCTTCTTTCTACTTTTTATCTGGGGATATTCAGTTTTTTTCCCACAGACCTCAATGGGCTCACCAATATTTCTTCACAGATTCTCCACAAACAGTGTTTCCAAGGTGATGAATCAAAAAGAAGGGTTTCACTCTGTAGGATGAAACCACACATCACAAAGAAGTTTCACAGATAGTTTCATTCAGGTTTGTATCTGGAGATATTCTGTTTTTTTTTTCCCCCCACAGACGCCAATGGGCTTCCAAATGTCCCTTCACAGATACTCCAAAAAAAGTTTTTCCAACCTGTTGAATCAAAGGAAAGGTTTAAGTATGTGGGATAAATCCACACATCTAAAAGCATTTTCCCAGATAGCTTCTTTGTAGTTTTTATCTGGGGATATTTGGTTTTGCCCCACAGTCCTCAGTGGGCTTCCAAATGTTCCTTTGCAGTCCCTTGACAAAGAGTGTTTCCAACCTGCTGAATCAAAGAAACGTTTTATTCTTTGAGATGAATCCACACATCACAAAGCAGTGTCAACTATAACTTCTTTCTAATATTTATCTTGGGATATCCAGTTTTACCTCATAACTCTCAAAAAGCTCCCAAATATCCCTTTTCAGATTCTCAAAAAAAAAAAAAAAAGTGTTTCCAACCTGGTTAACAGAAGGAGAGGTTTAAATCTATGAAACGAACCCACACATCACAAAGCTGTTTCACAGACAGCTTTACTTTTTTAAGTTTTTATCTAGGGATGTTCACTTTTTTCTGATAGACCTCAAGGGGCTTCGAAAAGTTCTTTCACAGATGCTCCAAAAAGAGTGTTTCCAACCTGCTGAATCAAGAGAATGCTTAAACTCTGTGAGATGAGTCCACACATCATAAATCATTTTTACAGAGAGCCTTTTTCTAGTTTTTATTTGGGAATATTTTGTTTTGCCACATAGGCCTCAAAGGGCTCCCAAATGTCCCTTCACAGATTCTCCACAAAGAGTGGTTTCAACCTGCTGAATAAAAACAATAGTTAAACTGTGTGAGATAAATTCATACATCACAAAGTAGTTTCACAGAAAGCTTCTTTCTAGTTTTCATCTGGAGATATCAGTTTTTCCAATGGGTTTCAATGGGTTTCCAAATGTAACCTTGCAGATTGTCCACAAATGGTGTTTCCAACTTGCTGAATCAAAGCAATGGTTTAAATTGTGAGATGAATCCAGTATCACAAATAAGTTTCACAGATAGATTCTTTCTAGTTTCTATCTGGGGATATTAGATTTTTCTCTGTAGCCCACAATGGGCTCCCAAATGTCCCTTCACAGATTTTCCACAAAAGGTGTTTCCAACCTGGTGAATCAAAATAAAGTTTTGACAATGTGAGATAAATCCACACATCACAAAGCAGTTTCACAGATAGCTTCTTTCTAGCTTTTATCTGGGGATATTCTGTTTTTCCTATAGGCCTCGATTGGCTTTAAAATGTCCCTTCAAAGATTCTCCATAAAGAGTCTTTAAAACTGCTGAATCAATAGAATGGCTTAGCTCTGTGAGATGAATCCACACATCATGAAGCAGTTTCACAGATAGCTGCTTTCTAGTTTTTATTTGGGAATATTCATTTTTTTAAATAGGCATCAAAGTGCTCACAAACATGCCTTCACAGATCCTCCAGAAAGTGTTTACAACATGCTGAATCAAAAGAAAGGTTGAACTCTGTGAGATATATCCACACATCACAAAGTAGTTTCACAGATACATTCTTTCTGGTTTTAATCTGCAGATGTTCAATTTTTACCCATAGGCCTCAATGGGTTCTGAAGAGTCCCTTCACAGATATTTTTTTTAAAAAATATATTTCCAACCTGCTGAACAAAAGAAGTATTTAACCCTATACGATAAATCCTCACATCACATAGCCATTTTACACATAGTTTTTTCTAGTTTCATCTGGGGTTACTTTGTTTCTCCTCCTAGGCCTCAATAGGCTTCAAAATGTCCCTTTACAGATACTCCAAAAAGAGTGATCCCAACATACTGAATCAAAAGAAAGGTCTAACTCTGTGAGATGAATTGCTACGACACAAAGAAGTTTGACAGATAGCTTCTGTCTAGTTTCTCTCTGGGGATATTAGTTTTTTTCTGATAGACTTCAAAGGGCTCCCAAATATCCCTTTGTAGATTCTGTGCAAGCAGTACTTCCAACCTGATGAATCATAAGAAAGGATTAACTCTGAGAGATGAATCCACACATCACAAAGCAGTTTCACGGAGAGTGTCTTTGTAGTTTCTCTCTGGGTATACTCCGTTTCTTCCCATAAGCCTCAATGGGCTCCCAAATGTCCCTTTGCAGATACTTCAAAAACCATGTTTCCAAACTGCTGAATCAAAACAAGTGTTTAACTCTGTGAAATGAATAAACACACCACAAAGCAATTTCACAGATAGTTTCTTTCTGGTTTTTATATGTGGATATTCAATTTTTTTCCATTGGCCTCTATGGGCTCCCAAATGTCCCTTCGCAGTTTCTCCAAAAAGAGTGTTTCCAACCTGCTGAATCCAAATAAAGATTTAACTCTGTGAGATGAATCCACAGAACACAAAGTAGTTTCACAGACAGCTTATTTCCAGTTTTTATCTAGTGATATTTGTTTTTTTCCCAGTGACCACAATAGGATCCCAAATGTCCCCGCACAGACACTCCCCAAAACTGCTTCCATCCTGCTCAATGAACAAAATGCTTAAAATATGTAAGATGAATCCACACATAAGAAAGCAGTTTCACAAGTAGCTTATTTCTAGTTTTGATCTGTGGATACGCAGCTTTTTCCCATAGGCCTCAATTGGTTCCCAAATATCCCTTTGTCAATTCTAGGGAAAAAAGCGTTTCCAACACAGTAAATCAAAAGACAGGTTTAACTCTGCAAAAAAATTCCACATTCACAAAACTGTTTCACTGATGGCTTCTTTCTTGTTTATATCTGGAGATACTAGGCTTTCCCAATAAGCCCTCAATGGTCTCCCAAATGTTCCTTTGCAGATTCTACATAATAGTAGTTCCAATCTTCTGAATTAAAGGAAAGGTGTAAACCTGTAAGATGAATGCACACATCACAAATCAGTTTGTCAGATAGCTTCTTTCTACTTTTGATATAGTGATATTCAGTGTTTTCCATAGGCCTCAATGGTCTTCCAATTTTCCTTTTGGTGATTCTACAAAAAGAGAGGTTCCAACATGTTGAATCAAAAGAAAGGTTTAAGTCCATGCTATGAATTCCCACATCATAAAGCAGTTTCACATGTAGCATCTTTCTAGTTTGTATCTGGGGATATTCGATTTTTCCCCACAGTTCTCAATGGTTTCACAAATATCACTTCGTAGATTCTAGAAAAAGAGTGTTTCCAAACTGCTGAATCAATAGAAACATTTAACTCTGTGAGATGAATCCACACATCCCAAAGCAGTTTCACAAATAACCTCTTTTTAGATTTTTTTCTGGGGATATTCAGTTTTTCCCCAAAAACCTTGAGGTTCTCCTATATGTCCCTTTGCAGATTCTCCACAAAGAGTGTTTTAGCATGCTGAATCAAAAGAAAGGTTTAACTCCGTGAGATTAACACACACATTACAAAGAAGTTTCACATATAGCTTTTTTTTTAGTTTTTATCTGGGGGTATTTGCTTTTTTTCCTGTGGACCCCAATGGGCTCACAAATATCTCTTCACAGACTCCCTGAAAAGAGTGCATCTAACCAACTGAATCAAAGCAAAGATTTTACTCTGTGAGAGAACTCCACACACCACAAAGTTGTTTCACAGACAGCTTCTTTCTAGGTTTTACGTTTGGATATTTTTGTTTTATCCCATAGGCAAAAATGGTTTCCCACATTTCCTTCTGCAGGCTTTCCAAAAAAAGCTTTTCCAACCTGATGAATGAGAAGAAAAGTTTAATATACACATCACAGAGCATTTTCTCAGATGCCTTCTTTCTAGTTTTTATCGGGTGATACTCGGTTTTTCCCATAGACCTCAATGAGCATTCAAATGTCCTTTTGGAGATTCTACAAAAAGAGAGTTTCCAACCTGCTGGATAAAATGAAAGTTTTGTCTGTGAAAGGAAAAAATACATTACAAAGCAGTTTCACAGATAGCCTCTTTCTGGTTTTTATCTGAGGATATTTGATTTTTCCATAGGCCTCAATGAGTTCCCAAATGTCACTTTATAGAATCTAGAAAAGGGTGTTCCCAACCTGATGAATCAAAAGAAACATTTAACTCTGTGAGATAAATCAGACATCACAAAGCAGTTTCACACATAGCTTCTTTCTAGGTATTGTATGGAGATATTCTTTTTTCCCAGGTGGCCTCAATTGACTCTCAAATGTTTCATTGATATTCTCCAAAAGATGTGTTTCCAATCTGCAGAATCAAAAGAAAAAATTAACACTATAAGATGAATCTACGTATCACAAAGCAATTTCACATAGCTCCTTTCTAGGTTTTAACTGAGGATATTCTCTTTTGTTCCCAGAGGCCTCAATGGGCTCCCAGTGTCCCTTCACAGTTTCTCTAAGAAGACTGTTTCCAAACTACTGAATCAAAACAAAGGTTTAACTCTTTGAGATGAATCCACACATACCAAAGCAGTTTCATCGATAGCTTCTTTCTAGTTTTTATCTGGTGATATTCAGTTTTCTTTCTTTCTTTTTTTTTTTTTTTTATACTTTAAGTTCTAGGTAACATGGGCATAACGTGCATGTTAGTTACATATGTATACTTGTGCCATGTTGGTGTGCTGCACCCATCAACTCGTCAGCACCCATCAATTCATCACTTATATCAGGTATAACTCCCAATGCAATCCCTCCCCCCTCCCCCCTCCCCATGATAGGCCCCGATGTGTGATGTTCCACTTCCCAAGTCCAAGTGATGTCATTGTTCAGTTCCCACCTATGAGTGAGAACATGCGGTGTTTGGTTTTCTCTTCTTGTGATAGTTTGCTAAGAATGATGGTTTCCAGCTGCATCCATGTTCCTACAAAGGACGCAAACTCATCCTTCTTTATGGCTGCATAATATTCTGTGGTGTATATGTGCCATATTTTCTTAATCCAGTCTGTCACAGATGGATATTTGGGTGGATTTCAAGACTTTGCTATCGTGAATAGTGCCACAATAAACATATGTGTGCATGTGTCTTTATAGCAGCATGATTTATAATCCTTTGGGTTCATATGGTAAATCTAGATCTA
This sequence comes from Piliocolobus tephrosceles, assembly GCF_002776525.5. Taxonomy (NCBI): domain Eukaryota; kingdom Metazoa; phylum Chordata; class Mammalia; order Primates; family Cercopithecidae; genus Piliocolobus; species Piliocolobus tephrosceles. The sequence goes on from NC_045440.1 coordinate 45,398,281, forward strand.
GATCCTTGAGGAATTGCCATACTTCTTTCCATAATGGTTGAACTACTTTACAATCCCACTCACAGTGTAAAAGTGTTCCTATTCCTCCACATCCTCTCCAGCACCTGGTGTTTCCTGACATTTTAATGATTGCCATTCTAACTGGTGTGAGATGGTATCTCATTGTGGTTTTGATTTGCATTTCTCTGATGGCGAGTGATGATGAGCATTTTTTCAGTGTCTGTTGGCTGTATGAATGTCTTCTTTTGAGAAATGTCAGTTCATATCCTTTGCCCACTTTTGATGGGATTATTTGTTTTATTCTTGTATATTTGTTTGAGTTCTTTGTAGATTCTGGAAATGAGCCCTTTGTCAGATGAGTAGATTGCAAAAATTTTCTCCCATTCTGTAGGTTGCCTGTTCACTCTGATGGTAGTTTCTTTTGCTGTGCAGAAGCTCTTTAGTTTCATGAGATCCCATTTGTCAATTTTGGCTTTTGCTGCCGTTGCTTTTGGTGTTTTAGACATGAAGTCTTTGCCCATGCCTATGTCCTGAATGGTACTACCTAGGTTTTCTTCTAGGGTTTTTATGGTATTAGGTCTAACGTTTAAGTCTCTAATCCATCTTGATTTAATTTTCGTATAAGGAGTAAGGAAAGGATCCAGTTTCAGCTTTCTACTTATGGCTAGCCCATTTTCCCAGCACCATTTATTAAATAGGGAATCCTTTCCCCATTTCTTGTTTCTCTCAGGTTTGTCAAAGATCAGATGGCTGTAGATGTGTGGTATTATTTCTGAGGACTCAGTTCTGTTCCATTGGTCTATATCTCTGTTTTGGTACCAGTACCATGCTGTTTTGGTTAATGTAGCTTTGTAGTATACTTTGAAGTCAGGTAGCGTGATGCCTCCAACTTTGCTCTTTTGACTTAGGATTGTCTTGGCAATGCGGGCTCTTTTTTGGTTCCATATGAACTTTAAAGCAGTTTTTTCCAATTCTGTGCAGAAACTCATTGGTAGCTTGATGGGGATGGCATTGAATCTGTAAATATCGCTGGGCAGTATGGCCATTTTCACTATATTGTTTCTTCTTATCCATGAGCATGGTATGTTCTTCCATTTGTTAGTGTCCTCTTTTATTTCACTGAGCAGTGGTTTGCAGTTCTCCTTACATCCCTTGTAAGTTGGATTCCTAGGTATTTTATTCTCTTTGAAGCAATTGTGAGTGGAAGTTCATTCCTGATTTGGCTCTCTGTTTGTCTGTTACTGGTGTATAAGAATGCTTGTGATTTTTGCACATTAAATTTGTATCCTGAGACTTTGCTGAAGTTGCTTATCAGCTTTATGACCTTCTCTGCATTAATTATTCTAGCTATCAATTCTTCCACTTTTTTTTCAAAATTTTTAGTTTCTTTGTGCTGGGTACGTAATTCCTCCTTTAGCTCTGAGAAGTTTGATGGACTGAAGCCTTCTTCTCTCATCTCATCAATTCATTCTCTGACCAGCTTTGATCCGTTGCTGGCGATGTGATGCACTCCCTTGCAGGGGGAGATGCACTCTTATTTTTTGAATTTCCAGCTTATCTGCCCTGCTTCTTCCCCATCTTCATGGTTTTATCTGCCTCTGGTCTTTGATGATGGTGACGTACTGATGGGGTTTTGGTATAGGTGTTCTTCCTGTTTGATAGTTTTCCTTCTAATAGTCAGGACCCTCAGCTGTAGGTCTGTTGGAGATTGCTTGAGGTCCACTCCATACCCTGTTTGCCTGGGTATCAGCAGCAGAGGTTGCAGAAGATAGAATATTGCTGAACAGCGAGTGTACCTGTCTGATTCTTACTTTGGGAGCTTCCTCTCAGAGGTGTACTCCACCCTGTGAGGTGTGGGGTGCCGGACTGCCCCTAGTGGGGGATGTCTCCCAGTTAGGCTATTCAGGGGTCAAGACCCACTTGAGCAGGCAGTCTGTCCGTTCTCAGAACTCAACCTCCATGTTGGGAGATCCACTGCTCTCTTCAAAGCTGTCAGACAGAGTCGTTCACGTCTGCACAGGCCTCTGCTGCTTCCCCTGTTGTTTTTAAGCTGTGCCCTGTCCCTAGAGGTGGAGTCTACAGAGACAGGCAGGTTTCCTTGAGGTGCTGTGATCTCCACCCAATTCGAGCTTCCCAGTGGCTTTGTTTACATACTTAAGCCTCAGCAATGGCGGGCGCGCCTCCCCCAGCCTCGCTTCTGCCTTGCGGTTAGATTGCAGACTGCTGTGCTAACAATGAGGGAGGCTCCGTGGCTGTGGGACCCTCCCGGCCAGGTGTGGGTATAATCTCCTGGTTTGCCCCTTTGCTTAAAGCGCAGTATTGGGGTGTGAATTACCCGATTTTCCAGGTGTTGTGTGTCTCAGTTCCCCTGGCTAGGAAAAGGGATTCCCTTCCCCCTTGCACTTCCCAGGTGAGGCAATGCCTTGCCCTGCTTCAGCTCTCGCTGGTCGGGCTGCAGCAGCTGACCAGTACCGATTGTCCAGCACTCCCCAGTGAGATGACCCCAGTACCTCAGTTGAAAATGCAGAAATCACCGGTTTTCTGTGTCGCTCACGCTGGGAGTTGGAGACTGGAGCAGTTCTATTCGGCCATGTTGCTCCACCCCGATATTCAGTTTTTTACTGTAGGCCTCAATGGGTCCCAGAAAATCCACTGACAGATTCTCCAAAAAATGTTTACAGCCTTCTTAATCAAAAGAAAGGTTTAACTCTGTGAGATAAATCGCACATCACAATGCAGTTTCACAGATAGATTATATCTAGCTTTTATTTGGGGATATTGTGTTTTTCCCCCATAGGCCACAATGGGCTCCCAAATGTCCGTTTGCAGATTGTTGAACAACCTTCTAAATCAACAGAAAGTTTCCACTCTGTGAGATGAATACACACATCACAAAGGAGTTTCACATAAAGCTCCTGTCTAGTTTTTCTTTTGTTTTGTTTTGATTTTGAGACAAAGCCATGTTCTGTCACTCAGGCTAAAGAGCAATGGTGTGATCTCGGCTTACTGCTAACTCTGGGTTCACAACATTCTCCTGCCTCAGTCTCCTGAGTAGGTGGGACTACAGGCACCTGCGACCACACTCGGAATTTTTTTGGGTGTGTGTGTATTTCTGGTAAAGACAGGGGTTCAACATGTTATGAGGATGGTCTCAATCTTCTCAGCCTGTAATCTGCCCACCTCAGCCTCTCAAAGTGCTGGTATCACACATGGGAGCCACCACACCCAGTCATGCTTGTTTGTGGTTTTTTCTGTGGCTATTTGGTTTTTCTCCATAGGCCTGAAGGGACTCCCAAATGTTTATTTGCAGGTTGTCCAAAAAGAGTGTTTCCAACGTACTTAATAAAAGAAAAAAGTAACTCTGTGAGATGAGTCTGCACACCACAAGAAAGTTTCACAGATAACTTCTTTCTAGCTTTTACCTGGGGATATTTGGATTTTTCCCATAGACCTTCATGGGGTCCCAAATGTCCCTTCACCAATTCTCCAAAAAGAGTGTTGAATCAAAACTGAATCAAAAGATAGGTTTAACTTTGTGAAATGAATCCACACATCACAAAATAGTTTAACTTATACCTTTTTTTTTTTTTAGTCTCTATCTTGGGATATTCAGTTTTTTCCCTGTAGGCCTGAATGGACTCCCAAATATCTTTTCATCAATTCTCAAAAAAGAGTGTTTCCACAATCTGCTGAAAGAAAAGAAAGGTTTACCTTTGCGAAAATGCACACGTTACAAATAAGTTGCACAGACAGCTTGTTTCTAATTTTGATCTGGAGATCAAACAGTTTCCCAGATGGCTTATTTCTAGTTTTTATGTGGAGATATTTGTTTTTCCCCCATAGGCCTCAATGAGCTCTGAAATGTCTTATTGCAGATTCTCTAAAATGAGTGTTTCCAACCTCCTGAATTAAAAGAATACCTTACCTCTGTGAGGTGAATCAACAGTTCACATCAGTTTCACAGACACCTCTTTCTAGTTTCTATGTGGGAATAATCATCTTTTCCCATAGCCCTCAATGGTCTTTCAAATGTCCCTTTGCAGATTTTCCAAAAAGAATGTTTCCAACCTGCTGAGTCAAAATAAATAATTAATTCTGTGAGATTAATCCACAAATAAAAAAGCAGTTTCATAGATATCTTCCTTCTAGTTTTTATTGGGGGATATTCTGTTTTTCCCCATCGGCCTCAATGGGCTCCAATGTCCCTTCATAGATTCTGCAAACAGAGTGTTTCCAACCTGCTAAATCAAAAGTATGGCTTAACTCGTGAGATGAATCCACTCATCATAAAGCAGTTTCACACATACTTCTTCCTCATTTTTGTCTGGGGATACTCCATTTTTCCCCATAGGCCTCAATGAGCTCCAAAATGCCCTATTGCAGATACTCCACAAAGAGTATGTCCAACCTGCTGATTCAAAAGAATCATTGAATTCTGTTAGACGAATCGACACATCACAAAGCAGTTTCCTAGATGGCTTATTTTTAGTTTTTATGTGGAGATATTCGTTTGTCCCCCATAGGCCTCAAAGGGCTCCCAAATGTCCCTTTGCAAATTCTTGAAAAGGAGTTTTTCCAACATGCTGAATCAAAGGAAAGTTTTACCTCTGTGAGATGAATCCACCTCAGAAAGCAGTTTCACAGATAGCTTCTTTCTCATTTTTATCTGGGGATATTCTGTTTTGCCCCATAGGCTGCCACAGGCTCACAAATGTCCCTTCGCAGATTCTCCACAAAAAGTGTATCCAATCTTCTGAATAAAAAGAATGGTTAAATGCTGTGAGATGAATCCACAGGTGACAAAGCAATTTCACAGATAGCTGCTTTCTAGTTTTTATCTGGGTGTACTTGGTTTTTCCCCATATGCTTCAATGGCCTCACAGTTATCCCTTTACAGATTCTCCAGAAAGAGTGTTTTCAACCAGCTGAATTATGTTTAAGTGTTTTCAACCAGTTTAATTTTGTGATATGAAATCACACTAAACATCAGTTTCACAGATAGCATCTTTCTAATTTCTATCCAGGTATATTCAGGTTTTCCCCATAGCCCTAAAGGGCTCCCAAATGTCCTTTGCAGATTCTCAAAAAAAAAAAAAAAAAGTATTTCCAATCTGCTAAATTAAAGAAATATTTAATTATTTGAGATTAATCCACATATCACAAAGCAGTTTCACAGATAACTTCTTTCTAGTTTTTATCTGGGGATATTTGGTTTTTCCCCATAGTGCACAATGGGTTCCCAAGTGTCCCTTGCAGATTCTTCAAAAAGTTTTTTCAACCTGCTGAATCAAATAATGGTTTAACTCTGTGAGATGAATCAACACATCACAAAGTAGTATCACAGATAGTTACTTTCTATTTTCTATCTGGGGATATTTTGTTTTTCCTGAAAGCCCACAATGGGCTCCCAAATTTCCCTTCACAGATTCTCCATAAAAGGTGTTTCCAATGTTGTGAGGCAAAATAAAGCTTTCACTCTCTGAGGTAAATTCACACATCACAAAGCAGTTTCAAAGGTGGCTTCTTTTTGGTTTTTATCTTGGGATAGTTGATTTTCCTTCACCAGCCTCAATGGGGTTTCAAACGTCCATTTGTAGATTCTCCAAAAATTAATGTTTAAAACTGATGAATGTATAGAACGGTTTACTTCTGTGAGATGAATCCACACATCACCAAGCAGTTTCACAGAGCGCTGCTTTCCAGATTTTATTTAGGGATATTCAGTTTTTCCTTATAGGCATCAAAGTGCTTGTAAATGTCCCTTCACTTACTCTCCAAAAAGAGTGTTTCCAACGTGCTAAATCAAAAGAAAGTTTTAACTCTGTAAGAGGAATCCACACAGCACAAAGATGTTTCACAGATAGCTGCTTCCGACTTTTTATCTGGGGATTTTTTTTTCTTTCCATGGACTTAAAAGGGCTCCTAAATGTCCCTTCACAGATTCTCCACAAGGAGTGTTTCCAACCTGCTGAATCAAGAGAAAATTTTAACTCTGTAAGGTGAATCCACACATTATAGAGCACTTTCACAAATAGCTTCTTTCTAAGTTTTATCTGGGAATATTTGGATTTTCCCCAAAGGTTTCAATGCACTCTCAAATGATTCTTTGCATAGTTTTTTTTTTAAAGAGTATTTCCAATCTGTGAATCAAAAGAGAGGTTTAACTTTATGAGATGAATTTTCATATCATAAATCAGTTTTACAGATGGATTCTTCCTAGTTTTTATCTGGGAATACTTATTTTGTTTTCCTTAGGCCTCAATGGGCTCCTGAATGTCCCTTCTCAGACTCTTCAAAAAGAGTGTTTCCAACTGCTGAATCAAAAGAATGGCTTAACTCAGAGAGATAAATTCACACATCACAAAGCAGTTTTGCAAATGGCTTCTTTCTAGGTTTTATCTGGGGATATTCTGCTTTTCCCATAGGCCTCAATGGGCTCCCAAATGTCCCTTTGTAGATACACCAAAAAGAGTGTTTCCAACCTGCTGAATCAACAGAAAGATTTAACTCTGTGAGATGAATCCACACATCACAAGGCAGTTTCACAGGTAGTTTCTTTCTAGTTTTCATCTGTGTATATTCAGCTTTTCTCAATAGGCTTCAATTGGTTCCCAAATGCCATTCTGTAGATTCTAGAAAAAAAAATGTCTCCAACATTCTCAATCAAAAGACATGTTTAACTCTGTGAGATGAATGCACACATCACAGAGCCATTTCACAGATACATTTTTTATAGTTTTTATAAGCATATATTAGCTTATTTAAAAATAAAGCTTATTTTTTTCCCATAAGCTTCAATGGGCTCTGAAATGTCCCTTCACTCATTCTACAGAAGAGTGTTTCCAACATGCTGTATCAAAAGTAGGGTTTAACTCTGTGAGATAAATTCACACATCAAAAGAAGTTTCTCAGATAGCTTCTTTCTAGTTTTGGTCTAGTGATATTTGGTTTTTCCCATATGCCTCATTGGACCCCCAACTGTCCTTTTAGAGATTCTACAATAAGAGTGTTTCCAACATGCTAAATCAAGAGAAAGTTTTAAGTCTGTGCAATGAATCCACACATCATAAAGCAGTTTCACAGGTAGTCTCTTTCTAGTTTTTATCTGGGGATATTGAGTTTTTCCCTATATTCCTCAATGGGTTCCAAATGTCATTCCATAGATTCTAGAAAAAAAGTGTTTCCAACCTGCTGAATCAAAAGAAACGTTTAACCCTGTGACATGAATCCACACATCACAAAGCAGTTTCACAGATAGCTTCTGCTTAGATTTTTTTTTCTGAGGATATTCTGTTTATCCCCATAGGGTTCAAAGTCCTCCTGTATGTCCCTTTGCAGAATCTACATAAAGATTGTTTCCAAAATCCTGAATTTCAAGAGAGTTTAAACTCTGTGAGATGGACACACTCATGACAAATCAGTTTCACCTATAGTTTCTTTGTAGTTTTTTTCTGTGGATATTTATTTTTTCCCATTAGGCCTCAATGGGCTCATAAATGTCCTTTCGCAGATTCTCAAAAAGGAGTGTTTCCAAGCTGCTGAATCAAAACAAAGATTTATCTCTGCGTGCGGATTCCACACATCACAAAGGTGTTTCACAGGTAGCTTCTTTGTAGGCTTTATATGTGGATATTTTCTTTTATCCCATAGGCTGGAATGGTCTCCCAAATGTCCCTTTGCATATTCTCCAAAAAAGTTTTTCAAAATTGCTGAATCAAAAGAAAAGTTTATCTCTCTGAGATGAATCCACACATCACATAGCAGTTTCATAGATAGCATCTTTCTAGTTTTTCTCTGTGGATAATCAGATTTTCCCCATAGGCGTCAATGGGCTCCAAAATGTTGCTTCGCACATTCTGCAAAAAGAGTGTTTCCAATGTGATGGATCAAAAGAATTGTTAAACTCCATGAGATAAATTGACACATTACATCAGTTTCACACATAGCTTCCTTAGAGTTTCTATATTGAGATATTCAGATTTTCCCCATAAACCCAAAAGGACTCCCTAATATTCCTTTGTAGATTCTCTAAAAAAGAGTTTGTTCAGTCTGCTGAATCAAAAGAAAGGTTTAACTCTGTGAGATGAATCCACACACCACATGGTAGTTTTACAAATAGCTACTTTCTGGTTTTGATCTGGGGATATTTGGTTTTACCCAACAGGCCTCAATAGGCTAACAAATGTCTCTTTGTATATTTTTCAAAAGCAGTGTTTTCAACCTTGTCAATCAAAAGAAAAGTGTTACCCTGTGAGATGAATCTACACATCAAGAAAAAGTTTTATAGAGAGCTTCTTTCAAGTTTTTATCTGGGGTATTCTCTTTTTCCCCATTGGCTTCCATGGGCTCCAAAATGTCTCTTCTCAGAATCTTCAAAAGGAGGATTTCCAACTTGCTGAATCAAAATAAAATTTAACTGTGTGAGATGAATCCACACATCATAAAGCAGTTTCACAGGTAACTTCTTTCTAGTTTTCATCTGTGGATATTTGGCTTTTCCCCATAGACCTAGGTTTGCTCTCAAATGTTCCTTCACAGATACTAGAAAAAAAGTTTGTCCAACAAGCTACATCAAAAGGCAGTTTTAATTCTGTGAGATAAATCTACACATTACAAAGCCATTCACAGATAGCTTCTTTCTAGTTTTTATCCAGAGATACTAGATTTTTCCACATAGGCCTCAATGGGCTCCCAAATGTCCCCTCACAGATTCTCCAAAAAGAGTGTTTCATACCTGCCGCATCAAAAGAAAAGTTTGACTCCGTGAGTGAGATGAATCCACATATCACAAAGCAGTTTCTCAGCTCAGCTCTTTCTAGTTTTTAGATGGTGATACTCCGTTTTTCCAATAGGCCTAAAAGTGCTTTCAAATGTCCTTTCAGAGATTCTACAAAAATAGTTTCTCCCACCTTCTGAATCAAAAGAAAGGTTTTAGTCTGTGAAAGGAACCCACACATTATAAAGCAGTTTCACAGATAGCCTGTTTCTAGTATTTATCTGTGAATACTCAGTTTTTCCCCATGGGCTTCAATGGGTTCCCAAATCTCACTTTGAAGATTCCAGAAAAAGAGTGTTTCCAACCTACTGAATCAAAAGAAACGTTTAACTCTGAGATAAATCCACATCATGAATCAGTTTCACAGAAAACTTCTTTCAAGTTTTTACCTGGAGACACTCGTTTTTTCCCCATAGTCCTCAATGGGCTCCCAGATGTCCTTTTGCACATTCTCTTAAAAGAGTGTTTCCAAACTGCTGAAGCAAAAGAAAGTTTGAACTATGTGTGATGAATCCACACTTCACAAAGCAATTTTACAGATAGCTACTTTTTAGTTTTGATCTGGGGATATTCGGCTTTTCCCCATAGGCTTCAATGAACTCACAGTGTCCCTTTGCAGAATCTTCAAAAAGAGTGTTTCCAAATTGCTAATTTAAAGAAAGGTTGAACTCTGTTAGTTGAATCCACACTTCACCAAGCAGTTACACAGATACCTTCTTCTTTTTTCTATCCAGGGATACTCATTATTTTCCTAGTGGCCTCAATGGGCTCCTAAATGTCCCTTAGCAGATTCTCAAAAAAGAGTGTTTCCAAGCCCCTGAATAAAAAGAAAGTTTAAACTCTGTGAAATGAATCCACACTTTGAAAGGCAATTTCACAGACAGCTTTTATAGTTTTTATCTGGGGATATTTCATTTCTTGCCATCAGTCTCAATATGCTCAAAAGTGTTCCTTTGCAGATTTTCTAAAAAGAGTGTTTCCAACCTGCTGGATTAAAAGAAAGGTTAAATTCAGTGAGATTAATCCACACATCACAAAGCAATTTTACAGATAGCTTCTTTCCAGTTTTGATCTTGGGATATTTGGCTTTTCCCCATAGGTCTCCATGGGTTTCCAAATGTCCCTTCACAGATTCTACAGAAAGGGTGTTTCCAACCTGCTGAATCAAAGGAAAGGTTTAGCTCTGTGAGATGAATTCACACATTACAAAGCAATTTCACAGATAGCTTCTTTCTAGGTTTTATCTTGTGATATTCTCTTTTTCGCCATAGGCCTCAGTGGGCTCACAAATGTCATTTCCCAGATCCTCCGGTTAGAGTGTTTCCAACTTGCTGAATAAAAAGAAATGTTTAACTCTTTAAACTGAATCCACACATCTCAAGAAAGTTTCATAGATAGCTTCTTTCTAGTTTTTATCTGGTGTATTCGGTGTTTCCCCATAGGCCTCAATTGGTGTCCAAATGTATTTTTTCAGATTCTCGAAAAGTGTTTTCCAAGCTGCTGAATCAAAAGAAAGGTTTAGCTCTGTGAGAGGAATCCACACATCACAAAGCTGGTACACTGATTATTTCTAGGTTTTGTCTGAAGATATTCACTTTTTCTTCATAGGCCTCAATGGGCTCCCAAATGGAATTTCACAGATTCTACAATTAGAGTGTTTCCAATCAGCTGAATTAAAATAAATGTTTAACTCTTTTAAGTTAATCCACATGTCTCAAGTAAGTTACACAGAAAACTCCTTTCTCATTTTTATTTGGGGATATTTGACGTTTCCCCATAGTTATCAATGAGCTACCACGTGTCCCTTCACAAATTCTCTAAAAAGAGAATTTCCTACCTGCTGAATCAAAACAAAGGTTTAACTCTTTGAGATGAATCCATACATCACAAAACAGTTTCACAAGTGACTTCTTTCTAGTTTTTATCTAGGGATATTTCATTTTTTTCCTTTAGGACTAGATGGGTTCTTAAATACCTCTTCACAGATTCTACACAAAGTGTGTTTCCAATCAGCTGAATCAATAGAAAGGTTCAAATCTGTGAGCTGAATACACACATAACAAAGCAGTTTCACAGATAACTTCTTTCTAGTTTTTCTCTGGGGATATTCTATTTTTTTCCATTTGCCAAAATTGGGTCCCAAATGTCCCTTCACAGACTCTCGAAAAAGAGTATTTCCAATCTGCTGAATAAAAAGAAAGGTTTATCTCTGTGAGATGAATGCAATTCAAAGCAATTTCACATATAGCTTCTTTCCAGTTTTTTTTCTGGGGATATTCTGTTTTTCTTCATAGGCCTCAATGGGCTTCCAAATATTCCTTCACAGGTTCTCTAAAAAGAGTGTTTCCAATCTGTTGAATCAAAAGAAACGTTTAACTCTGTCAGATGAATCCACACATCACAAAACAGTTTCACAGATATCTTCTTTCTAGTTTTTATCTGGGGATATTCTCTTTTTACTTATACGGTCAAAGGGCTCCCAAATATCCCTTCACATGTTCTACAAAAAGAATGTTTCTAACCAGCTGAATCAAGAGAATGGTATAACTCTGAGAGATGAATCCACACCTCACAAAGCAGTTTCACAGATAGCTTCTTTGTAGTTTCAAATGGGGATATTCAGTTTTCTTCATAGCCCTCAATGGGTTCCCAAATGTTCCTTTGCACATTCTCCAAAAAAGTGGATCCAGCCTTGTGAATCAAAACAAATTCTTAACTCTGTGAGATGAATTCACATGTCACAAAACAGTTTCACAGCTTCTTTCTAGTTTTTATCTGGGGATATTAGGTTTTTCCCCATAGATCTCAATGACCTCCTAAAAGTCACTTTGCAGGTTCTTTAAAAAGAATGTTTCCAAGCTGCTGAATCAATAGAAATGTTTAATTTGGTGAGGTGAATCCACACAACACAAAGCAGATTCACAGATACCTTCTTTCTAGTTTTTATCTGGGAATGTTTACTTTTTCCCTGTAGACCTCAATGGGTTCCCAAATGTCCCTTCACAGATTCTCCAAAAAGAATGCTTGTAACCTGCTGAATCAAAAGGAAGGTTTAACTCTGTGAGATGAATCCACGCATCACAAAGCAGTTTCACACATAGCTTCTTTCTAGTTGTCATCTGGGGATATTCTGTTTTTACTTATAGACCTCAAAGCATTCCCAAATATCTCTTCACAGACTCTACAAAAAGAGTGTTTCTAACCTCCTGAATCAAAAGAACAGTTTAAATCTGTGAGATAAATCGACAGCTGATACAGCAGTTTCACAGATAGTTTCCGTGTAGAGTTAAATGGGATATTCAGTTTTTCCTCATAGGCCTCAAGGGGTTCCCAAATATCCATTCACAAATCCTCCAAAAAACAGTGTTTCCAACCTGCTAAGTCAAAAGAAAAGTTTATCTCTGTAGGACGAATAGATACATCACAACATGGTTCCACAGATAGCTTCTTTCTAGTTTTTATCTGGGGATATTCAGTTTGCCCCCGCTAGACCTCAATAAGCTACCAAATGTCATTTCACTCAATCTCCAATTAGAGTGTTTGAACCTGCTGACTCAAAAGAAAGGTTAATTCTATGAGCTGGATCCACACACCACAAGGCAGTTTCACAGATATCCTATTTCTAGATTTTATCTGAGGATATTTGTCTTTTACTTATAGGACTTGATGGGCTCCAAAATGACACTTCACAGATTCTATAAAAAGATTGTCTCTAACCTGCTGAATCAAAAAGAACGTTTTTTTCTGTGTCATGAATCCACACATCATAAAGCAGTTTCATAGATAGCTTCTTTCTGGTTTTTATCTGGAGATGTTCGCTTTTTCCCTATATACCAAAAAGGGCTCTGAAATGTCCTTCACAGATTCTCCAAATAGAGTGTTCCCAACCTGCTGAATCAAAAGAAAAGTTTACTTCCATGAGATGAATTCACAAATCACGTAAGAGTTTCACAGATAGCTTCTTTCCACTTTTTATCTATTCATATTTGGTTTTGCCCCATAGGCCTCAAAGGTCTCCCAAATGTTCCTTTGCAGATTCTCCAAAAAGAGTGTTTCCAACGTATTGAATCAAAACAAAGGCTTAACTTTGTGTGATGAATTCACACATCACAAAGCTGTTTCACAGAAAGTTTCTTTCTAGTTTTTATTTATGGATATTCTGTTTACCCCATAGGCCTCAATGCTCTCCAAAATGCCTCTTCACAGGTTTAACTCTGTGAGATGAATCCACACCTTACAAAGCAGTTTCACAGATACCTTCTTTCTAGTTTTTATCTGGGGATATTTTGTTTTTACTTATAACCATCAGTGAGTTCCAAATGACACATCACAGATTCTACAAAAAGAGTATTTCCAACCAGCTGAATCAAAAGAAAGTTTTAACTCTGGGAAATCAAATAACATATGACAAAGCAGTTTCACAGAGAGCTTCTTTCTAGTTTTTATCTGGGGATATTCATTTTTGCCACATAGGCTTCAAATGTCTCCCAAAAATATCATCACAGATTCTATAAAATATTGTTTCTGACCTGCTGAATCAAAAGAAAGGTTTAAGTCTTTGAGATGAATCCACGCATCACAAAGCAGTCTCTCACATAGCTTATTACTAGTTTTTATATTGGAATATTTAGTTTTTCCCCATAGGCCTCAGTGGGCTCTCAAATGTCCCTTTGCAGATTCTACAGAAATAATGTTTGCAACCTGCTGAATCACAAGGAGGATGTAACTCTGTGAAATGTATCCACATGTCACAAAGCAGTTTCACAGAAAGATACTTTCTAGTTTTTATTTGTGGATATTCTGTTTTAATCTAGGGATATTCCATTTTACCTTATTGGCCCAAATGGTCTCTCAAATGTGCCCTGGAAGATTCTCCAAAAATATTGTTCAAAACAGCTGAATTAAAAGAAAGATTTAGCTCTGTGAGGTGAATCCACACATCACAAAGCAGTTTCACAGAGAGCTTCTTTCTAGTTTTTATCTGGGGATATTTGTTTGTTTTTCCATAGGCCCCAATGGGCTCCTAAGTGTCCTTTGGTAGATTCTCCAAAAAGAATATTTCCAACCTCCTGAATCAAAAGAAAGGTTTCACTGTTTGAGATTAATCCACCTGTCACAAAACAGTGTCATAGATAACTTCTTTTTAGTTTTTCTCTGGGGATATGCAGTTCTTTCTCATAGGCCTCAATAGGCTCCAAAATGTGCCTTCGCAGAATCTTTAAAACGAGTGTATCCAGCCTACTGAATCAAAAGAAAGGTTTAGCTCTGTGAGATGAATTCACACATCACATAGGAGTTTCGCAGATAGCTTCTTTCCACTGTTTATCTTTTCATATTTGGTTTTGCCCCATAGGCTTCAAAGGTTTCCCAAATGTTCCTTTGCAGATTCTCCAAAAAGTGTTTCTAACTTATTGAATCAAAAGAAAGGCTTAACTTTGTGTAATGAATTCACACATCACAAAGCAGTTTCACAGGAAGCTTCTTTCTAGTTTTTATTTGTGGATATTCTGTTTACCCCATAGGCATCAATGCACTCCGAAACGCCTCTTCACAGATCCTGCTGAATCAAAAGAAAGGATTAACTCTGTGAGTTTAATCCAGACATCACAAAGCACTTAAACAGACAGCTTCTTTCCGGTTTTTGTATGGAAATATCTGGTTTTCCCCTTATGCCTCAATGGGCTTTCCAATATTCCTTTGCAGAATCTCTACAAAGAGTATTTCCAATCTGCTTAATAAAAAGAAAGGTTTAACACTGTGATATGAATAAACCCATAAATAAGAAGATTCACAGATGGCTTCTTTTGAGATTTTAGCTGGAAATACTCAGTTTTCCCCCACAGGCCTCAACAGGCAACTAAATATCCCTTTACAGATTCTCTAACAAGAGTGTTTCCAATCTGTTGAATGAAAAGTAAGACTTAATTCTGTGAGATGAATCCATAAACCTCAAAGCAGTTTCACAGGTAACTCCTTTATTTTATATATATATATATATATATATTTTTTTTTT
>NC_045440.1:45413169-45479077 GCF_002776525.5 Piliocolobus tephrosceles
TATATATATATATATATATATTTTTTTTTTGAGATGGAGTCTCACTCTGTCATCCATGCTGGAGTGTGGTGGTGCAATCTCTGCTCACTGCAAGCTCTGTCTCCCAGGTTCACACCATCCTCCTGCCTCAGTCTCCTGAGTAGTTGGAGCTATAGGATCCCACCACCACACCCAGCTATTTTTTTTGTGTGTATTTTTGTATTTTTTTTTTTTTTGTATTTTTATTAGAGAAGGAGTTTCACTATGTTAGCCAGGATGGTCTCGATCTCCTAACCTCATGATCCACATACTTCAGCCTTCCAAAGTACTGAGATTACAGGTGTCGGTCACCACACCTGGCCAGATAACTTCTTTCTAGTTTTTATCTAGTGATATTCGTTTATTCCCCATAGGTCACAATGGGCTCGGAAATGTCCTGTGACAGATTCTACAAAAAGAGTGTTTCCAACTTGCTGAATCAAAAGAAAGGTTTAACTCTGTGACGAATCCACCCATCACCAAGCACTTTCCCAGGTAACTTCTTTCTAGTTTTTATCTGGGAACAATCTGTTTGACCTATGTCCCTTCAAAGTTTCTCCAAAAAACATGTTTCCAATGTGCTAAATCAAAAGAAAGATTTAACTCTGTGAAATGAATCCATAAACTACAAAGCAGTTTCACAACTTCTCTCTAGCTTTTATCTGAGGGCATTCTGTTTTTCCCCAAAGACCTCAATGATCTCCCAAATGTCCCTTCACAGTTTCTCCAAAAAGAGTGTTTCTTACCTGCTGAATCAAAAGGATCTTTTAACTCTGCAGCATGAATCCACATATCATTAAGCAGTTTCACAGATTACTTCTTTCTAGTTTTGATCTGGGCATATTCCATTTGTCCCTATAGGCCCCAATGGGCTCCCAAATGCCCCCGGAAGACACTCGAAAAAGATTGTTTCCAACCTGCTGAATCAAAAGAAAATTTTAACCCTGTGAAATGAATTACAAAGCAGTTTCACAGATATCATCTTTGTAGTTTTTACCTGAGGATATTCCATTTTTCCCAATAGGCCTCAATGGACTTCCAAATGTCCCTTTTCAGATTGTCCAGAAAGAGTGTTTCCAACTTTCTGAATCAAAAGAAAGGTTTACCTATTTTAAATGAATCCACACATCACAAAGCAGATTCACAGATAACTTCTTTCTAGTGTTTATCTGGAATTATTAAGTTTTTCCTCATAATCCTCAATGGTTTCCCAAATGTTCCTTCACAGATGCTACACAAAGAGTGTTTCCAACCTGCTGAATCAGAATAAATGTTTAACTCTGTGAGATGAATCCACTAATCACAAAACAGTTTCACAGATAGTTTCTTTCTTATTTTTAACTGGGGATATCTAGTTTTTCCTTGTGGGCCCAGATGGACTCCCAAATGTCCCTTTGAGGATTCTCCAAAAAGAGTGTTTCCAACCTGCTAGATCAAAAGAAAGATTTAACTCTGTGAGAGGAATCCACTCGTCACAAAGCAATTTCACAGATAGTTTCTTTCTAGTTTTTGTCTGGAGATATTACGTTTTTATTAAAAGCCTCAAACGGCTCCCAAAAGTCCCTTTGCATATTCTACAAATAGTGTGTTTCCAACCTGCTGGATCAAGAAAAAGGCTTACCTCTGTACGATGAATCCACACATCACAAAGCAGTTTCACATATAAATTATTTCTAGTTTTTATCTGGGTATATTTGGTTTTTCTCCATAGGCCTCAATGGGCTCCCAAAAGTCATTTCACAGATCTTCAAAAAGAGTGTCTCCAACCTGCTGCATCAAAAGAAAATGTTTAATTTTGTGACATGAATCCACTCATCACAAATCAGCTTAACAGATAGTTTCTTTCTGGTTTTTATCTGAGGATATTCGGTTTTTATTTTAAGCCTCACTGTACTCTCAAGTATTCCCTTCCTGATTCTCCAGCTAAAGTGTTTCCAACCCACTGAATCAAAAGAAAAGTTTAACTCTGCATGATTAATCCACACATCACAAAATAGTTTCACAGATAGCTTTTATCTAGTTTTTATCTGGGGATATTCCATTTTTCTCCATAGGCCTCAATGGGCTCCCAAATGTCCCTTTGCAGATTGCCCAAAAAAAGTGTTTCCATCCTGCTGAATCTAAACAAAGTTTACCCTGTGAGATGTATCCACACATGACAAAGCATTTTAACAGATAGCTTCTTTGTAGTTTTAATCTGATGATATTTGGATATTTCCATAGACCTCAATGTGCTCTGAAATATCCCATAGCAGCTTTTTTGGAAACGGTGTTTTCAACCTGCTGAATCAATAGAAAGGTCCAAGTCTGTGAGATTAATCCACATTTCACAAAGCAGTTTTCCAGGTATGTTCTTTCTGGTTTTTACCTGGGGATATTCAGTTTCATCCCATAGGATTGAGTGACCTCTAAATGTCCCTTTGCAGGTTCTCCAAAAATAGTGCTTCCAACTTGCTGAATCAAAAGAAAGGATTAACTCTGTGAGATAGGTCCACTCAAGCAAAACAGTTCACAGATAGCTTCTTTATAGTTTTTATCCAGGGATATTCAGTTTTTTAAAATAGGCTTAAATGAGCTCCATATGTCTCTTTGCAGATTATTCAAAAACTGTGTTTCCAAACTGCTGAATCAAAAGAAATGTTTATCTGTGTGAGATGAATCCACACATCACAAGCAGTTTCACAGTTAGCTTCTTTCTTGTTTTTTTTTTCTGGGGATACTCAGTTTTTCCCCATAGGCATCGATGGATTCCCAAATTTCCCTTCGTAGATCCTTCAAAAAAGTTGTTTCCAACCTGCTGAATTAAAAGAAAGTTTTAACTCTGTGAGATGAATTACCATATCACAAAGCAGCTTCACAGATGCTTTCTTTCTAGTATTTATTTGGGGGTATTTTGTTTTATGTGACAGGCCTTAGTGAGCTAAAAAAATGTCCCTTCACAGATGCTACAAAAGTGTTTCTACCTGGTGAGGTAAAATAAAGTTTTAATTCTGTGAGATGAAAACACACATCACAGAGTAGTTTTACAAAAAGATTCTTTCGGTTTTTATCTGGGAATATTGAGTTTTTCCCCATATGCCACAATGGACTCCGAAATGTCCCTTTGCAGATTCTCCAAAAAGAGTGTTTCCAACCTGCTGAATCAAAAGATAGGTTAAACTCTGTGAGATGAATCCACAATCACAAAGGAATTTCACAGATAGCTTCTTTCTAGTTTTATCTGAGGATATTCAGTTTTTACCCATAGGCCTCAATGGGCTCCCAAGTATCTTCTCACAGATCCTAGAAAAAGAATGTTTCAAACCTGCTGTATCAACAGAAATATTTATCTCTTTGAGAAGGATCCACACATCTTGAAATACTTTTGCAGATACATTCTTTCCACTTTTTATCTGGGAATATTCGATTTTTCCCCATAGACCTCAATGGGCTCCCAAATGTCCCTTTGCAGATTCTACAAATAGAGTGATTCCAACCTGCTGAATCAAAAGGAAAATCTAACTGTGTGAAACGAATCCACACATCACAAAGCAGTTTCACAGATAGCTTCTTTCTAGTTTTTATCTGAAGATATTTGCTTTTTCCCCATAGGCACCAATTGGCACCAAAATATCCCTTCGCTCATTCTCCAAAAGGAAGTTTTCCAACTTGCTGAATCAAAAGAAAGTATTACCTCTGTGAGTTGAATCCACATATCAAAAAGAGTTCACAGACAGCTTCTTTCTAGTTTTCATCTGGGGATATTTAATTTTTCACCATAGGCCTCAATGAGCTCCAAAATGTCCCTTAATAGATTCTCCAAAGACAGTTTTCCCACCCGGCTGAATGAAAAGAAAGGGATAAGTCTGTGAGATGAATCCATACATCAAAAAGAAGTTTCACAGAGGTTTTCTCCCTTAGACTTCAATGCATATCAGAATATCACTTGGCAGGTTCCCAAAAAAGGGTGCTGTCAAACTGCAGCATCAAAAGAAAGGGTAACTCTGTGAGATAAATCCACATCACACAGGCAGGTACACAGATAGCTTCTTTGATGAATTCACACATCACAAAGCACATATATAGTTACCTGCTTTCTGATTTTCATCTGGGTGTATTCTCATTTTCACCATAGGCCTCAATGTGCTCCCAAAAATCCCTTTGTAGATTCTACAAAAACAGTGTTTCCAAACTGCTAAATCAAAAGAAAGGTTTATCTCTGTGAGGTGAATCCACACATCACAAAGCAGTTTCACAAACAGCTTCTTTCAAGTTTTCATCTGGGGATGTTGGCTTTTTCACCATAGGCCTCAAAGTGCTCCCAAATATTCCTTTGCAGATTCTACAAAAAGACTATTTCAAAATTGCTTTATAAAAAGAAATGTTTAACCCCGTGAGATGAATCCACATATCACAAATCAGTTTCACAGATAGTTTCTTTCTAGTTTGTATTTGGGGATATTTGGTTTGTTACCATAGGCATCAAAGCAATCCCAAATATCCCTTCGCACATTCTACAAAATAACTGTTTGCAACCTATTGGATCAAAAAGTAAGGTTTAGCTATTTCAGAGGAATCCACACATCACAAAGCAGTTTCAAAAATAACTGCTTTCTAGATTTTATTTGGGGATATTTTCTTTTTCACCATAGGCATCAATGACCTCCAAAATATCAACTCACTGATTCTACAAAAACAGAGTTTCAAAACTGTTAAGTCAAAAAAAAAAAAATGTTTAACTCTGTGAAATGAATCTGCACATCACAAAGCAGTTTCATAGATAGCTTCGTTCAACTTTTTATCTGGAAACCTTCACTTTTTCAACATAGACTTCAACACCCTCCTAAATGTCCCTTTGCAAATTTCTCAAAAAAACAGCTGAATTAAAACAGCTGAATTAAATTTCTAAACAGCTGAATTAAAAAATGTTTAACTCTCTGAAATTAAACCACACACTACAAAGCAATTTCACAGATAGCTAATTCTAATTTTTGTCTTGGACATTTACTTTTTCACCATAAGCCTAATTGTGTTCCCAAATGTTTCTTTGAAGATTCTACAAAATCTTTGCTTCTGACCTGCTGAATCAAAAGAAAGGTTTAACTCTGAGATGATTTACACATCACAAAGCAGTTTCACAAATATCTTCTTTCTAGTTTTTTCTGGGGATTTTTGCTTTTCACCATAGACCTCAATGAATTCACAAGTGTCCCTTCTCAGATTGTACAAAAACAGTTTTTCCAAACTGCTGAATCAAATGAAACATTTATCTCTGTGAGATGAATCCACATATCACAAAGCAGTTTCGCAGATAATGTCTTTCTAGTTTTTATCTGGAAATGTTCATTTTTTTAACCATAGGCCTAAATGCACGCCCAAATACCTCTTCACAGATTCTAAAAAAAACAGTGTTTACAAACTGCCAAGTCAAAAGAAACGTTTAAGTCTGTGAGAGGAATCCTCACATCACACAGCATTTTCACAGATAGATTCATTCAAGTTTTTTCCTGCATTTTTTCGGTTTGTCACCATAGCTCTCAATGCGCTACCAAATGTTCCTTAGCAGATTAAATGTAAGGACTGTTTGCAATCTCCTGAAACAAAAGAAAGTTTTAACTCTGTGAGAAGAATCAACACATCAAAAAGCAGTTTCACAAATAAAATTGTTCTAGTTTTTAATCAGGGGATATTTGCTTTTTCAATGTAGGCCTCAATGAGTTCCCAAATGTCCTTTCACAGTTTCTACAAAGACAGTATTTCCAAACTGCTGAATCAAAGAAAGGTTCAACTCTGTGAGATGAATCCACACATCACAAAGCAGTTTCATGGAAAGATTCCTTGCAGTTTTTATCTGGGGATATTTGCATTTTCACTGTAGGCCTCAATGCATTTCCCAAATGTCCCCTCACAGATTCTACAAAAACGTTGTTTGCAAACTGCTGAACCAAAAAAAGTTGTAACTCAGTGAGATGAATACACATATCACAAAACAGTTTCGTGTGTAGCTTTTTTCTAGTTTTTTTTTTTTTTTTTTTTTTTTTCTGGAAATATTCACTTCTTTACCATAGGACTCAATGCACTCCCAAATGTCCCTTTGCAGATTCTACAGAAACAGTGTCTCCAAACTGCTGAATCAAAAGAAATGTATAACACCATGAGATGAATGCACACATCCAAAATAGTTTCACAGATAACTTCTTTTTAGTTTTTATCTGTGGATACTCAGTTTTTCACCATAGACCTCAATGTGCTAGAAAATGTCCCTTTGCAGTTTCTACAAAAGGACTGCTTACAGCTTGCTGAGGCAAAAAACGTTTTAACTCTAGGAAGAGAATCCACACATCACAAAGCAGTTTTACCAGTAACTCCTTTCTAGTTTTTACCAGGGGATATTTTATTTTTCACCATAGACCTCAATGAGCTCCCAAGTGTCCCTTTGCATATTCTAAAAAAAGATGTTGCAAAACTGTTGAATCAAAAGAAAGGTTTAATATTGTGACAAGAATCCAGACATCACAAAGCAGTTTCACAGAGAGCTTCTTTCTAGTTTTTATCTGGGGATATTTTCTTTTTCATCACATGTCTAAATGAGCTCCAAAGGTCTCGTCGCAGATTATTCAAAAACTGTGTTTCCAAACTGCTGAATAAAAAGAAAGGTTTATCTCTGTGAGATGAATCCACATGTCACCAAGCAGTTTCACAGATAGTTTCTTTCTAGTTTTTCTCTGAAGACATTTGCTTTTCACCATTGGTCTCAATGACCTCCCAAATATCCTTTCTCAGATTCTCCAAAAACAGTATTTACAAACTGCTGAATCGAAAGAAAGTTTTAACTCTGTTAGATTAATCCACAAATCATAAAGCAGTTTCACAGAGAGCTTCCTTCTAGTTTTTTTCTGGGAATATTCGCTTTTTTACCATAAACCACAATAAGGTCCCAAATGTCCCTTAACAGATTTTATAAAAACAGAGATTCTAAACTCCTGAATCAAAAAAAAAGCCTTAATTAAATCTGTGAGATGAGTCCACACATTAAAAAGCAGTATAACAGACAGCTTCTTTCTAGGTTTTACCTGGGCATATTTATTCTTTCACCTTAAGCCTCAAGGCACTCCAAATATTCCTTTGAAGATTTTATAAAAACAGGGTTTCAAAACTGTTGTATCAAAAGAAACATTTAACTCTGTGAGATGAATCCACAAATAACAAAGTGATTTCACAGATAGCTTCTTTCTAGTATTTAACTGGGGATATTCACTTTTTCACCATAGGCCTCTATGAGTTAAAAAATGTCCCTTTGGAGATTCTACAAAAACAGTCTTTCCAAACTTCTGAATCAAAAGAAACTTTTAATCTTGTGAGACGAATGCACACATGAAAAAAAAAAAAACAGTTTCACAGACAGCTTCTTTCCAGTTTTAATGTGGGAATATTCCTTTTTTCACTATTGACCTCAATGAGCTACCAAATGTCCCTTTGCAACTTTTAAAAAAACAATGTTTCCAAACTGCTGTATCAAAATATAGGTTTAACTCTGTGAGATGAATCCACGTTTCAAAAAGCAGTTTCACAAATAACTACTTTCTAGTTTTTATCCAGGGATATTTTCTTCTTTACCATAGGCCTCAATGGGCTCCCAAATGTACTTTTGCAGATTCTACAAAAACAGAGTTTCAAACTGCTGAATTAAAAGAAAGGTTTAACTCTGTAAAAAGAAAGAAAAAAAAAAGGTTTAACTCTGTCAGTTGAATCCCCACATCCCAGACCAGTTTAACAGATAGCTTCTTTCTATATTTTATCTGGGGATATTCACTTTTTCTCCATAGGCCTCAATACGCTCCCAAATTTCCTTTCACAATTACTGCAAAAACAGTGCTTCCAAACTGCTGAATCAAAAGAAAGGTTTAACTCTGTCAGATGAAACCACACATCACAAAACAGGTTAAAAGATAGATTCTTTGTAGTTATTATGTAGGGATATTTGCTTTTTCACCATATGCCTCAATGCACTCCCAAATATTCCTTCTCAGATTCTATAGAAAGAATATTTCCAACATGCTGAATCAAGAGAAAAGTTTAACTCTTGGAGATGAATCCACATATCACAAAGCACTTTCACATCTAAATATTTTTTAGTATAAATCTGGAGGTATTTCTTTTTTCACCATAAGCCTCAAGGCACTCCCAAATGTCTTTTCATAGATTCAACCAAAACAGTGTTTTCAAAATGCTGAATCAAAAATGAGGTTAAACTCCATGAGATAAATCCACACATCACCACACAGTTATGCAGATTGCTTCTTTCTATTATTTATCTGGGGATATTCACCTTTTCACTATAGGCCTCAACAAGTTTGAAAATATCCCTTTGTCAATTTTACAATAACAGCGTTCCCAAACTGCTGAATTGAAATAAGGATTTAATGCTGTGTGATGAATCAACATATCTCAAAAAACTGTTTCACCATAAGCTTTTTTCTAGTATTTACTTGTGGATATTCACTTTCTTATTGTTGGCCTCAATGAGCTCCAAAATGTCCATTCACAAATTCTACAAAAACAGTGTTTCCAAACTGCTGAGAAAAAGAAAGGTTTAACTCTCTGCGATGAATCCACACATCACAGAGGAGTTTCACAGATAGCATATTTCTAGTTTTTAGCTGGGTATATTCACTTTTTCAACATAGACCTCAATGCACTCCCAAATATCCTTTCGTACACTCTACAAAAACTTTGTTTTTAAACTGCTGAAACAAAAGAAACATTTAACTTTCTGAGAGGAATCCAACATCACAAAGCAGTGTAACAGATAACTTCTTTCTAGTATTTACCTAGGGACATTCCATATTTCACCATAGGCCTCAATGCACTCCCAAATATCACTACACAGATTCTACAGAAACATTGATGGCAACATTCTGAATCAAAGGAAAGGTTTAACTCTGTGAGATGAATCCATATATCACAAAGTAGTTTCACAGATAGCTTCTTTCTAGTATTTATCTGGGAATATTCCTTTGTCACCATAGGCCGCAACACCTTCCAAAATGTCCCTTTGCAGATTCTACAAAAACAGTGTTTCCAAACTGCTGAATCAAAACCGAGGTTTAACTCTGTGAGATGAATCAACACATCACAAAGCAGTCTCACAGAGAACTTACTTCTAGTTTTTATCTGGCAATATTCTCTTCCTTACCATAGGTCTCAATGAGCTCCAAAATATTCTTTCTCAGATTCTACAAAAACAGTGTTTCCAAAATGCTGAATAAAAAGAAAGATTTAACACTGTGAGATGAATCCATACATCACAAAGGAGTTTCACAGGTAGCTTCTTTCTTCTTTTTATCTGGGGATATTCACTTTTTCATGATATGCTTTAATGAGATCCCAATTTCCCTTTGCAGATTCTACAAAACAGTGTTTCCAAGCCACCGAATCTAAAGAAAGATTTACCTCTGTGAGATGAATTCACACATCACAAAGCTATTTCACACATAGCTTCTTTCTAGTATTTATCTGGGAATATTATTTTTTTTACTGTAGTTCTCAATGTACTTCCAAATATCCCTTTGCAGATTCTACCAAAACAGTGTTTTCAAATTGCTGAATCAAAAGTGAGGTTTAATTCTGTGAGGTAAATCCACACATCAGAAAGCAGTTTCAAAGAATAACTTATTTCTAGTATTAATCTGGGGATATTCACCTTTTCCCCACAGGCCTGAGTGATTTCCCAAATATCCCTTCAAAAATTCTACAAAAACAGTGTTTCCAAAATGTTGAATCAAAAGAAATATTTAACTCTCTGAGATGAATCCACACATCACAAAACGTTTTCTCAGATAGCTGCATTATAGTTTTTATCTTGGGCTGTTTGGTATTTCACCATTGGCCTCAATGACCACCTAAACATCAATTTCCAGAATGTACGAAAGCAGTGTTTCCCAAGTGCTGAACCAAAAGAAAGATTTAACTCTGTGAGATGAATGTACACATCACAGAGCAGTTTAACAGATAGCTTCTTTCTTGTTTTTATCTGTTAATATTCTCTTTTTAACAATAGACCTCAATGCGTTCCTAAATGTCCCTTCACAGATTGTACAGAAACAGTATTTCCAACATGCTAAATCAAAAGAGGGGTTTAACTATGTGAGATGAATCTACACATCACAAAGCAATTTCATCAATAGCTTCTTTCTAGTATTTATCTTGGGTTATTCCCTTTTTCTCCATAGTCATCAATGTGCACACAACTAACATTTGCAGAATCTACAAAAAGAGTGTTTCCAAACTGCTGAATCAAAATAAAGGTTTAACTCTTTAAGATGAATACACACATTACAAAGCAGTTTCTCATATAGATTCTTTATACTTTTTATATCAGGATATTCACTTTTCCACCATTGGCCTCTATGAGCTCCTAAATGTCCCTTTGCAGATTCTACAAAAACAGTGTTTCCAAGCTGCTGAATGAAAGCAAGGTTTAACTCTGTGAGATAAATGCACACAACAGAAAGCAGTTACTCAGACAGCTTCTTTCTAGTTTGTAATCTGTGAATATTCGCTTTTTCTCCATAGACCTCTTTACACTCCCAAATGTCCTTTTGCAGTTTCCACAAAAACAGTGTTTCCAAAATGTTGAATCAAAAGAAAGGTTTATACTCTGTGAGATTAATCCACACATCACAAAGCAGGTTACCAGATAGCTTCTTTGTAGTTTTTATATTGGGATATCCTCTTTTTCACCATAGGCCTCAATGCGCTCTCAAATGTCCTTTCACAGATTCTACCAAAACAGTGTTTCCAAACTGCTGAATCAAAAGAAAGTTTTAACTCTGTGAGATTAATTCACCCATCACAAAGCAGCTTAACAGATAGCTTATTTCTGGTTTTTATGTGGGGATATTCACTTTTTCACTATAGGCCTCAATGCACTCCCAAATGTCCCTTTGCAGATTCCACAGAAACAGTGTTTCCAACATGCTGAATCAAAAGAAAGGTTTAACTTTGTGAGATAAATTCACACATCACACAGCAGTTTCACAGGTAGCTTTTTGTAGTATTTATCTAGGGATATTCCCCTTTTCACCATGGGCCTCAATGAGTTCCCAAGTGTCCATTCATGGATACTACAAAAACAGTGTTTCCACACTGCTGAATCAAAAGAAGGATTTAACTCTGTGAGATGAATTACCACAGCACAAAGCAGTTTTGAAGATAGCATCTTTCTGTTTATATGTGGGGATATTTCCTTTTTCATCACAGAACTCAATGCACACCCAAATGTCCTTTTGCAGATTCTACAAAAACAGTGTTTACAAACTGCTGAATGAAAAGAAAGGTTTACCTCTGTGAGATTAATGCACACATCACTAGGCAGTTTCTCTGGCAACATTTTTCTAGTTTTAATCTGGGGATATTCACCTTTTCAACATTGGCCTCAATGAGCTTTCAAATGTCCCTCACAGATTCTACAAAAACAATGATTACAAACTGCTGAATCAAAAGATAGGTTTAACTATGTGAGATGAATCCACACATCACAAAGCACTTTCATAAACAGCTTCTTTCCAGTTTTTATCTGGGGGTATCATCTTATTTACCATAGTCCTTAATGAGTTCCCAAATGTCCACTGTACAGAAACAGTGGTTCCAACATACTGAATAAAAAAAAGAATAATTCTGTGACATAAATCCACACATCACATAGCAGTTTCACCAGTAGCCTCTTTCTAGTATTTATCTGGGGATATCTGCCTTTCACCATCAGCTTCAATGAGTTCCCTAATGCCTTTTTGCAGATTCTGCATAAGCAGTGTTTTCAAAGTGCTGAATCAAAGGAAGGATTTAACTCTGTGAGATGAATCCACACAACACAAAGCAGTTTCACAGATAGGATCTTTTTAGTTTTTATCTTGGGATATTTGCATTTCTGCCATTGGGTTCAGTGAGCTTCCAAATGTGCCTTCTTAGATTGTACAAAACAGTGTTTACAAAGTGCTGAATCCAAAGATACATTTACACATGTGAGATGAATCGACATATCACAAAGCAGTTGCACAAAGAACTTCTTTCTCGTTTTTATCTCATGATATTTTCTTTTTCACCATAGATTTAATTCACTCACAAATGTCCTTTCACAGATTCTACAAAAACAGTATTTCCAAAATGCTGAATAAAAAAATAAGGTTTAACTCTCTGAGATGAATCCGCACATCACATAGTACTTTAACAGATGGATTGTTTAGTTTTTATGTGAGGATATTCACTTTTTCACTATGGACCTCAATGTGCTCTCAATTATCCTTTTGCAGATCCTACAAAAACAGTGTATCCAAACTGCTGAATTGAAAGAATTGTTTAACTCTGTGGCATGAATCCAACCATCATGAATAAGTTTAACAGATAGCTTCTTTCAAGTTTTTATCTGGGGATATTTGCTTCTTAACCATAGGCCTCAATGCACCCCAAAATGTCCCTTCACAGATTCTGCAGGAACAGTGTTTCCAACATGCTGAATCAAAAGAAAGGTTTATCTCTGTGAGATAAATCCACACATCACAAAGCAGTTTAACAGATAGCTTTTTTCTAGTATGTATCTGGGGATATTCACCTTTTCACCATAAGCATCAATGAGTTCCCAAATGTACCTTCACAGATTCTACAAAAACAGTGTTTCAACATTGCTGAAGAAAAAGAAGAATTTAATTCTGTGAGATGAATCCACACATAACAATGCAGTTTAACAGATAGATTATTTCTAGTTTTTATCTGGGAATATTTCCTTTTTCACCATAGGCCTCAATGTGCTCCCAAATGTCCTTTCTAGGATTCCACAAAAACAGAGTTTCCCAACTGCTAAATCAAAAGAAAAGTTTATCTCTGTGAGATGAATGCACACGTAAGACAGCATTTTCTCTGATATCTTCTGTGTAGTTTTTACTTGGGAATATTCGCTTTTTCGATATTGGCCCCAATGAGCTTTGAAATGCCCCTTTGCAGAATCTATAAAAACAGTGTTTTCAAACTGCTGAATCAAAAGATATCTTTAACTCTGTGAGATGAATACACACATAACAAAGTAGTTTCATAGAGAGCTTTTTTCTAGTTTTCATCTGGGATACACTTTTCTTTACTATAAGTCTCAATGAGCTCCCAAATGTCCCTTTGCAGATCAACAGAAACAGTGTTTCCAACATGGTGAATGAAAAGAAAGCATTAACTCTGTGAGATAAATTCACACATTGGAAAGCAGTTTCTCAGATAGCTTCTTTCTAGTTTTTATCTGGGGATATTCACTTTTTCACAGTAGACCTCAATGCACTCCCAAATGTCTTTTCAGACTCTACCAAAACTGTGTTTCCAAATTGCTGAATCAAAAGAAAGGTTTAGCTTTCTGAGGGGAATCCACACATCACAAAGCAGTTTAACAGATGCCTTATTTCTAGCTTTTATCTGCGGATATTCCCTTTTTCAATAGAGGCTTCAAAACATTCCCACATCTCCCTTCTCAGATTCTACAGAAAGAGTGTTTCTAACATGCTGTCTCAAAATAAAGGTTTAACTCTGTGAGATAAATCCAAACTTCACAAAGCAGTATCGCAGATAGTTTTTTTCTAGGTATGTTCCCTTTTCACTACAGGTCTCAATGAGTTCCCAAATATTCCTTCACAGATTTTACAAACACAATCTTTTGAAACTGCTGAATCCAAAGAAGGTTTTATCACTTTGAGATGAATCCACAAATCACAAAGCAGTTTCAAAGTTAGTTTATTTCAAATATTTATCTGGGAATATTTTCTTTTACAACATAGGCATCACAGTGCTCCCAAATGTCCTTTTGCAGATTCTACAAAAACTGTGTTTCCAAACTGCAGAATAAAAATAAATGTTTAACTCTGTGAGATGAATCCAAATATAACAAAGTGGTTTAGCGGACTTCTTTCTAGTTTTTTTCTGACAATATTCACTTTTTCACCATTGTCCTCAAAGCGCACCAAAATGTTCCACCACAGATTCTACAGAAACAGTGTTTTCAACATGCTGAGTCAAAAGGAAAGTTTGATTTTGTGAGATGAATCCACACATCGCAAAGCAGTTTCATAGGTACCATTCTTTTCATATTTATCTGGAAATATTGGCTTTTCAGGATAGGCCTCAATGACTTCCCAAATGTCCCTTCGCAGATTCTACAAAAACCGTGTTTCCAAACTGCTGAATCAAAAGAGGATTTACCTCTGTGACATGAATCTACAAATCACAAAGCAATTTCACAGATACCTTCTTGCTAGTTTTTAATCTGGAAATATTTGCTTTTCACAATTGGCCGCTGGACTCCCAAATGACCTTTTGCAAATTCTAAAAAAACTGCTGAATCAAAAGAAAGGTTTATCTCTGTGAGATGAATGAACACATCACAAAGTAGTTTTTCAGATAGCTTCTTTCTAGTTTTTATCTGGAGATATTCCCTTTTACACCATTGGCCTCAATAAGATCCCAAATATTCCTTCGCACATTCTACAAAAATAGTGCTTCAAAACTGCTCAATTAAAAGAAACATTTAACACTGTGTGATTAATCCACACATCAAAAAGCAGTTAAACAGGTAGCTTCTTTCTAATATTTATCTGGAGATAATTGCTTCTTTATCATAAGCCTCAATCAGCTCCCAAATGTCCCTTCACAGATCCTACAAAAACAGTGTCTCCAAACTGCTGAATCAAAAGATGAATTTATCTTTGGGAGATGAATCCACACATCACAAAGCCGTTTCAGAAGTAACTTCTCTGAAGTTTTTATCTAGGGATATTTGCAGTTTCACCATAGACCTCAATGCCCTTCCAAACGTCCTTTTGCAGATTCTACACAAACAGTTTTTTCAAAGTGCTGAATCAAAACAAAAGTTTAACTCTGTGAGATGAATACACACATCACAAAGCAGTTTCTCAGATAGCTTCTTTCAAGTATTTGTCTGAAGATATTTGCTCTTTCCTTATAGGCTTCAATGTGCTCCTAAATGTCCCCTCACAGGTTCTACAAAAACAGTGTTTCCAAACTACTAAATAAAAGAAATGTTTAACTCTGTGAGATGAATGCACAAGTTGTTTCACAGAGAGCTTCTTAGCAGATTTTATCTGGGACTGTTCCCTTCTTTATCATAGGCCTCAATGAGCACCCAAATGTCCCTTCACAAATTCTACAAAACCAGTGTTTCCGAACTGCTAAATCAAAAGAAAGTTTTATCACTTTGAGATGAAAGCACACGTCACTAAGCAGCTTCACAGATTGCTTTTTTTTCTAGTATTTATCTTGCATTAATCACCATTTTATTGTAAGCCTCAATGAGTTCCCAAATGTTTTGGTAGAATATGTGAAAGGACACTTGGGAGCACAGTGTTGACAAACTGCTGAATCAAAAGAAAACTTTAACTGTGAGGTGAATACACACATCAGAAAGCAGTTTTGCAGACAGTTTTTTTCTATACTTATCTGGGGACATTTGCCCTTTCACTATAGGCTCCAATAAGTTCCCAAGTGTCCCTTCACAGATTCTACAAAGCAGTGTTTCCAAACTGCTGAATCAATAGAAAGTTTTAACTTTGTGAGATGAATGCATACATCACAAGCAGTTTCTCGGATAGCTTCTTTCCTCTTTTAATCTGGGGATATTCTCTTCTTCACCTTTGGTCTCAATTATCTCACAAATGTTTCTTTGCAGATTCTACAAAACATTGTTTCCAAACTGCTCAATCAAAAGACACATTTAATTTTGACAGATGAATGGACACATCACAAAGCAGTTTCTCAAATAGCTTCTTTGAATTTTTTATCTGAAGATGTTTGCTTTTACAGCACAGGCCTCAAAGCACTCCCAAATGTTCTTTTGCAGATTCTACAAAAGCAGAGTTTTTAAACTGCTGAAATAAAACAAAGGTTTAACCCTGTGAGAGGAATGCACATATCCCAAAGCAATTTCTCAGAGAACTAATTTCTAGTTTTTATCTGAAGATAATCGCTTTTTCATGATGGCCCCAATGTGCTCTCAAATATCCCTTCACAGATTCTACAAAAACAGTGTTTCCAAACTGCTGAATGAAAAAAAAAGGTGTTACTCTCTGAAGTGAATGGCCACATCACAAATCAGTTTCTCAGACAGCTTTATTCTAATTGTTATGCTGGGATATTAGCTTTTCTGCCATTGGCTTCAATGAACTCCCGAATGTCCTTTCATAGAATGGACAAAAACAGTGTTTCCAAACTGCTGAATCCAAAGAAAGGTTTAATTCTGTGAGATGAATGCACACATCACAAAGTAGTTTCTCAGAAAGCTTCTTTCTAGTTTTTATCTGAAGATATTTCCTTTTTACTGTAGACCTCAATGCACTCCCAAGTATCTCTTCACAGATTCTACACAAACAGTGTTTCCAAAGTGGTGAATCAAAAGATTTAACTCTGTGAGATGAATCCACACATAACAAAGCAATTTATCAGATACCTTCTTTCAAGTTTTTATCTGGGTATATTTCCTTTTTCATTATTGGCCTCAATGAGCTCCCAAATATCCTTTCTCACAGATTATACAAAAGTTTTTCAAAATTGCTAAATCAAAAGATATGTTTAACTCTGTGAGATGAATACACACATAAAAAAACAGTTCCACAGGGAGGTTCTTTCCATTTTTTACCTTGGGATATTCGCTTCTTTACCTTAGGCCTCAATGAGCTCCAAAATGACCCCTCACAGGTTCTACCAAAATGTTATTTCCAAGTTGTTGAAACAAAGGAAAGGTTTAAATAAGTGAGATGAATGCACATATCATAAAGCAATTTCTAAGACAGCTTCTTTCAATTTTTTATCTGAAAATATATGCTATTTCACCATAGGCCTCAATGTGCTCCCAGATGATTTTTCCCAGATTCTACAAAAACAGTGTTTCCAAATTGTTGAATCAAAAGAAAGGTTTAACTCTGAGATGAATGCACACATCACAAAGCAGTTTCACAGATAGCTTCTTTCTAGTTTTTATTTGGGGATATTTGCTTTTACACCATAGGCCTCAATGCCCTCCCTTCATAGATCCTACAGAAAAGGTTTTCCAAATTGCTGAATAAAAAGATTCGTTTATCTCTGTGAGATGAATACACATATAACAAAGCAGTTTCACAGATAGCCTCTTTCCATCTTTTACCTTGGGATATCCACTTCTTTACCTTAGGCCTCAATGAACTCCAAAATAACCCTTCACAGATTCCACAAAAATGGTGTTTGCAAATTTTTGAAAGAAAAGAAAGGTTTAAATCTGAAAGTTGAATGTACATATCATAAAGAAGTTTCTCAGACAGCTTATTTCAATTTTTTATCTGAAGATGTATGTTATTTCACCATAGTCCTCAATGTGCTCCCAAATGATTTTTCAAAATTTCAGATTCTACAAAAACAGTGTTTCCAAACTCCTGAATCAAAAGATAGGCTTAACTCTGTGTATTGAATGCACACATCACAAAGCAGTTTCAAAGAGAACTTCTTTCTTGTTTTTCTCTGGAGATATTCACTTCTTTAGCATTGGCCTGAATGAGCTCCCAAATGTCCCCTCACACATTCTACAAAAGCAGTGCTTCCAAACTGCTGAATCAAAAGAGAAGTTTAACACTGTGAGATGAATCCACACATCACAAAGCAGTTTCACAGAGATCTTCTTTATAGTTTTTACCTGGAAACATTCACTTATTTATTATTGGCCTCAATGAGCTCACAAATGTCCCTTCATAGATTCTACAGAAAGTGTTTCCAAACTGCTGAATCAAAAGAAAAATCTTACTCTGTGATGTGAATCCACACATCAGAAAGTAATTTTACAGATAAATCTTTCTAGTTTTTATCTGTGGACATTTGCTTCTTTACCATAGGCCTCTATGAGCTTGTAAATATCTCTTCACAGTTTTCAAAAACAATGTTTCTAAATTGCTGAATCAAAAGAAAGATTTAACCTTGTGAGATGAATTCATATATCACAAAGCAGTTTCACAGAGAGCTTCTTTCTTCTTTTTATTTGGAGATACTCACTTTTTTGCCATAGGTCTTAGTGGACTCCCAAATGTCCCTTCACAGATTCTACAAAAACCTTGTTTCCAAACTGCTGAATCAAAAGGAAGGTCTAACTCTGTCAGATGAATCCACACATCACAAAGCAGTTTAACAGATAACTTCTTTCTACTTTTTATTGTGGAATATGTCTTTTTTCACCATTGGCCTAAATACACTCCCAAATGTCCTTTAGCAGAGCAGAGTCTACAAAAACTTTGTTTCCAAGCTGCTGAATCAAAACATAGGTTTAACTGAGATGAATCCACGCGTTATACAGCAGTTTCACAGAGAGCTTCTCTCTATTTTGTACCTGGGGATATTCGCTTTTTCACCATAGGCCTCAATGCACTTCAAAATGGCCTTTCTCAGAATCTACAAAAACAGTGTTTTCAAACTGCCAAATCAAAAGAAAGGATTAACTGTGCGAGATGATTGGACACATCACAAAGTAGTTTCTCAGCTTCTTTCAAATTTTTATCTGAAGATATTTACCTGTTCACCATTGGCATCAATGTGCTACCTAATGTCCCTTTGCAGTTTCTACAAAAACAGTCTTTCCAAACTGCTTAATCAAAAGATAAGTTTAACTCTGTTAGATGAATGTATACATCACAAAGCAGTTTCTCAGATTGCTTCTTTCTAGTTTTTATTTGGGATAGTCTATTTTTCACCATTGTCCTCAATGACCTCCCAAATATACTGTTGCAGATTCCAGAAAAACAGTGTTTTCAAACTGCTGAATCAAAAGATAGGTTTAACTCAGTGAGATGAATCCCACAATCACAAAGCCAGCTTCACAGAGAGCTTCCTCCTAGTTTTTATCTGGTGATATTCACTTGTTTACCATAGCCCTCTATGAGCTCCCAAATGTCCCTTCCCAGATTCTACAAAAACCATGTTTTTAAACTGTTGATTCAATATGAAGATTTATCTATGTGAGATGAGTCCACACATCACAAATAAGTTTAATAGATAGTTTCTGTCTCCTTTTTATCTGGGAACATTCCATTTTTCACCTTAGGTTACAATGAGTTCCCAAATGTTCTTTAGCAGACCTGACGAAAACAGTGTTTCCAAACTGCTGAATCAAAAGAAATTTTTAACTCAGTGAGATGAATGCACACATGACAATGCAGTTGTTTTAGATAGCTTCTTTCTAGTTTTATATGGGGATATACCCTTTTTCACCATAGGTCTCAATGAGTTTCCAAATATCCTTTCTCAGACTCTACAAAAAATGTATTTCCAAACTTCTGAATCAAAAGAAAGGTTTAACTCTGTAGATGAATCAACATATCACAAAGCAATGTAACAGACAGACACTTTTTAGTTTTAAATCTGTGGATAGATATTTTTTCACCATTGGCTTCAATGTGCTCCAAAAAGACCCTTCCTAGATCCTACATAAACAGTGCTTCCAAACTACTGAAGCAAAAGAAAGGTTTAATGATGCAAGGTAAAAGAACACATCACTAAAGACTTTCTCAGATAGCTTCTTTCTGGTTTTTATCTGTGGATATTCACTTTTTCACCATTCACCTCAATGAACTTCTACGTGTCCTTTCACATATTCTACCAAAACAGTTTAACAAACTGCTGAATCAAAAGTTAATTTTAACTCTGTGAGACAATCTACATATAACACAACAGTTTCACAGGTAGATTTTTTCTAGTATTTATCTGGAAATATTAACCTTTACCCTGTAGGCCTCAATGAGTTCCCAAATGTCCCTTTGCAGATTCTACATAAACAGTCTTTCCAAGCTGCTAACTCAAAAGGAGGTTTAAACTCTCTGAAATGAATCCATATATCACAAAGCAGTTTCACATATAATTTCTTTCAAGTTTTTATCTCAAGATATTTGCTTTTAGACCATAGACCTCAATGCACTCCCAGACGTCCTTTTGCAGATTCTACAAAAACGGTGTTTTCAAACTACTAAATCAAAAGAAAGGTTTAATTCAGTGAGGTGAATCCACACATCACAAATCAGTGACACAGATAGCATCCTTCTAGTTTTTATATGGGCATATTCTCTCTTTCATCATAAGCCTCAATGTGTTCCCAAAGATCCTTCCCAGATTCTATAACAACAGTTTTTCCAAACTGCTGAATCAAAAGGAACTTTTAATTCTGTGAGATGAATGCACACATAACAAAGCAGTTTCTCAGATAGTTTCTTTCTAGTTTTTATCTGAGGATGGTTTTAAATCTGTGAGATAACTCCAACCATCACAAAGCAGTCTCACAAAGAGATTCTGTCTAGTTTTTTTCTGGTGATATTCACTTTATCAACATAGGCCTCAATGTGCATCCAAATGTACTTTCACAGATTCTACAAAAACCGTGCTTTTACACTGCTGAGTCAAAACAAATGGTTTATCTATGTGAGATGAATCCACACATCAAAAATTAGTATAAGAGATAACTTCTTTCTGCTTTTTATGTGGGGATATTCATTTTTTCACCATAGCTTACAATGAGCTCCCAAATGTCCTTTCACAGATTCTACATAAGCAGTGTATCCAAACTGCTGAATCAAATTAAGGGCTGGAATCTGTGAGATGAATGCACACATCACAAAGCAGCTTCTCATATAGCTTCTTTCTAGTTTTTATCTGGAAATTTTCTCAGATAGCTTCTTTCTTTTTATCTGAAGAGATTTGCTTTTTCATCTTAGGCCACATCACGCTGCCAAATGTCCTTTGAAGAATTCTACAAAAACAGTGTTTCCCAACTGCTGAATCAAAATAAAGTTGAAATCCTTGAGATACATGCACACATCACAAAGCAGTTTCTCAGACAGATTTTTTCAAAATGTTCTCTGAGAAAAAAACAATTTCCAAAACTGCTGAATGAACAGAAGCATTTTACTCTGTGAGATGAATGCACTTATCCCAAAGCAGTTTCTCAGATAGCTTCTTTCTAGTTTTTATTTCAAAATATTCACTTTATCACCAAAGGCCTCCTTGTGCTTCAAAATGTTCTTTTGCAGATTCTACGAAAACAGTGTTTTCAAACACCTGAATCAAAAGAAAGGTTTAATTCTGTGAGACGAATATACACATCCCAAAGCAGTTTCTGAGATAGCTTCTTTCAACATGTTATCTAATGATATTTGCCCTTACACCATAGGTCTCAAAGCGCTCCCTAATGTTCTTTCCCAGATTGTACAAAAACAGTGTTTCCAAAATGCTGAATCAAAAGATAGGGTGAACTCTGTGAGACAAATCCAAACGTTACAAAGCAGTTTCACAGAGAACTTCTTTCATGTTTTCATCTGAGGATATTCACTTTTTTACCATAGGCCTCAATAATCTCCTAAATGTCCCTTCATATAATCTATAAAAACTGTGTTTTTAAACTGCTGAGTCAAAAGATAGGTTTAACTCTGTGAGATAAATCTACACATCACAAAGCAGTTAATTAAATAGCTTCTTTCTAGTGTTTACCTGGAAATAGTCACTTTTTCACCATTGGCCTCAAAGAGCTCCCAAATAACCCATTGCAGATTCTACACAAACAGTGTTTCCAAACTGCTGAATCAAAAGGTAAATTTAACTCTGTGAGATGAATCCACACATCACAAAGCAGTTTCACAGAGAGATTCTTTCTAGTTTTTATTTTAGATATTCACTTCTTTCATTAGGCCTCAAAAAGCACTTAAATGTTCCTTCAGAGATTCTTCATCATAAGCCTCAATACATTCCTAAACGTCCATTCACAAAATGGACAAAAACAGTGTTTCCAAATTGCTCAATCAAAAGTGTTGAATCAAAAGAAAAGATTACCTCTGTGAACTAAATGCACACATGACAACGCAGTTTCTCAGGTAGCTTCCTTCTAGTTTTTATCTGGGAATGTTTGCTTTTTCATCATAGACCTTTTGCAGATTCTACTAAAATAGTGTTTATAAAGTGCTGAATGAAAAGACAGGTTTAACTCTGAGAGACGAATGCACACATCATAAAGCAATTTCTCAGAGGGCTTCTTTCAAATTTTTGTCTGAAGATATTTGCTTCTTCATCCTAGGCCTCCATGCACTCCCTGGTTTTACGCAGATTCTACAAAACACTGTTTGGAAACTCCTGAATCAAAAGAAAGTTTTAACTTTGTGAGATGAATGCAGACATCACAAAGCAGTTTCTAAGATAGCTTCCTTCAAGTTTTTACCTGAAGATAGTGCTTTTTCACTATAGGCCCAAATTTGCTCCCTGATGTCCATATGCTGATTCTAAAAAAAAAAAAAAAAAGTATTTGAAAACAGCTGAATGAAAAGAAGTGTTCAACTCTGTGATATGATTGCGCACATCACCAAGGAGTTTCTCAGATAACTTCCTTTTAGTTTTTATATGAAGATATTTGCTTTTACACCAAAGGGAACAATACGCTCCCAAATATCCTTTTACAGATCCTAAAAAAACAGTGTTTCCAAACAGCTGAATCAAAAGAAAGGTATAACTCTGTGAGAAGAATGTACACATCACAAACCACGTTCTCAGATAGTTTCTTTCTAGTTTTTACATGAAGACATTTGGTTTTTCACCATAGGAGTCAATGCACTCCAAAATGTCCTTTCACAGATTCTACAAAAACACTGTTTCCAAACTGCTGAATCAAAAGAAAGGTTTTTCTCTGTGAGATCAATAAACACATTACAAAGCAGTTTCTCTGATAGCTTCTTTCTAGTATTTATCTGGGAATTTTCACTTTTTCACCATAGGTCTCAATGCACATCAAAATGTCCCTTTGCATATTCTACAAGAAGTCTTTCCAAACTGCTGAATGACAAGATAGGATTAACCCTGTGAGATGAATCCAAAAATCACAAAGCAGCTTCATAGAGAACTTCTTTCGAGTTTTTATTTGGAGATATTCTCTTCTTTAGTATAGAACACAATGTTTTCTCCAAAATGTCTTTTAGCATATTCTACAAAAACAGTTTTCAAACTGCTGAATCAAAGGAAACTTTTAACTCTATGAGGTGAAAGAAAATATCCCAAAGCAGTCTCTCAGATAGTTTCTTTCAAGTTTTTATCTGAAGACACTTGTTTTTCACCATAGGTCTCAATACCCTCCATAACGTCCTTATGCAGATCTGTCATACACCATGTTTCCAAGCTGATGAAACAAAAGAAGGGTTTAACTCTGTGAGATGAAAGCACATATCACAAAGCAGTTTATCAGATAGTTTCCAACTAGTTTTTATGTTGGGATATTCCCTTTTCCTCTATAGTCCTCAATGTGCTCTATATGACCATGGGCAGATTCTTAAAAAAAAGTGTTTCCAACCAGCTGAATCAAAAGATTTAACTCTGGGAGATGAATGCACACATCACAAAAGAGTTTCTCAGATAGCTTCCTTCTAGTTTTTATTGTGAGATATTCATATTTCACCACTGATCTCATTGAACTCCCAGATATCTATTCAGAGAATGCACAAAAACAGTGTTTCCAAACTGCTGAATGCAAATAAATGTTTAACACTGTGAGATGAATGCGCCCATCAAAAAGTAGTTTCTCAGAAAGCTTCTTTCTAGTTTTTATCTGAAGATATTTTCTTTTTCACCATAGACCTCATTGCACTCCTAAATGTGCCTTCACAGATTCTATAGAAACAGTGTTTCCAAACTGCTGAATGAAAAAAAAAGACTTAACTTTGTGAGATGAATGCATATATCACACAGCACTTTCTCAGAAAACCTCCTTCTGATTTTTATTCTAGGATATTTTCTTTTTTGCCTTTGGCCTCAATGAGTGAATGGGAACAAACAGAGTTTTCAAATTGCTGAATCAAAAGAAAAGTTTAACTCAGTGAGATGAACGCACACATCACAAAGCAGTTTATCAGAAAGTTTCTTTCTAGTTTTTATCTGAAGATATTTCCTTTTTCACCATAGGCCTCAATGTGTTCCCAAATATCCCTTCTCAGATTCTAGGAAAATAGTGTTTCCAAACTGATGAATGAAAAGAAAGGTTTAACTCTGTGAGATGAATGTACACATCAAAAATCGGTTTCTCAGGTAGATTCCTTCTAGTTTTTATCCTGGGATATTTGCTTTTTTGCCATTGACCTCAATGAACTCCCAAATGACCATTTGCAGAATGGACAAAAACAGTGTTTCCAAACTGCTGAATCAAAAGAAAAGTATAACTCTGTGAGGTGAATGCAGACATCACAAAGCAGTTTCTCAGAAAGCTTCTTTCTAGATTGTATCTAAAGGCATATTCTTTTTCAGCATAGGTCTAAATGCACTCCCAAATATCCCTTCACAGATTCTAAGAAAACAGTTTTTCCAAAGTGCTGAATGAAAAGAAAGTTTTAACTCTGTGAGATGAACGTACATGTCACACAGTGATGTGTCAGATAGCTTCCTTCTAGTTTTTATCCTTGGATATTCACTTTTTCACCATTTGCCTCAATGAGATCCCAAGATTCCTTTGTAGAAGGAACAAAAGCAGTGTTTCCAAACAACTGAATCAAAGAAGTGTTCAACTCTGTGAGGTGAATGTACACATCACAAAGGAGTTTTTCAGAGAGCTTTTTTCTAGATTTTATCAGAAGATATATTTTTTTCACCATAGGCCTCTAGGAACTCCCATATATCCTTCTCAGTTTCTACAAAAGCAATGTTTCCAAGCAGTTTAATACAAGGAATGGTTTACCCCTGTGAGTAGAAGACACATATAACAAACTGGCTTCTTATATGGATTCCCTCTAATTCTTATCCTGCGATATTCGCTTTTTCGCCAATTGCCTGTCATCTCCCAACTATCCATTCACAGAGTGGACAAAAGTTGTGTTTCCAAAATGCTGAATCAAATGAACAGTTTAACTCTGTGAGATGAATACAAACATCACAAAGCAGTTTCTCAGAAAGCTTCTTTCTAATTTTTATATGAAGATATTTCCTTTTACACCATGGGCCTCAATGCACTCCCAAATATTCCATCATTGATTGTGTAAAAACAGTGTTTCCAAACTGTTGAATGAAAAGAAATGTTTAACTCTGCAGGATGAATGCAGACAACACAAAGAAGTTTCTCAGATTCCTTCCTTCTAGTTTTAACCTGGGATACTCCCTTTTTCGCTATTGGTCTCAGGGAGCTACCAACTGTCCATTCACAGAATGGACAAAAACACTCTCTCCAAATCACTGAATCAAAGGAAATTTTAACACTGTGATATGAATGCACACATCACAAAGCAGTTTCTCAAAAACCTTTTTCTAGATTTATTTGATGATATTTTCTTTTTCTCCAAAGGCTTCAATGCGCTCCTAAATATCCCTTTGCAGATTGTACAAAAACAGTGTTTCCAAACTGCTGAACGAAAAGAAAGGTTTAATTCTGCAAGATGAATGCACTCATGAGAAAGCAGTTTCTCAGATAGCTACCTTCTAGTTTTTACCATGGAATGTTCACCATTTCACCATTGGCCTCATTGACCTCACAAATGTACATTCACAGAATGAAGAATAACAGTTTTTCCAAACTGCTGAATAGAAAGAAAGTTTTAACTCTGTGAGATGAATGGACATATCACAAAACAGTTTCTCAGAAAGCTTCTTTCTAGTTTTTATATGAAGATATTTTCTTTTTCACCATAAGCCTCTGTACACTCCCAAATATCCCTTCACAGATTCTAAGAAAACTGTGTTTCCAATCTGCTGAAGGAAAAGAAAGGTTTAACTCTGTGAGATGAATGCACACATCACAAAGCAGTATCTCAGATAGATTCCTTAAAGTTTTTCTTTTGAAATATTTTTTATTACACCATTGACCCCAATGAACTCCCAAAAGTCCGTTCACATAATGGACAAAAAATGTGTTTCCAAACTCCTGAATCCAAAGAGAGGTTTAACTCTGTGAGATGCATACACACAGCATAAAGCACTTTCTCAGAAACATTCTTTCTCATTTTTATCTGAAGATATTTTCGTTTTCACCATAGGTCTCAATGAGCTCTAAAATATCCCTTTGCAGAGTCTACAAAAACAGTGTTTCCAAACTGCTGAATGAAAAGAAAGGTTTAACTCTGCTAGATGAATGCATACATCACAGAGTAGTTTCTCAGAGGGCTTCCTTCTAGTTTTTATCCTGGGATATTCCCTTTTTCACCATTGGCTGCACTGAGCTACAAAATATCCATTCATAGAATTGACAAAAACATTATATCCAAACTGCTGAATCAAAAGGAATATTTCACTATGTGAGCTGAATGCACATGTCACAAACAGTTTCTCAGACAGCTTCCTTCCAGTTTTTATCTGAAGATATATTCTTTTCACCATAGGTCTCAATGTGCTCCAAAATATACCTTCACAGATTTTACAAAAACAATGTTTCCAAACAGCTAAATAAAAAGAAAGGTTTACCTCTGTGAGATGAATTCAAATCCACAAATCACAAGGTGGATTTTCAGATATCTTCCTTCTAGTTTTATCCTGGGATATTTGCTTTTTCACAGTGGCCTCAATGAGCTCTCAAATGTCCATTATGCAGAATGGACAAAAAACAGTGTTTCCAAATTGCTGAATCAAAGGAAATATTTCAGTCTGGGAGATGAATGCACACATCACGTTTCTCAGAAAGCTTCTTTCTCGTTTTTATCTGTAGATATTTTCTTTATCAACATAGGCCTCAATGCTCTCCCAAATATCCCTTCACAGATTTTATGAAAACAGTTTTTTCAACCTGCTGAATGAAAAGAAATGTTTCACTCTGTGAGATGAATGTAGACATCACAAAGTAGTTTCTCAGATAGCTTTCTATTAGTTTTAATTCTGAGATATTCACTTTTTCACCATTGGCCTCAGTGAACTCTCAAGTGTCCATTCACAGAGTGGGCAAAAACAGTTTTTCCAAACTGCTGAATCAAAAGAAAAGTTTAACTCTGTGAGATGAATGCAAACATCACAAAGGGGTTTCACAGATAGTTTCCCTCTAGGTTTTCTCCTGGGATATTTGCTTTTTTGCCAATGGCTTCAATGAGATCCCAAATGTCCATTCACAGAATGGACAAAAACAGAGTTTTGAAACTGCTGAATTAAAAGAAAGGTGTAACTCTGAGATGAATGCACACATCACAAAACATTTTCTCATAAAGTTTCTTTCTAGTTTTTACTGAAGATAATTTCTTTTTCACTGTAGGCCTCAATGAACTCTGAAATATCCTTTTGCAGATTCTGCAAAAACAGTGTTTTCAAACTGCTAAGTGAAAAGAGAAGTTTAAGTCTGCTAGATGAATTCCCACATCACAAAGCAGATTCTCAGATCACTTCCTTCTAGTTTTTATCTTAGGATATTCATTTTTTCACCTTTGGCCTCAATGAGCTCCCAAATGTCCATTCACAGAATGGACAAAAACAGTGTTTCCTAACTGCTGAAAATAAATAAAGGCTTAACTCTGTGAGATGAATGCACACATCATAAAGCAGTTTCTCAGAAAGCTTCTTTCTAGTTTTTATCTGAAGATATTTCCTTTTTCATTATAGGCCTCAATGAGCTCCAAAATAACCCTTTGCAGATTCTTCAAAAACAGTGTTTCCAATCTGCTGAATGAATGTTTTAAATCCGTGAGATGAATGCACACTTCACAAATCGGTTTCTCAGGGAACTTCCTTCTAGTTTTTATCCTGGGATATTTGCTTTTTCACCATTGGCCTCAATGAGCTCCGAAATGTCCTTTTGCTGAATGGATGAAAATAGTGTTTCCAAACCACTGATTCTAAACAAAGTTGTAACTCTGTGAGATGAATGCACACATGACAAAACAGTTTATCAGAAATCTACTTTCTTGTTTTTATCTGAAGATATTTTCTTTTTCACCATAGGCCTCATGCTCCTCAAAATATCCCTTCACAGATTCCACAAAAACAGTATTTCCAAACTGCTGAATGAAAAGAAAGGTTTAACTTAGCAAGATGAATTCACACATCACAATGCAATTTCTCTGATACTTTCCTTCCAGTTTTTATACTAAGATATTTGCTTTTTCCCCATTGGCCTCAATAAGCTCTCAAATATCCATTCGTAGAACAGACAAAAGCACTGTTTCAAAACTGCTGAATTAAAAGAAAAGTTTAACTCACTGAAATGAATGCACACATTACAAAGCAGTTTCTCAGAAAGCTTCTTTCTCGTTTTTCTGAAGATATTTTCTTTTTCACCATAGACCTCATTGCACTCCTAAATGTCCCTTCTCAGATTCTACAAAAAGGGTGCTTCCAAAATACTTAATGAAATGGAAGGGTTTGTTCTGTGAGATGAGTGCACACACAACAATGCAGTTTCTCTGATAGCTTCCTTCTAGTTTTTATTCTGGGACAATCAGTTTTTCACCATTAGCCTCAATGATCTCTCAAATATTCTTTCACAGAATGGACAAAAGTAGTATTTCCAAACTGCTTAATCAAAAGAAAGGTTTAACTCTGTGAGATGAATGCACACTTCACAAAGCAATTTCTCACAATACTTCTTTCTAGTTTTTATCTGAAGATATTTTCTTTTTCACCATAGGCCTCAATATGCTCCAAATTATCCCTTTGGTGATTCTACGAAAACGTGTTTCCAACTGCAGAATGAAAAGAAACGTTTAACTCTGTGAGATGAATGCACACATCACAATGCAGTATCTCAGATTCTTTCTAGTTTTTATTCTGGGATATTCATAAAACTCATGGACCTCAATGAGCTTCCAAATGTCCATTTGCAGAAAGGATAAAAACAGTGTTTCCAAACTACTGGATCAAAAGAAAGATAAACCCTGAGAGAAGAATGATAACATTATAAAGCAGTTTCTCAGAAAGCTTCCTTATAGTTTTATCTGAAGATATTTTCTTTTTCACCATAGGGCTCAATGTGCTATGAAGTATCCCTTCACAGATTCTACAAAAACAGTGATTCCAAACTGCTGAATAAAAATAAAGTTTTAACTCTAAGAGATGAATGTGCACATCACAAAATGCTTTCTCAGACAGCTTCCTTCTAGTTTTTGTCCTGAGATACTCACTTTTTGCCATTGTCCTCAATGAACTCCCAAATGTCCATTCACAGAATGGACAAAAACAGTGTTTCCAAACTGCTGAATCAAAAGAAAGATTTAACTCTCTGAGATGAATGCACTCATCTCAAAAAGCAGTTTCTCAGAATGCTTCTTTCTAGTCTTTTTCTGAAGGTATTTTCTTTTTCACCATACGTCTCAATGTGCTATCAAATATCCCTTCTCAGATTCCACAAAAACAGTGTTTCAAATGCTGAATGAAAAATGGTTTAACTCTGTGTGATGAATGCACACATCACAAAGTGGTTTCTCAGATAGTTTCCTTCTAGTTTTTATCCTGGGATATTCCCTTTCTCACCTTTGGCCTGAATGAGCTCCAAAATGGCCATTCACAGAATGGACAAAAACAGAGTTTCCAAACTGCTGAATCCAAACAAAGGTTTAACTCTGTGAGATGAATGCACAAATCACAAAGCAGTTTTTCAGGAGGCTTCTTTTTACTTTTTATCTGAAGATATTTTCTTTTTCACCATACGCATCAATGCACCTCCAAATATCCCTTCGCAGATTCCACAAAAGCAGTGCTTCCAAACTGCTGAATGAAAAGAAAGGTTTAACTCTGCATGATGAATGCACACATCACAAAATAGTTTCTCAGATAACGTCCTTCCACTTTTTATCCTGGTATATTCGCTTTTTCGTCACTGAGCTCAAAGAGCTCCTAAATGACCATTTGCAGAATGTACAAAAGCAGAGTTTCAAAACTGCCCAGTCAAAAGAAAGGTTTAACTCTGTGAGTTAAATGCATACATCAAAAACCCGTTTCTCAGATAGCTTTCTTCTAGTTTACATCTTGGAATATTTGCTTTCTTGCCATTGGCCTCAATGAGATCTCAAGTATCCCATCGCAGATTATACAAAACCTGTGTTTCTATCTGCTGAATGA
The DNA here is from genome assembly GCF_002776525.5 of Piliocolobus tephrosceles. Lineage (NCBI taxonomy): Eukaryota > Metazoa > Chordata > Mammalia > Primates > Cercopithecidae > Piliocolobus > Piliocolobus tephrosceles. Next base: position 45,443,200 of record NC_045440.1, read on the forward strand.
AAAGATAGTTTTAATTCTGTGAGATGCACAAGGCAGTTACTCAGGTAGCTTCCTTCTTTTATTTATCGTGGGATATTCGCTTTTTCATCATTGGCCTCAATGAGCTCCCAAATGCCCATTCACAGAATGTAGAAAACAGTGTTTCCAAACTCCTGAATCAAAAGATATGTTTAACTCTGTGAGATGAATGCTCACATCACAAAGGGATTTCCCAGATAGCTTTCTTTCAGTATTTCTCCAGCTTCATTCCAGTTTTTATTCCGAGACATTCTCTTTTTCGCTACTGGCTTCAATGAGCTCCCAAAAGTCCATTCACAGTATGGGCAAACACAGTGTTTTCAAACTGCTGAATCAAAAGAAAGTTTTAACCCTGTGAGATAAATGCACACATCACAAAGCAGTTTCTCAGAAAGTTTCTTTCTAGTTTTTATATGAATATATTTTCGTTTTCACCAAATGCCTCAATGTGGTCCCAAATATCACTTCTCAGATTCTACAAAAACAGTGTTTCCAAACTGCTGAGTAAAAAGAAAGGTTTACCTGAATGAGGTGAATGCACACATCATAAAGCAGTTTCTCACAATGATTCTTTCTAGTTTTTATCTGAAAATATTTTCTTTTTCACTATAGGTCTCAATAAGCTCCCAAACGTCCATTCACAGATTCTACAGAAACAGTGTTTCAAAACTGCTGAATTAAAAGAATAGTTCAACTCTCTGTGAGATGAATGCTCACATCACAGAGATGTTTCTCAGACAGCTTCCTTCCAGTTTTTTTCCTGGAATATTTGCTTTTTTGCCATTGGCCTCAATTAGCTCCCTTATGTTCAATTACAGAATGGAAAAAAAACACTGTTCCCAACATACTAAATCAAAAAAAAAAAGTTTAACTCTGTGAGATGAATGGACACATCACAAAGCAGTTTCTCAAAAACATTCCTTTGGTTTTTATCTGACGGTATTTTCTTTTTCACCATAGGCCTCGATGCACTCCCAAGAATCGCATCACAAATTCTACAAAAACAGTGTTTCCAATCTTATGAAGGAAAAGAAAGGTTAAATTTTGCTCGATGAATGCACACATCACTAAGCTGTTACTTAGAGAGCTTCCTTCTGTTTTTCACTCTGGGATATTTGCTTTTGTGCCATTGGCCTCAATGAGCTCCCAAATGTCCATTCATAGAATAGATAAACAGTGTTTCCAAACTGCTGAATTATAAGAAATGTTTATCTTTTTGAGATGAATGCACACATCACAAAGCAGTTTCTCAGAAAGCTTCCTTCTAGTTTTTAACTTACGATATTTTCTTTTTCACCATAGGCTTTATGCACTCCCAAATGTCCCAATGCAGATTCTACAACAACAGTGTTTCCAAATGCTGAATAAAAAGAAACATTTACCTATGTGAGTTGAATACACACCTCACAAATAGTTTCTCAGAAAGCTTCTGTCTATTTTTTATTGGAGATTTCTTCTTTTTCACCATAGTCCTCACTGCACTCACAAATGACCATTCACAGAATCTATGAAAACAGTTTTTCTAAACTGTCAAATCAAAAGAAAGGTTTAACTCTGTGAGATGAATATACATATCACAAAGCCATTTCTCTGTTAGCTTCCTTCTAGTTTTTATCCTGGGATATTCCCTTTTTTGCCATTGGCCTCAAAGAGCTCCCAAATGTCCAATTACAGAATGAACAAAAACAGTTGTTCCAAACTGCTGAATTGAAAGAAAGTTTTACCTATGTGAGATTAATTCACACATCACAAAGCAGTTAATCAGAAAGCATCTTTCTAGTTTTTATCTGAAGATATTTTCTTTGTCACCATAGGTCTCAATGCAGTCCCAAATATCCCTTCACAGATATTACAAAAAGAGTGTTCACAAACTGCTGAATAAAAAGAAAGATTTAAATATGTGACTTGAATGCACACATCACAAAGCAGTTTCTCAGAAAGCTTCTTTCTAGTTTTCATCAGAAAATGTTTTCTTTTTCACTATAGGCCTCAATGTACTTTCAAATGTCCATTCGCAGAAGATACAAAAACAGTGTTTCCAAACTTCTGAATCAAAAGTAAGGTTTAACTCTGTGAGATGAATGCATATATCTGAAAGCAGTATCTCAGGAAGCTTCTCTCTTGTTCTTATCTGAAGTTATTTTCTTTTTCACCATAGGCTTCAATGTGTTCCAAGATATTCTTAGCACATTCTATATAATAGTGTTTCCAAACTGCTGAATAAAAGGAAACTTTAACTATGTGAGTTGAATGCACACATCACAAAGCAGTTTGTCAGAAAGCTTCTTTCTAGTTTTTATCTCAAGTAATTTTCTTTTTTACCATACACCTCTACATGCTTCTAAATGTCCTTTCATAGATTCTTCAAAAACAGTATTTCCAAGTGGCTGAATGAAAAGTGAGGTTTGCTTCTGTGAGATGAATGCACACATCACAAAATTGTTTCTCAGATAGCTTCCTTCTTGATCTTGTACTGTGATATTCGCTTTTTCACCATTGGCCTCAATGAGTTCCCAAACATCCACTGGCAGAATGGACAAAAACAGGGTTTACAAACTGCTGAATCAAAAGATAGTTTTAACTCTGTGAGATAAATGCACTCATGAAAATCAGTTTCTCAGAAAACTTCTCTTTAGTTTTTATCTAGAGATAATTTCTTTTTTACAGTAGGCCTCAATGGGATCCTAAATATCCCTTTGCAGATTCTGCAAAAAAGGTGTTTCCAAACTTCTGAATGAAAAGAAAGGTTAAATGCCACTAGATGAACGCACACATCACACGTATGTTTCCTAGATAGCTTCCTTGTAGTTTTTATCCTGGGATATTTGCTTTTATCCCATTGGCCTGAGTGAGTTCCCAAATGTAAATTCACAGAATGAACAAAAATAGTGTTTCCAAACCTCTGAATCAAATAAGGGTTCAGTGTGTTCCCAAATGTCCATTTGCAGAAGGTAGATAAACAGTGTTTCCAAACTGCTGAATCAAAAGAAAAGTTTAATTTTGCGAGAGGAATGTACACATCACAAAGCAGTTCTTAGATAGTTTTCTTCTAGTTTTTATCTCAGGATATTTGCTTTTTGGCCATTGGCCTCAATTAGCTCCCATGTATTCCTTCAGAGATTCTACAAAAACAGTGTTTCCAAACACGATTTCTCAGATAGCTGCCTACTGGTTTTTATCCTGAGATATTGGTTTTTTTACCAGTGACCTCAATGAGCTCCCAAATATCCATTCGCAGTATGGACAAAAACAGAAATTCCAAAGTGCTGAATCAGCAGAAATTTTATATCACAATGTGCTCACATATATCCCTTCATTGATTCTACTGTTTTTGTTCATTCTGTGAATGGACATTTCAGAGCACATGGGGGCCTATGGTGAAAAAGAAAATATTTTCTCATAAAAAGTAGAAGGAAGGTATCTGAAAAACTTCTCTGTGTTGTATGCATTCATCTTACAGAGTTAAACGTTTCTTTTCATTCAGCAGCTTGGAAACACTGTTTATTTAGAATCTCCAAAGGAATATTTGGAAGTTGATTGAGGTCAATGGCAAGAAAGTGAACATCCTGAGATATAAACTAGATGGAAGCTATCTGAGAAACTGCTTTGTGATGTGTACATTCATCTCCAGAGTTAAACCTTTCTTTCATTCAGCAGTTCACACTGTTTTTCTCCAATCTGCAAATGAATATTTGGGAGAACATTAAGTGTATGGAGAAAAATAAAATATCTTCTGATGAAAACTAGAAAGAAGCTTTCTGAGAAACTGCTTTGTGATGTGTGTATTCAACTCACATAGCAAAACCGTTCTTTTTATTCAGCAGTTTAGAAACACTGTTTTTGTACTATCTGTGAAGGCATATTTTGGAAAGCTTTGAGACCTATGGTGAAAAAGAAACTATCTTCTCATAAAAAGTACAAAGATGCTATCTGAGAATCTGCTTTGTGATGTGTGCATTCATCTCACAGAGCTAAATCTTTCCTTTGATTTAGCACTTTGGACCAACTGTTTTTGTTCATTCTATGAATAGATATTTGGGAGGTCATTGAAGCCAATGGTGAAAAAGCAAATATCCCAGGATAAAAAAGGATTAGAAGAATTGCTTTTTGCCATTGTACTCTAGAGCTCTGAAATGTCCATTCATAGAAAAGACAGAATCATTGTTTCCAAACTGCTAAATCCAAATAATGTTTTAACTCTATGAGATGACATGAGATGAACACACACATCACAAAGCAGTTTCTCAGAAAACTGCTTTCTAGTTATTATCTGAATGTATTTCCTTTTTCACCATGGGCCTCAAGGCACTTCCAAATATCACTTCGAAGATTCTACAAGGACAGTGATCCCGAACTGCTGAATGAAAAGAAAGGTTTAAATGCACACTTCACAGAGATGTTTCTCAGATAGCTTCCTCCTAGTTTTTATACTGTGATAGTCACTTCTTCACCATTGGCCCCAATGGGCTCCCAAATATCCATTGGCAGAATGGAATAAACGCTGTTTCCAAACTGCTGAATCATAAGAAATATTTAACTCTGTAAGATGAATGCATGCATCACAGAGCAGTTTCTCAGAGAGATTCTTTCTATTTTTTATCTGAAGATATTTCCTTTTTCACCATAAGCCTCAATGCAGTCCCAACTATCTCTTCACAGATTCTACAAAAGCCGTGTTTCCAAACTGCTGAATGAAAAGAGAGGTTAACTCTGAGAGATGAATACACCCATAACAAAGAAGTTTATCAGAGAGTTTTCTTCTAGTTTTTGTTTGGGGATATTGGCGTTTTCACTATTGGCCTCAATTAGCTCCAAATTTCCATTTGCAGAATGGGAAAAAACAGTGTATCCAATCCGCTGAACCAAAAGAAAGTTTTGAATTTGTGAGATGAATGAACACATCACAAAGCAGTTTCTCAGAAATATTGTTTCTAATTTTTATCTAAGGATATTATCTTTTGCACCATAGAACTCAATGCACTCCCAAATGTCACTTTTCAGATTCTGCAAAAACAGTGTTTCCAAACTACTGAATGGAATGTAAGTTTTAACTCTGTGAGATGAACGCACACATCACAAAGCAGTTTCTCAGAAAGCTTCTTTCTAGGTTTTATCTGATGTTATTTTCTTTTTACCTTAGGCCTCAATGCACTCTCAAATATCCCTTCGCAGATTCTACAAAAACAGTTTTTCCAAACTGCTGAAACTAAAAAGAGGTTTATCTCCATGATATGAATGCACGTGGGGAAAAGCAGTTTCTCAGATACCTTACTTCTAGTTTTTATCCTGGGATTTTCACTTTTTTGCCATTGGCCTCACTCAATGAGCTCTCAAATGTCCTTTTGCAGAATGGACAAAAATAGTGTTCCCAAACTGCCAAATCCACAGAAAGTTTTAACCCTGTGAGGTGAATGTGAACATCACAAAGTAGTTTCTCAGAGAACTTCTTTCTAGTTTTTATCTGAAGATATTTCCCTTTACACCATAGTCCTCAATGCACTTCGAAATATGCCTTCACAGGTTCTACAAAGAGTTTTTCTAAACTGCTGAATGAAAATAAAGGTTTAACTCTGTGAGATGAATGCACACATCACAAAGTGGTTTCTCAGATAGCTTCTGTCTAGTTTTTATCCTGGGATATTTGCTTTTTCACCATTGGCCTCCATGGGCTCCCAAATGTCCATTTGCAGAATGGATAAAAACTTATTTCCAAAAGCTGAATAAAAAAAAAACTTTAACTCTCTTATATGAATGCACACATCACAAAGCAGTTTCTCAGAAAGCTTTTTACTTGTTTTTATCTGAAGATGTTTTCTTTTTCACCATAGGCCTCAAGGCACTCCCAAATATCCCTTCACAGTATCTACAAAAGTAGTGTGTCCAAAGTGCTGGATGACAAGAAAGTTTTATCACTGTGAGATGAATGTACACATCACAAGGTTGTTTCTCAGATAGCTTCCATTTACTTTTTATCCTGAGATATTTGCTTTTTCAACATTGGCCTCGGTGGGCTCCCAAATATTCATTCACAGAATGGAAAAAAACAGTGTTTCCAAACTGTTGCATCTGAAGAAATGTTTAAATTTGTGAGATGAATGCTCACACCAGAGAACAGTTTCTCAGAAAGCTTCTTTCTCATTTATATATGAAGATATTTCCTTTCGCTCCATAAGCCTCAATGCACTCCCAAATATCCCTTCACAGATTCTGCAAAAACATTGTTTCCATACTACTGAATGTAAACAATGGTTTAACAATGTGAGATGAATGTGTACATCACAAAGTGGTTTCTCAGATAGCTTCCTTCTAATTTTTATCGTGGGATACTCACTTTTTCACCATTGGCCTCAATGAGCTCCAAAATGTCCATTCGCAGAGTGGAAAAAGAAAGTGTTTCCAAACTGCTGAATCCAAAGAAAGTTTTAACTCTGTGAAAAGAATGCATACGTCACAAAGCAGCTACTCAGAAAGCTTCTTTCTAGTTTTTATTTGAAAATATTCTTTATCACCATAGGCTTGAATGTGTTCCCAAATATCGCTTTGTATAGTCTACGAAAACAGTGTTTACAATCTGCTGACTGAAAAGGCTTTCTTCACTCTGCGAGATGAATGCACACATCACATAGTGGCTTATCAGATAGCCTTCTTCTTGTTTTTATCCTGGATATACGCTTTTTCACCAATGACCTCAATAAGCTCCCAAGTGTCCATTCACAGAATGGACAAAAACCGTGTTTCCAAATTACTGAATGGAAAGAAGGATTTAACTCTGTGAGATTAATGCAAACATCACAAAGAAATTTCTCAGAAAGCATTTTTCTAGTTTTTATCTGAAGACCTTTCCATTTTCACCATAAGCCTCATTGCACTTCCAAATATCCCTTTGCAGATTCTACAGAAAGAGTGTTTCCAAACTGCTGAATGAAAGAAATGTTAGCAGTTTCTCATAGCTTCCTTCTAGTTATGATTCTGGGACATTACCTTTTTCCATATTGGTCTCAATCATCTCCCAAATGTCCAATCACAGAATGGGCAAAAAGAGTATTTTAAAACTCCTGAATCCAAAGAAAGGTTTAACTTTGTGAGATGAATGCACACATCACAAAGGAGTTTCTCAGAAAGCTTCTTTCTAGTTTGTATCTGTAGATATATATATTTTTCACCATAGGTCTCAACAGGCTCCCAAATATCCCTTCACAGATTCTACACAAAAAGTGTTTCCAAACTGCTAAACGAAGAGAAAGATTTAACTCTGGGAGATGAATGTTTACATCACAAAGAGGTTTCTCAGATTGCATCCTTCTACTTTTTATCCTGGGATATTCGCTTTTTTGCCATCGGCCTCAATTAGCTCCTAATTTCCACTTGCAGAATGGGAAAAAACAGTGTTTCCAAACTGCTGAATTGAAAGAAATTTTTAAATTGGTGAGGTGAATGAACACCTCACAAAACAGTTTCTCAGAAAGATTCTTTCTAGTTTTCATCCGAGGATATTTTCTTTTGCACCATAGGACTCAATGTGCTCCCAAATGCCACTTTTCAGATTCTAGAAAAATAGTGTTTTAACTCTCTGACATGAATGCACACATCACAAAGCAATTTCCCAGAAAGCTTGTTTCTAGTTTTTATCTGAAGATATTTACTTCTACACCATAGGCCTCAATGCACTCCCAAATATTCCCTCACAGATCCTTCAAAAACAGTGTTTCCAAACTGCTGAATGAACAGAAAGGTTTAACTATGTGAGATGAACACACATGTCACAAAGTGGTTTCTCAGATAGCTTTTCTACTTTTTATGTTGGGATATTCACGTTTTTGCCATTGGCTTCAGAGAGCTCCAAATTGACCATTTGCAGAATGGACAAAAGCAATGTTTCCAGACTGCTGAATCAAAAAAAGGTTTAACTCTGTGAGATAAATGCACACACCACAAAGCAGTTTATCAGTAAGCTTATTTCTAATTTTAATCTAAAGATATTTCCTTTTCTACCATAGGCCTCTATGCACTCCCAATATCCCTTTGCAGATTCTACAAAAACAGTATTTCCACACTGCTGAATTAAAAGAAAATTTTAACTGTGAGATGAATGCACACATCACAACGTGGTTTCGCAGATAGCTTCCTTCTAGTTTCTATCCTGGGATATTCAGTTTTTCACCATTGTCCTCTAGAGTTCCCAAATGTCCATTCACAGAAAGGACAAAAACAGTGTTTCCAAACTGCCGAATCCAAAGAAAGCTTTCACTTTGTGATGTGAGTGCACACATAACCAAGCAGTTTCTCAGTAAGCTTCTTTCTAGTTTTTATCTGAAGATATTCTTTCCTTTTCACCACAGGCCTCCCAAATATCCCTTCCCAGATTGTAAAAAAACAGTGTTTCCAAACTGCTGAATAGCAGCAAAGGTTTAACTCTGTGAGATGAATGTACACATCACAAAGCAGTTTCTCAGATAGCTTCCTTCAAGTTTTTATCCTGGGATATTCTCTTTTTCACCATTGGCCCCAGTGAGCTCCAAATTTCCATTCACAAACTGGAAACAAAGTGTTTCCAAATTGCTGAATCAAAAGAAATGTTTAAATCTGTGAGATGAAAGAACACATCACAAAGCAGTTTCCCAGAAGCTTCTTTCTAGTTTTTACCTGAAGATATATTATTTTTATCATAGGCCTCAATGTATTCTGAAATATCCTTTCACAGATTCTACAGAAACAGTTTCCAAACTGCTGAACCAAATGAAAGGTTTCCCTCTGGAAGTTGAATGCACACATCAGAAAACCATTCCTCAGATAACTTCCTTCTAGTTTTTATCCTGGGATATTTACTTTTTTTGCCATTGACCACAATGAGCTCAGAATGTCTGTTCACAGAATGGACAAAACCAGTGTTTCCAAACCGCTGAATCAAAAGAAAGATTTAACTCTCTGAGATGGATGCACACATCACAAAGCAGTTTCTCAGAAAGCTTGTTTCTAGTTTGTATGTGGAGATATTTCCTTTTTCACCATAGGCCTCAATGCATTCCCAAATATCCCTTACCAGATTCTTCAAAAGCAGTGTTTACAAACTTCTGAATGAAAAGAAAGTTTTAAATCTGTGAGATGAATGCACACATCACAAAGTGGTTTCTCAAATAGCTTCTTTCTCGTTTTTATCCTGAGATATTCACTTTTCTGCCATTGGCCTCAGTGAGTTCCCAAATGTCCATTCACAGAATTGACAAAAATAGTGTTTCCAAACTACTGAATCAAAACAAAAGTTTAACTCTGTGAGATGAATGCACACATCACAAAGAAGTCTCTCAAACAGCTTCTTTCTAGTTTTTACATGAAGGTATTTCCATTTTCACCCTAGACCTCGATGTGCTACGATATATCCCTTTGCAGATTCTATGAAAACTGCTTTCAAACTGTTGAATGAAAAAAAATTTTAACTCTGCGAGATGAATGCACACATCACAGAGCAGTTTCTCAGGTAACTTCCTTCTAATTATTGACTTGGATTGTTTGCTTTTTCACCATTGTCCTCTAGAGCTCCCAAATGTCCGTATGGAGAAAGAACAAAAACAGTGTTTCCAAACTGTTGAATCCAAATGAAGGTTTAACTCTGTGAGATGAATGAATACATCACAAAGCAGTTTCTCAGAAAGCTTCTTTCTCATTTTTATATAAAGATTTTTTCCTTTTCACCATAGGCCTCATTGCACTACCAAATATCCCTTCCCAGCTTCCACAAAAACGGTGTTTCCTAACTGCTGAATCTAAGGAAAAGTTTAACCTTGTGTGATGAATTCACACATCAGAAAGCCATTTCTCAGATAGCTTCCTTCTAGTTTTCATCCTGGGATATTCCCTTTTTTGCCATTGTCCTCTAGAGCGCCCAAATGTCCATTCACAGAAAGGACAAAAACTCTTTCCAAATTGCTGAATCCAAAGGAAGGTTTAACTCTGTGAAATGAATGCACATATCACAAAGCAGTTTCTCAGAAAACTTCATTCTAGCTTTTATCAGAACATATTTTTTCCTTTTCTCCATAGGACTCATTGTGCTCCCAAATACCTGTTCGCAGATTCTAAAAAAAAAACAGTGTTTCCAAATTGCTGAATCAAAAGAGTTTTAACTCTGCAAGATTAATGCACACATCACAAAGCAGTTTCTCAGATAGCTTCCTTCTAGGTTTTATCCTTTGATATTCTCTCTTTTGCCATTGTCCTCTAGAGCTCCCAAATGTCCATTTGCAGAAAGGACAAAAACAGTGTTTCCAAAAAGCTGAATCCTAAGGAAGGCTTAACTCTGTGAGATGAAAGGATACATCACAAAGCAGTTTCTCAGAAAGCTTGTTCCCAGTTTTTATCTGGAGATATTTTTTCCTTTTCACCATAGGCCTCATTGTACTACCAAATATCCCTTCCCAGATTCTACAAAAACAGTGTTTTCAAACTGCTGAATGGAAGGAAAGGTTTAAATCTGTGAAATGAATGAACACATCAAAAAGCAGTTTCTCAGAATGATTCTTTGTAGTTTTTAGTTGAAGATATTTTCTTTTACCTTTGGCCTCAAAGCATTCTCAAATATAACTTTGCAGATTCTAAAAAATAGTGTTTCCAAGCTGCTGAATTAAAAGAGAGATTTACCTCTCTGAGATGAATGCACACATCTCAAAGAACTTTCTCAGAAAGTTTCTTTCTCATTTATATCTGTAGATATTTTCTTTTTCACCATAGGCTGCAATAGGCTTCCAAATATCCCTTCACAGATTCTAAAAAAAAAAAAAAAAAAATAGTGTTTGCAAACTACTGAATGAAAAGAAACACTTAATCCTGTGAGATGAATGCACACATCACAAAGCAGTTTCTCAGATTGCTTCCTTCTAGCTTTTGTTATGTAATATTCACTTTTATGCCATTGGCTATGATGAACCCAGAATGTCTATTCGCAGAATGGATAAAAACAGTTTTTCCAAACCACTGAATCAAAAGAAAGGTTTAACTCTCTGAGACAAAAGCACAAATCACAATGCAGTTTCTCTGATAGCTTCCTTCTAGATTTATCCTATGACATTTTCTTTTTCACCATCGGCCTCAATGAGCTTCCAAATGTCCATCCACAGAATGGACAGAAACAGTGTTTCCAAACTGCAGAATCCAAAGGAACGTTTACCTCAGTGAGATGAATGCACACATCACTAAGCAGTTTCTCAGAAAACTTGTTTCCAGTTTTTACTTGAAGACATTTTCTTTTTTACCATAGGCCTCAATTGCTCCCAAATATCCCTTCACAGATTCCACAAAAACAGTATTCCAAAACTGCTGAATGAAGAGTAATGTTTGTCTCTGTGAGATGAAGGCACACAACACAAAACAGTTTCTCACATAGCTTCCTTCTAGTATTGATTGTTGGATTTTCACTCTTTCACCATGGGTCTCAAAGAGCTCCCAAATGTCCATTCGCAGAACTTACAAAAGTGGTGTTTCCAAACTGCTGAATCCAAACAAAAGTTTAACACTCTAAGATGAAGTCACACCTCTCAAAGCTGTTTCTGGAAAGCTTCTTTCTGGTTATTGTCTGAAAATATTTCCTTTTTCACTGTAGACCTCAATGTGCTCCCAAATATTGATTTGCAGATTCTACAAAAACTGTGTTTCCAAACTACTGAATCAAAAGGAGGGTTTAACTCTGCGAGATGAATGCACACATCACAATGCAGTTTCCCAGATAGCTTCTTTCTAGCTTTTATCCTGGGATATTCACTTTTTTGCCATTGGCCTCAATGTACTCGGAAATGTCGATTTGCAGAATGCACAAAAACAGTGTTTCCAAACTGCTGAATCCAAAGAAAAGTTTATCTCTGTGAGATGAATGCACACATCATAAAGTAGTTTCTCAGAAAGCTTCTTTCTAGTTTTTACCTGAAGGTATTTTCTTTTTCACTATAGGCCTTAAATCACTCCCAAATATCTCTTTGTACATATCACAAAGTGGTTTCTCAAATACCTTGCTTCTATTTTATATCCATGGTTAATCACTTTTTCACCACTGGCCTCCATGAGCTCCCAAATGTCCATTCACAGAATGTACACAAAAGCTGTTTCAAGTCTGCTGAATCAAAAGAATGGTTTAACTCCATGAGATGAATGCACACATCACCAAGAAGTTTCTCAGAACGCTTCTTTCTAGTTTTTATCTGATGACAATTTTTTTTTCACCATAGACCTCAAAGTGCTCCTTATTATCCCTTTGCAGATTCGACAAAACTGTGTGTCTAAACTTCTTTGTGAAAGTAATTGTTTAACTTTGAGAGGCGAAAGCACACATCACAAAGTGGTTTCTCAGATAACTTCCTTCTAGTTTTTATACTGGGATATTTGCTTTTTAACATAGGCATTAATGAGCTCAAAATGTCCATTCACAGAATGGACAAAAACCGTGCTTCCAAACTACTGAATACAAAGAAAGGTTTAACTATGTGAGATGAATGCACACGTCCCCCCAAAAAAAAATTTCTCAGAATGCTTCTTAGTTTCTATCTGAAGATATATTCTTTTTCACCATAAACCTCAATGTGCTCCTGATTATCCCTTCACAGATTATGGACAGTGTTTCCAAACTGCTGAATACAAAGAAAGCTTTAACTCTCTGAGTTGGAGGCACACATCACAAAGCAGTTTCTCAGAAAGCTTCTTTCAAGATTTTATCTGAAGATATTTTCTTTTTTGCCATAATCCTCCATGCATACATTCTTTTGCAGATTCTACAAAAACAGTGTTTCCAAACTGCTGAAGGAAAGGAAAATTTTATCTCTATGATATGAATGCATATATATATCAGGAAGCAGTTTCTCCCAGAGTTTCCATCTAGTTTTTATCCTGGGATCTTTGCTTTTTTGTCATTGGCCTGAATGAGCTCCCTAGTGTCCTTTCATAGAATAGACAAAACCAGTGTTTCCAAAGTGCTGAATCAAAAGGAAGTATTAACTCTGTGAGATGAATGCACATCACAAAAAAGTTTCACAGAAAGATTATTTCTACTTTTTATCTGAAGATATTTTCTTTATCACTGTAAGCCTCAATGTGCTCAGAAATATCCCTTTGCAGATTTTACAAAAATATTGCATCCACACTGCTGAATGAAAACCAAGGTTTACTCTACAAGGTAAGTACACACATCACATAGTGGATTGCCAGATAGCTTCCTTCTATATTTTATCCTGGAATATTCACTCTTCTGTCATTGACCTTAATGAGTTCTCAAATATCCTTTGGTGGAATGGACACAAAGAGTGTTTCCAAGCTACTGAATCAAAAAAATAAATAAATAAATCTGTGAGATGAATGTAGATATCACAAAGCAGCTTCTCAGAACACTTTCTTCTAGATTTTATTTGAATTTATTTTCTTTTTCACTGTAGGCCTCAATGCACTCCCAAATATCCCTTCGCAGATTCCACAAAAAGCAGTGTTTCCAAACTGTTGAATGACAAGAAGGTTTAACTCTGCCAGGTGAATTCACACATCACCAAGTTGCTTCTCAGACAGCTTCATTCCAGTTTTTATCCTGGGATATTTGCTTTTTTGCCTTTGGTCTCAGTGAGCTCCCAAAAGTCTATTGGCAGAATGGATCAAATAAGAGTTTCCAAACTGCAGAATCAAAAGAAATGTTTAGCTCTGTAAGATAAACCCACCCATGAAAAAGCAGTTTCTAGAAAGCTTCTTTCTAGTTTTTATCTGAAGATATTTTCTTTTTCACCATGGGCCTCTACATGCTACCAAATTTCACTTCACAGATCCTAGAAAAACATGGTTTCCAAACTGCTGAATGAAAATAAAGGTTTAACTCTGTGAGATGAATGTGTACATCACAAGGCAGTTTCTCAGAAAACTTGCAGCTTTTTCCTGGGATATTTGCTTCCTCACCATTGGCCTCAATGAGCTCCAAAATGTCCATTCACAATGAACAAAAGAGTTTCTAAACTACTGAAACAAAAGAAAAGTTTAACTCTGTGAGGTGAATGTAGACATGACAAAGTTGTTTCTCAGAAAGCTGCTGTCTAGCTTTTACCTGAAGATATTTTCTTTTTCACCATTTGCCCCAATGGGCTCCCAAATATTCCTTCACAGTTTCTACCAAAACAGTGTTTCCACTGTGAATCAAAAGAAATTCTTAACTCTGCAAGACAAATTTGTGCACATAAATTGGTTTCTCAGATAACTTCCTTCTAGTTTTTATACTGGGATATTCGCTTTTTGGACTTTGGAATCTATGAGTGAATGGAAAAAAACAGTTTCCAAAACGCTGAATCAAAAGAAAGGTTTAACTTTGTGACTTGAATGCACACATCAAAGAGTAGTTTCTCAGAAGGCTTCTTTCCAGTTTTTATCCGAACATGCTTTTGTTTTTCACCATAGGACTCGAAGTTCTCCAAAATATCCCTTTGTAACTACTACAAAAACAATGTTTCCAAACTACTGAATAAAGAGAAAGCTTTAACTCTTCGAGATGAATGCACACATCACAGAGCAGTTTTTCAGATAGCTTCCTTCTTGTTTTTATCCAGGGATATTTGCTTTTCTCCTTTGTCATTAATGAGCTCATAAAAGTCCATTCTCACAAAGGACATAAACACTGTTTCCAAACTGTTGAATTAAAAGAAATGTTAAACTGTGTATGATGAATGTAGACATCACTAAGCAGTTACTTAGAAAGCTTCTTTGTAGGTTTTATCTGGAGATATTTTCTTTTTCATCATGGGCCTCAAAGCACTCTGAAATATCCCTTTGCAGATTTTACAAAAAGTGTTTTCAAACTGCCGAATAAAAGGAAAGGATTAACTCTGCGAGATGAAAGCACACATCACAAAGCAGTTTCTCAGAAGGCTTCTTTCTAGTTTTTATCTGAAGGTATATTCTTTTTCACCATAGGCCTCAATGCTATCCCACATATCCCTTCACAGATTCTACAGAGATAGTGTTTCCAAATTGCTGAATAAAAAGAAAGGTTTAACTCTGTGAGATGAATGCATACATCATAAATCAGTTTCTCAGATAGCTTCCCTCTAGTTTTTCTCCTGGAATATTCTTTTTTTTTTTTTTTTGCTATTGGCCTCAATGATTTTCCAAATGTCCATTCGCAGAATGGAAATGCACATTGCTTCCAAGCTATGGAATAAAAATAAAATTTTATCTGTATGAGATAAACACACAAAACACAATGCAGTTTCTCAGAAAGCTTCTTTCTATTTTTTTATCTGAAGATATTTTCTTTTTCACTATGGTCCTCAAAGTGCTTCCAATATCCCTTTGCATATTCTACAAAAACAATGTCTCCAAACAGCTGAGAAAGTGCTTTGTGATGTGCGTATTCATCTCACAGAGTTAAACCTTTCTTTGGATTCAGCAGTTTGGAAACACTGTTTATGTCCATTCTGCAAAAGGACATTTGGGAGCTCATTGAGGCCTAAGGTGAAAAAGTGAATATCCAAAGATAAAAATGAGAAAGAAGTATCCAAGAAACAGCTTTGTGATGTTTGCATTCCATTGCAGAGTTAAAACTTTCTTTTCATTCAGCAGTTTGGAAAAACTGTTTTGTAGAATCTGTGATAGGATATTTGGGAGCTTATTGAGGCCTATGGGGAAAAATTAAATATATTCAGATAAAAAATAAGAAGCTTTCTGAGAAACTGCTTTGTGATTTATTCATTAATCTCACTGAGTTTAATGGAAACACTGTTTTTGCTCATTCTGTGAAAAGACATTTGGGAGCCCTTGAAGTCAATGGGGAAAAAACAAATATTCCTGGATAGAAGCTAGAAGGAACTTATCTCACAAACCGATTTCTGATGAGTACATTCATCTCACAGAGTTAAACATTTCTCTTCATTCAGCAGTTTGTAAACACTATTTTTTTACGTATCTGAGAAGAGATATTTGGTAACCTGATGAGGCCTATGGTGAAAAATGAAATAATTTCAGATAAAAACTAGAAGAAAGCACTCTGAGAAACTGCTTTGTGATGTGTGCATTCATCTCACATAGTTAAACATTTCTTTGCCTTCAACCATTTAGTAACACTGTATTTGTCCATTATGTGAATGAACATCTGGAACTCTTTGAGGTCAGTGGCGAAAAAGTGAATATCCCAGGATAAAAACTAGAAAAAAATATATATGAGAAACTCCTTTGTGTTTTATGCATTCATCTTGCACAGTTAAAACTTTATTTTCATTCAGCAGTTTGGAAATAGTTTTTTTGTAGTATCTGTGAAGTGATATTTGGAAACACATTGAGGCCTATGGTGATAAAGGAAATATTTTCAGATAAAAGCTAGAAAGAAGCTTTCTGAAAAACTGCTTTGTCATGTGTGGATTCATCTCACAGAGTTAAACCTTTCTTTGGATTCATCACTGTTTTTGTTTACTCTACGAATGGACTTTTGGGAGCTCTTTGAGGCCAATCACAAAAAGTGAATATCCCACTATGAAAACTAGAAGGAAGACATATGAGAAACCGCTTTCTGATGTATGCATTCATCTTCCAGGGTTAAACTTTCTTCTCATTCAGCAGGTTGGGAATACTGTTCTTGTGGAATCTTTGAAGGGATATTAGGAGCACATAGAGGCCTACTGTGAGAAAGGAAATATATTCATATAAAAAATAGAAAGAAGCTTTCTGAGAAACTATTTTGTGATGAGTGCATTCATTTCACAGAATTAAACCTTTCTTTAGATTCAGCAGTTTGCAAACACTATTTTTGTCCTTAATGCAAATGGATATTTTAGAGTTCATTGAGGCCAAAGGCAAAAAAGTGAATATCCCAGGATACAAACTGGAAGGATGCCCTATTCGAGAAACCACTTTGTGGTGTGAGCATTCATCCCTCAGAGTTAAACTTTTCTTTTCATTCAGCTGCTTTGAAACACTTTTTTTGTAGAGTCATGGAATCTGTGACAGGATATTTGGTGCACTTTGAGGTCTATGATAAAAAAATACTGTCAGATAACAATTAGAAAGAAGCTTTCTGAGAAACTGGTTTGTGAGTTGTTCATTCATCTCACAGAATTAAACCTTTCTTTGGATTCAGCAGTTTGCAAACACTGTTTTTGTCCATACTGCAAATGGACATTTGGGAGATCATCGAGGCCAATGGTGAAAAAGTGAATGTCACAGGATAAAAAGTAGAAGGAAGTTATCTGAGAAACTGATTGTGATGTGTGCATTCATGTTACAGACTTAAACCAATCTTTTCATTCAACTGTTTGGAAACACTGTTTTCTTAGAATCTGTGAAGTGATATATGGTAGCGCATTGAGGCCTACAGTGAAAAAGGAAATATCTTCATATAAAAAATATAAAGAAGCCTTCTGACAAATTGCTTTGTGATGTGTGCATTCATCTTACAGAGATAAACCTTTATTTGGATTCAGCAGTTTGTAAACACTGTTTTTCTCCATTTTGCAAATGGACATTTGGGAGCTCCTTGTGGTCAATGGCGAAAATGTGAATATCCAAGGATAAAAACTAGAAGGAAGATATCTGAGAAACTGCTTTGTGATGTGTAGATTCATCTTGAGGAGTTAAAACTTTCTTTTCATTCATCAGTTTGGAAACATTGTTTTTGTAGAATCTGTGCAGGGATATTTGGGAGCACATGGAGGCCAATGCTGAAAAAGGAAATATATTCAGACAAAAAAGTAGAAAGTAGCTTTCTGAGAATCTGCTTTGTGATTTGTCCATTCATCTCACAGAGTTAAACCTTTCTTTGTATGCAGCAGTTTGGACACACTGTTTTTGTCTTTTCTGTGAAAGAACATTTGGGGAGCTCATTGAGGCCAAAGGGAAAATAGCGAATATCCCAGGATAAAAACTAGAAGCATGTTATCTGAGAAACTGATTTGTAATGTGTGCATTCCTCTCACATAGTTAAACCTTTCTTTTTATTCATCAGTTTGGAAACACCGTTTTCTTAGAATTTGCATAGATGTATTTGGTAGCACATAGAGGTCTATGTTGAAAAATCAAATATCTTCAGATGAAAACTAGAAGGAAGCTTTCTGAGAAACTGCTTTGTGATATTTGCATTCATTTCACACAGTTAAACTTTTCTTTGTATTCAGCAGTTTGGAAACATGATCTTTGTCCATTCTGCCAAAGGACATTTGGGAGCTTATTGAGTCCAATAGTGAAAAAGTAAATATTCCAGGAAAGAAGCTAACAGTAAGATATCCGAGAAACAGTTTTGTGATGTGTGCATTCATCTCACAGAGTTGAACCATTCTTTTCATTCAGCAGTTTGGGAACACTGTTTTCCTAGTATCTGTGAAGAGATATTTGGTAGTGCATTGAGACTTATGGTAAAAAAAAAAAAAATCTTCAGATAAAAATTAGAAAGAAGCTTCATGAGAAACTGCTCTGTGATGTGTTCATTCATCTCACAGAGTTAAGCATTTCTTTGGTTTCAGCAATTTAGAAAACACTATTTTTGTCCATTCTGTGACTGGACATTTGGGAGCTCATTGAGGCCAATGGTGAAAAAGTGAATATCCCAGGATAAAACCTACAAGGAAAATATCTGAGATACCACTTTGTGTTGTGTACATTCATCTCCCAGAGTTAAACCTTTCTTTTCATTCAACAGGTTGGTACACTGTTTTCTTGTAATCTGCGAAGAGGTTTTTTGTAGCACATTGATGCCTACTGTGAAAAAGGAAATGTCTTCAGAAAAAAATAGAGAGAAGCTTTCTGAGAAACTGCTTTGTGATTTGTTCATTCATCTCACAGAGTTAAAATTTTCTTTGGATTCAGCAGTTTGGTAACACCGTGAAGGGATATTTCAGAGCACATCAAGGCCTACAATGGAAAAGGAAGTATCTACATGTGAAAATTAGAAGGAAGCTTTCTGAGAAACTGCTTTGTGACGAGTGCATTCATCTCACAGAGTTAAATCTTTATTGGGATTCAGCAGTTTGGAAACACTGTTTTTGTCCATTCTGCGAAGGATATTTCGGAGCTCATTGTGGCCAACTGTGAAAAAGTGAGTATCCTAAGATAAAGACTAGAAGAAATATATCTGAGAAACAGCTTTTTGATGTTTGCATTCAACTTGCAGAGTTAAACTTTTATTTTCATCCAGCAGTTTCAAAACACTATTTTTGTAGAATCTGTGAAAGGATATTTGGGAGCACATAGAGGCCTATGGTGAAAAAGTAAATATTTTCCGGTGAAAACTAGAAAGAAGCTTTCTGAGAAACTGCTTTGTGATGTGTGCTTTCATAACGCAGAGTTAAACCTTTCTTCTCATTCAGCAGTTTGGAAACATTGTTTTTGTAGCATCAGTGAAGGGATATTTGGAAATGCATTGAGGCCTATGGTGATAAAGGAAATATATTCACATAAAAACTAGAAAGAAGGTCTCTGATAAACTGCTTTGGATGTGTTCATTCATCTCACAGTGTTAAACCTTTCTTTTCATTCAGCAGTTCGGAAACACGTTTTTTGTCCATTCTGTGAATGGACCTTTGGGAGCTCATTGAGGCCAGAGGCGAAAAAAGCCAATATGCCAGGTTTCTGAGAAACCGATTTATGATGTGTGCATTCATCTCCCAGAGTTAAACCTCTCTTTCCATTCAGCAGTTTGGAAACACTGTTTTTGTAGTATCCATGAAGGGATATTTGGTTGCACATTGAGGCCTAATGTGAAAAAGGGAATATCTCAGATAAAAACTAGAAAGAAGCATTCTGAGAAGCTGATTTGTGATGTGTGCATTCATCTTGCAGAGTTAAACCTTTCTTTTCAGTCAGCAGTTTGGAAACACTGTTTTTGTAGGATCCACAAAGGGATATTTAAGAGTGCATTGAGACCTATGGCAAAAATGGAAATATATTCAGACAAAAACTAGAAAAAGCTCTTTGATAAACTGTTTGTGATATATTCATTCATCTCACAGACTTAAACCTGTCTTGGTTTCAGCAGTTTAGAAACACTATTTTTGTCCATTTTGTGAATGAACATTTGGGAGTTCATTGAGGACAATTAAGAAAAAGCAAATACCCCAGGATACAAACCAGAAGGAAGACATCTGACACACTGAATTGTGATTTATATATGCATCTCATAGAGTTAAACCTTTCTTTTCATTCAGCAGTTTGGAAAAACTGTTTTCTTAGAATCCACAAAGAGATATTTGGTAATGCATTGAGGCCTATGGTGAAAAAGGAACTATCTTCTAATAAATACTAGAAGGAAACTTTCTGAGGAATTGATTTGTGATGTACGCATTCATCTCACAGAGATAAACCCTTTTTTGATTCAGCAGTTTGGTAACACGGTTTTTGTCCATTCTGTGAATGGACATTTTGGACCTAATTGAGGCCAATGGTGAAAAGGTGAATATACCTGGATCAAAACGAGATAGAAGATATCTCAGAGACTGCTTTGTGATATGTACATTCATCTCAGAGAGTTAAACCTTTCTTTTAATTCAGCAGTTTGGAACACTGTATTCTTAGAATCTGTGAAGAGGTATTTGGGAGCACATTGAGGCCTATGGTGAAAAAGCAATACCTTAAGATAAATCTAGAAAGAATCTTTATGAGAAACTTCTTTGTGATTTGTGCATTCATTGCACATAGTTAAACCTTTCTTGAAATCAGCAGTTTCTAAACACTGTTTTTGTCATTTCTGTGAATGAATGTTTAGGGACTTTTTGAGGCAAATGGCAAAAAAGCGAATATCCCAGATTAACAACTAGAAGCATGTTATCTGAGAAACCATTTGTGATGTGTGCATTCATCTCACTGACTTAAATTTGTCTTTGGATTCACCTGTTTCCAAACATGGTCTTTGTCATTTCTGTGAATGGACATTCGGGACATCATTGGGGCCAATGATGAAAAAGTGAATATCCCTGGATACAAACTAGAAGGAAGATATCTGAGAAACAGTTTCATGATGTATGGTTTCATCTCACAGAGTTAACCCTTACTTTTCATTCACCAGTTTCAAAACACTGTTTTTGTAGTATCTGCAAAGGGACACTTGGGAGCTCATTGAGGCCCATGGTGAAAAAGTAGATATCCCATGATAAAAACTAGAAGGAAGATATCTGAGAAACAGCACTGTGATGTGTGCATTAATCTTTCAGAGTTAAACCATTCTGTTCATTCAGCACTTAGGAAACACAATTTTTCTAGAATCTGCTAAGGGATCTTTCGAAGCACAGTGAGGACTATGCTGAAAAAGGAAATACGTTCAAAAAAAAAAAAAAGCTGGAAAGAATCTTTCTGAGAAACTGCTTTGTGATGTGTTCATTATTCTTACAGAGTTAAACCTTGTTTGGATTCAGCAGTTTGGAAACACCGTGTTTGTCCATTCTGTGAATGGACATTTTGGAGCTCATTGAAGCCAATGGAGAAAAAGCTAATATCCCAGGATAAAAACTAGAAACACATTATTTGAGAAGCCACTTTGTGATATATGCGTTCATCTTGCAGAGTTAAACCTTTCTTTTAAAGCAGCAGTTTGGAAAAACTATTTTTGCAGAATCTCTGAAGGAATATTTTGTTGCACTTTGAGGCCTATGGTGAAAAAGGAATTATCTTCAGATAAGAACTAGAAAGAAGATTCCTGAGAAACTGATTTTTTATGCGTGCATTCATCTCACAGAGTTAAACCTTTCTTTTCATTCAGCAGTTTGGTAACACCATTTTTGTAGAATTTGTGAAGGGATATTTGGGAGCACATGTAAGCCTAAGGTGAAAAAGGATATATCTCCAGAAAATAACTAGAAAGAAGCTTTCTAAGAAACTGCTTTGTGATGTGCTCATTCATCTCAAAAAGTTAAGCCTTGCTTTTCATTCAGCAATTTGGAACAAATGTTTCCAAATAATCTGTGAAGAGATACTTGGGAGTGCATTGAGGAATATGGTGAAGAAGAAGATATTTTCAGATAAATACTATAAAGAAGCATTCTGAGGAACTGTTTTGTGAGGTGTGTATTCATCTCACAGAGATAAAATTTTCTTTAGATTCAGCAGTTTGCTAACACTGTTTTTGTACATTCTGTGAATGGTCATTTGGGAGCTTATTGAGGACAATGGCAAAAAGTGAGTATCCCAGGCTACAATCTAGAATTAAGGTATCTCAGAAACTGTTTTTTGTGCATTCATCTCGCAAAGTTAAATGTTTCTTTTCATTCAGCACTTTGCAAACACTGTTTTTGTAGAATCTGTGATGGAGTACTTGGGAGCACATTGAGTACTATTGGGAAAAAGGAAATAAACTCAGATAAAAACTAGAAAGCAACTCTCTGAGAAACTGCATTGTGATGTGTTCATTCATCTCACAGAGTTAAAAGTTTATTTGGATTCAGCAGTTTGGAAACACTGTTTTTGCCCATTCTGCAAATGGACATTTGAGAGCTCACTGAGGCCAAAGGCGAAGAAGTGAATATCCCAGGATAAAATCCAGAAGGAAGTTATCTAAGAAACTGGTTTGTAATGTATGCTTTTATCTCACAGATTTAAACCTTACTTTTGCTTCAGCTGTTTGGAAACATTGTGTTTGTAGAATCTGTGAAGGGATATTTGGGAGCATATGGAGGCCTATGGTGATAAAGCAAATATCTTCAGATAAAAACTAGAAAGAAGCTTTCTGATAAACTGATTTTTGATGCATTCATTCATCTTACAGAGTTAAACCTTTCTTTGAATTCAGCAGTTTGGTAACATTGCTTTTGTCCATTCTGCGAATGCACATTAGGGAGCTCATTGAGGCCAATGGTGAGAAAGAGAATATCCCAGGATAAAAACTAGAAGCACGTTATCAGAGAAACTGATTTGTGATGTGGGAATTCTTCTCACAGAGTTAAAGCTTTGTTTCATTCAACAGTGTGGACACACTTTTTTCTTAGGATCTGTGAAGAGATATTAGGTAGCACATTGAAGCCTACAGTGAAAAAAGAAATAATTCAGATAAATAGTAGAAAGAAAGCTTCTGAGTAACTGCTTTGTGATGTGTGCAT
Source organism: Piliocolobus tephrosceles (assembly GCF_002776525.5). Lineage (NCBI taxonomy): Eukaryota > Metazoa > Chordata > Mammalia > Primates > Cercopithecidae > Piliocolobus > Piliocolobus tephrosceles. Next base: position 45,466,233 of record NC_045440.1, read on the forward strand.
TCATCTCACAGAGTTAAACCTTTCTTTGGATTCATCAGTTTGGAAACATGGTTTTTGTCCATTCTATGAATGGACATTTGGGAGCTCATAGTGGCCAATGGCAAAAAAGTTAATATCCCAGATAAAAGCTAGAAGGAAGGTATCTGAGAAACCATTTTGTGATGTGTCCATTCATGTTGTGGAGTTAAAACTTTCTTTTCCTTCAGCAGTTTGGTCACACTGTTTTTGTCCATTCTGTGAATGAATATTTAAGTGCTCTTTGAGGCCAAAGTGAAAAAGTGAATATCCCAGGATAAAATCTAGAAGGAAGATATCTGACAAGCTGACTTCTGATTTGTACATTCATCTTACAGCGTTAAGCATTCATTTTCTTTCAGCGGTGTGGAAACAGTTTGTTTGTTTGTTTGTTTTTGATTCTTCAAAGAGATATTTGGTAGCTTTGAAGCCTATATGGTTAAAAAGGTAATTTCTTCAAATAAAGACTAAAAAGAAGCTTTCTGAGAAACTTCTATGTGATGTGTGCATTCGTCTCACAGAGTTAAACCTTTCTCTGGATTCAGAAGTTTGAGAACACTCTTTTTCTCCGTTCTGAGAATGGACATTTGGGAGGTCTTTGAGACCAATGGTGAAAAAGCCAATATTCCGGGATAAAAACTAAAAGGAAGTTTTCTGACAAACCGACCTGTGATGTGTGCATTCATCTCACAGAATTAAACCTGTCTTTTAATTCAGCAATTTGGGAACACTGTTTTCTTAGAATCTGTGAAGAGATTTTCATTCGGTAGCACAATGAGGCCTACAATGGAAAATGAAATATCTTCAGATAAAAAATAGGAAGAAGCTTCCTGGGAAACTGATTTTTTTCGGAGGTATTCATTCATCTCACAGAGATACAACTTTATTTGGATTCAGCAGTTTGGAAACACTTTTTGTAGTATGTGTGAAGGTTTATCTGGGAGCGCATTGAGGCCTTTGGTGAAAAAGGAAATAATTTCAGATGAAAATTAGAAAGAACCCTTCTGAGAAACTGCTTTGTGAGGTGTGCATTTATCTCACAGAGTTTCACCTCCCTTTAGATTCAGAAGTTTGGGATGAAAGTTTTTGTCCGTTCTGTGAAAGGGCATTTTGAGCTCTTGGAGCCAAAGGTGAAAAAGCAAATATCCCAGGACAAAAACTAGAAGGAAATTATCTGACAATCCGACCTCTGATTTGTGCATTCTCACAAAATTAAACCTTTCTTTTCATTCAACGGTTTGGAAATACTCTTTTTTTTTAGAATCTGCAAAAGAATACTCGGTAGCGCATTGCAGCCTACTGTGAAAAAGGAAATCTCTTCAGATAAATAGTAGAAAGAAATTTTCTGAGAAACTGCTTTGTTATGTGTGTGATCACCTCACAGATGTAAAACTTTCTTTGGATTCAGCAGTTTGTTAACACTGCTTTTGTCCATTCTGGGAATGGAGATTTTGGTGCTCCTTGAGGCCAATGGCAACAAAGTGAATATCCCAGGATAAAACTAGAAGGAAGTTATGTGACAGACCAACTTGTGATTTATGTATTTGCCTCATAGAGTCAAAGATTTCTTCTCATTCAGCAGTTTGGGAACTGTTTCCTTGTATTCTGCCAAGAGATATTCTGTAGCACTTTGAGGCCCAAGGTGAAAAAGGAAATATCTTGTGGGAAAAACTGGAGAGCAGCTTTCTGAGAAACTGCTTTGTGATGTGTGCATTCATCTCACAGAATTAAACCTTTCTTTGGATTCAGCAGTGTGGTAACACTGTTTTTGTTTCTTATGCGAATGGACATTTTGTAGCTCTGTGAGGTCAATGGTGAAAAAGTGAATATCCCAGAATAAAAACTAGGAAGAAGATATCTGAGAAACTGTTTTGTGATGTGTGTATTCACCTCACAGAGTTAAATTTTTGCTTCATTCAACAGTTTGGAAACACTGTTTGTGTCACATCTGTGAAGGTATTTTTTGGAGTGCATTGAGGCCAATGGTGAAAAAGGAAATAACTTCAGATAAAAACTAGAAGGAAGCTTTCCAAGAAACTGCTTTGTGATGTGTGCATTTATCTCACAGAGTTAAACATTTCTTTGGATTCAGCAATTTGGAAACACCGTTTTTTGTCCATTCTGTGAATGGACATTTGGGAGATTTTTGAGGCCAATGGTGAAAAAATGAATATCTCAGGACAAAACTATAGGGAAGTTATCTGATAAACCGACCTGTCATATGTGACTTCATCTCACAGAGTTAAACTGGTCTTTCCATTCAGCAGTTTGGAAACACTCTTTTCTTACAATCTGCGAAGAGATATTGGGTCACGCATTGAGGCCTATGGTGAAAAAGGAAATATCTTCAGATATATAATAGAAACAATGTTTCTGAGTAACTGTTTTGTGATGTGTGCATTCATCTCACAGAACTAAACCTTTCTTTAGATTCATTAGTTTGGAAACTCGGTTTCTGTCCTTTCTGAGAATGGACATTTGGGAGCTCATTGAGGCCAATGGCAAAGAAGTGAATATCCCAGGATAAAAGCTAGAAGGAAGAAACCACATTGTAATGTGTCAATTCATGTTGCAGAGTTAAACTTTCTTTTCATTCAGCAGTTTGGTAGCACTGTTTTCCTACAATCTGTGAAGAGATATTCGGTACTGCATTGAGGTCTATGATGAAAAAAGAAATATCTTCATAAAAAACTAGAAAGAATCTTCCTGGGAGACTACTTTCAGATATGTTCATTCATCTCACAGAGTGAAAACTTTCTTTTGATTCAGCAGTTTGGAATCACCATTTTTGTAGTATCTGTGAAGGTATATTTTGGTGTGCATTGAGGCCAATGTTGAAATAGGAAATATCTTCAGATGAAATCTATAAAGAATCTTTCTGAAAAACTGCTTTGTGTTGTGTGCATTCATTTCACAGCGTTACACCTCTCTTTGCATTCACCTGTTTGGGAACAATATTTTTCTCTATTCTGTGAAAGGACATTTGGGACCTCATTCAGGCCAATGAAGAAAAGCAAATATCCCAGGACAAACACTAGAAGGAAGTTATCTGACAAACCGACCTGTGATGTCTGCATTCGACTCACAGAGTTAAACCTTTCTTTTCATTCAGCATTTTGGAAACACTGTTTTCTCACAATCTGCAAAGAGACATTTGATCGTGCATTCAGGCTTCCTGTGAAAAAAGAAATGTCTTCAGATAAACAGTAGAAAGAAGCTTTCTGAGAAACTACTTTGAGATGTGTGCATTCACCTCACAGAGTTAAACCTTCCTTTGGATACAGCAGTTTAGTAACCCTGTTTTTTCCATTCCACAAATGGAAGTTTGTGTGCTCTTTGAGGCCAATGGTGAAAAAGAGAATATCTCAGGCTAAAAATTAGAAGGAAGTAATCTGACAAACCGACTTGTGATTTTCACTTTCATATTGCAGAGTTTAACATTTCTTTTCATTCAGCAGTTGGGAAATAGTGTTTCTTGGATTCTCTGAAGAGATATTTCATAGCCCTTCGAGGCTTATGGTGAAAAGGGAAGTATCTTCAGATAGAAACTTGAAGGAAGCTTTCTGAGAACCTACATTGTGATGTGTGCATTCATGTCATGGAGTTACACCTCTCTTTGGATTCAGCAGTTTGGGAACAATGTTTTTGTCCATTCTGAGAAAGGACATTTGAGAGCTCATTGAGGTCACTGGCAATAAAGCGTATATCTGAGGACAAAAACTAGAAAGAAGTTATCTGAGAAACCAACCTCTGATGTGTGCATTCCCCTCACAGAGTTAAACCTTTCTTTTCATTCAGCAGTTTGGAGACATTGTTTTCTTACAATCTGCGAAGAGATATTTGATAGCACATTGAGGCCTCCTTTGAAAAAGGAAATGTCTTCAGATAAAAAGTAGAAAGAATTATTCTGAGAGAATGCTTCATGATGTTTGCATTCACCTTACAGTGTTAAAGCTTTCCTTGGATTCAGTAACTTGGAAACACTGTTTTTTCTTTTCTTTTTTTTCCATTCTGTGAATGGACAATTGGGAGATCTTTGAGGCCAATGGCAAAAAAGCAAATATCCCAGGACATAAAAATAGAAGGAAGTTATCAGACAAACCAACTTGTGAGTGTGCATTTGTCTCACAGAGTTAAAGATTTATTTTCATTCAGCAGTTTGGAAACAGTGTTTTCTTGTATTCTGCCGAGAGAATATTTGGTAGCACTTTGAGGCTCACCTTGAAAAAGGAAATAACTTGTGAAAAAACTAGAGGAAGCTTTCTGAGAAACTGCTTTTTGATGTGTGCACTCATGTCACAGAATTAAACCTTTCTTTGGATTTAACAGTGTGTTAATTTGGGAGTGCATTAAGCCCAATGGTGAAGAAATATCTTCAGATGAAAACTAGAAAGAAGCTTTCTGAGAAACTGCTTTGTGATGTGTGCATTCATCTCCCAGAGTTACACCTATCTTTGGCTTCAGCAGTTTGGGAACAATGTTTTTGTCCATTCTACGAAAGAGCATTTGGGAACTCATTGAAGTCTATGGCCAAAAAGCGAATATACCATTACAAAAACTAGAAGGAAGTTATCAGACCAATCGACCTGTGATGTGTGCATTCCTCTCACAGAGTTAAACCTTTCTTTTCATTCTGAAGTTTGGAAAAACTGTTTCGTTAAAATCTGTGAAGAGATATTCAGTAGCCCATTGAGGCCTCCTGTGAAAATAAAATGACTTCAGAAAAATAGCAGAAAGAAGCTTTCTGTGAAACTGCTTTGTGATGTGTACGTTTACCTCACAGAATTAAACGTTTGTTTGGATTCAGCAGTTTGTAACACTGATTTTGTCCATTCTGCGAAAGGATGTTTGGGTGCTCTTTGAGTCCAATGATGAAAATGTGAATATCCCAGGATAAATACTAGAAGACAGTTATCTGAAAAGCGACTTGTGACTTGTACTTTCATCTCATAGAGTTAAACATATCTTTTATTGAGCAGTCTGGATACTGTGTTTTCATCAATTCTCCAAAGAGATATTTGGTAGCGGTTTGAAGCCTACAGTGAAAAAGGAAATATCTTCATATAAAAATTGGAAGGAAACTTTCTGAGAAACTGCTTTGTGATGCATGTATTCATCTCACAGACTTAAACCTTCCTCTGGATTCAGCAGTTTGGAAACACTGTTTTTGTAGTATCTGTGAAGGTATATTTGGGACTGTACTGAGGCCAAACTGAAAAAGGAAATATCTTCAGATGAAAACTAGTAAGAATCTTCCTGTGAAACTGCTTTTTGATGTGTGCATTCATCTCAAAGAGTTACACCTCTCTTTGGATTCAGCAGTTTGGGAACAATGTTTTTTTTCCATTCTGCAAATGGACATTTGGGAGATTTTTGAGACCAGTGATGAAAAAGCCAATATCCCAGCACAAAAACTGGAAGGAAGTTATCTGAAAAACCGACCTGTGGTGTGTGCATTCATCTTACAGAGTTAAACTTGCCTTTTCATTCAGCTGTTTGGAAACACTACTTAGGATCTGAGAAGTGATATTCAGTTGCACATTCAGGCTTCCTGTGAAAAAAGAAATATCTTCAGATAAACAGTAGAAAGAATATTTCTGAGTAACTACTTTGTGGTGGGTGGATTCATCTCACAGAGTTAAACCTTTCTTTGTATTCATCAATTTGGAAACACGATTTCTGTCCATTCTGTAAACGGAAATTTGGGAGCTCATTGAGGACAATGGTGAAAAAGTGAATATCCCAGGATAAAAACTAGAAGGAAGATATCTGAGAAACCGCTTTGTGATGTGTCCATTCATGTTGCAGAGTTAAACTTTTCTTTTCATTCAGCAGTTTGGTAGCACTGTTTTCTTAGAATCTGCAAAGAGATATTTGGTAGCGCATTGATTCCTACGATGAAAAAGGAAATATCTTCACAGAAAACTAGAAAGAAGCTTTCTGGGAAACTGCTTTCAGATGTGTTCATTCATCTCACAGAATTAAAGCTTTCTTTGATTTCAGCTGTTTGGAAAACTGTTTTTGTCCATTCTGCAAATGGACATTTGGGAGGTTATTGAGGCCAATAGTGAAAAAGCAAATATCCCAGGACAAACACTAGAAGGAAGTCATCTGACAAATCAACTTGTGATTCATACCTTTGTCTCACAGAGTTAAAGATTTCTTTTCATTCAGCAGTTTGGAAACAATGTTTTCTTGTTTTCTGCAAAGATATATTTGGTAGCTCTTTGAGGCCCATCTTCACAAAGGAATTATCTTGTGAGAAAAATTAGAAAGAAGTTTTCTGAGAAACTGCTTTGTGGTATGTGCATTCATCTCACAAAGTTAAACCTTTCTTTAGACTCAAGAGTCTGGTAACACTGCTTTGGTTTATTCTGCAAATGGACATTTCATAGCTCCTTGAGGTTAATGGTGAGAAAGTGAATATCCCAGGATAGAAACTAGAAAGTGAATATCCCAGGATAGAAACAGATAGAATCTGAGAAACTGCTTTGTGATGTGTGCGTTCATTTTGCAGAGTTAAACCTTTCTTTTCATTCAGCAGTTTGTAAACACTGGTTTTGTAATAACTGTGAAGATATATATGGGAGTGCATTGAGGCCAATGGTGAAAAAGGAAATATCTTCAGATAAAAACTAGAAAGAATAATTCTGAGAAACTGCTTTGTGGTGTGTGCATTGATCTCACAGAGTTTCACCTCTCTTTGGATTCAGAGGTTTGGGACCAAAGTTTTGGCCATTCTGTGAAAGGACATTTGGGAGCTCGTTGAGCCCAATAGTGAAAAAGCCAATATCCCAGGACAAAATCTAGAAGTAAATCATCTGACAAACCTACCTGTGATGTGTGCATTCATCTCGCAGAGTTAAATCTGTCTTTTCCTTCAGCAGGTTGGAAACACTGTTTTCTTAGAATCTGTGAAGACGTATTCGGAAGCATATTGAGTCTTATGGTGAAAAACAAAATATCTTCAAATAAATAGTGGAAACAATGTTTCTGAGTGACTGCTTTGTGATGTGTGGATTCATCCCACAGAGTTAAACCTTTCTTTGTAGTCATCAGTTTGGAATGACGGTTTTTGTCCACTCTAAGAATGGACGTTTGTGAGCTCATTGAGGCCAATGGGAAAAAACTGAACATCCCAGGATAAAAACCAGAAGGACGATATCTGAGATCCCACTTTGTGATGTGTCCATTCATGTTGCAGAGTCAAACCTTTCTCCTTATTCAACAGTTTAGTGGCACAGTTTCTTAGAAACTGCAAAGAAATATTTTGTAGTGCATTGAGGTCTATGATGAAAAAGGAAATATCTTTAGACAAAAACTAGAAGGAAGATTTCTGGGAAACTGCTTTTGGGTGTGATCACTCATCTCACAGAGTTAAAGCTTTCTTTGTATTCAGCTGTGTGGAAACACTGTTTTGGTATATTCCGTGAAATAACATTTGGGACATCTTTAAGGCCAAAGGCGAAAAAGTGAATATCCCAGGACAAAAAGTAGAAGGAAGTTCTCGACAAAGCGAATGGTGATGTGTGCATTTGTCTCACAGAGTTAAAGATGTTTTTCATTCAGCAGTTTGGAAAGTGTTTTCTTGTATTCTGCAAAGTGATATTTGGAAGTACTTTGAGGCCTATGGTGAAAAAGGAAATATCTTGTGAGAAAAACTAGAGAGAAGCTTTCTGAGAAACTGCTTTGTGCAGTCTGCATTCATCTCCCAGAGTTAAACCATTCTTTGGATATAGCAGTGTGGTAACACTGTTTTTGTTTATTTTGAGCATGAACATTTTGTAGCTCTTTGAGGTCAATGGTGAAAAAGTGAATATCCTAGGATTAAAACTAGAAAGAAGATATCTGAGAAACTGCTTTGTGATGTATGTATTCATCTTGCAGATTAAAACATATCCTATCATTCAGCAGTTTGGAAACACTATTTTGGTAGTATCTTTGAAGGTATATTTAGGAGCTCATTGAGGCCCATGATGGGAAAGGAAATATCTTCAGGTGAAAACTAGAAAGAATCTTTCTGAGGAACTATTTTGTGATGTGTGCATTCATCTCACAGACTTACACCTTTCTTTGGATTCAGCAGTTTCAGAACAATGTTTTTGTCCATTCTGTGAAAGGACATTTGGGAACTCATTGAGGACAATGGCAAAAAACTGAATATCCCAGGATAATAACTAGAAGAAAGGTATCCGAGAAACTGCTTTGTGATGTGTCCATTCATGTTGCAGAGTTAAACCTTTCTTTTCATTCTGCAGTTTGGTAATGTCTTACAATCTGTGAAGAGATATTTGGTAGCACATTGAGGACTATGATGAAAAAGGAAATATCATCAGATGAAAACTAGAAAGAAGCTTGCTGGGAATATGCTTTTGGATGCACTCACTAGTTTTACAGAGTTAAAACTTTCTTTGGATTCAGCAGTTTGGAAACATTGTTTTTGACCATTCTGCGAATGGATATTTGGGAGATTTTTGAGGCAAATGTTGAAAAAGCAAATATCCCAGGACAAAAACTGGAAGGAAGTTATCTGACAAACTGATTTGTGATGTATGCATTGCTCTCACAGAATTAAACCTTTCTTTTCATTCAGTAGTTTTGAAACGTTGTTTTCTTAGTATCTGTGAAGAGACATTTGGTAGTGCATTGAGGCCTCCTGTGAAAAAGGAAATGTCTTCAGATAAGTTGTAAGAAAGAAGCTTTCTGATAAGCTGTTTTGTGATGTGTCCATTCACATCGCAGAGTTCCACCTCTCTTTGAATTCAGCAGTTTGGCATGTTTTTGTCCACTCTGCAAAATTACATTTGGGAGCTTTTTGACACCAATGGTGAAAAAGCGAATATCCCAGTACAAAAACTAGAAGGAAGTTATCCAACAAACTGACCTGTGATGTGTGCATTCCCTTCACAGAGTTAAACCTTTCATTTCATTCAGTGGTTTGGAAACAATGTTTTCTTACAATCTGAAAAGACATATTAGGCAGCATATTGAGGCCTCCTGTGAAAAATGAAATGTCTTCAGATTAATAGTAGAAAGAAACTTTCTGAGAAACTGCTTTGTTATGTGTTCATTCACTTCATAGAGTTAAACTTTCTTTGGATTCAGCAGTTTGGTAACTCTGTTTTTGTCCATTCTGCGAATGGACGTTTGAGTGGTCTTTGAGGCCATTGGCAAAAAAAGCAAATAATTGTGGATAAAAACTAGAAGGAAGTTATCGGCCTGTGATGTGTGCATTCATCTCACAGTGTTAAACCTGTCTTTTCATACAGCAGTATGGAAACACTGTTTCCTTAGAATCTGCAAAGAGATATTCAATAGTGGATTGAGGCCTATGGTGAAAAAGGAAATATCTTGTGAGAAAAAATAGAGAGAAGCTTTCTCGGTAACTGCTTTGTGATGTGTGCATTCATCACATAGAGTTAAACCTTTCTTTTGATTCAGCTGTATAGTAACACTATTTTTGGTTATTCTGCAAATGAACATTTTGTAGCTCATTGAGGTTAATGGTGTAAAAGTGAATATCCCAGGATAAAAACTAGAAGGAAGATATCTGAGGCATCAGTCTGTGATTTGGGCATTCAGGTGGCATAGTTAAACCTTTCTTTTCATTCATCAGTTTGGTAACACTGTTTTCTTAGAAACTCAAAGAGATATTACATAGCACATTGAAGACTATGATGAAAAACGAAATATCTTCAGATAAAAACTAGAAAGAAGCTTCCTGAGAAACTGCTTTCAGATGTGCTCATTCATCACACAGAATTAAAGCTTTCTTTGGATTCAGCACTTTGGAAACAATTTCTCTCTATTCTGTGAATGGACATTTGGGAGATTTTTGAGACCAATGGCAAAAAAGTGAATATTCCAGGACAAAAAGGGGAAGGAAGTTATCTGACAAACTGACTTGTGACTTGTGCATTCATCTCACCAATTTAAACATTTCTTTTAATTCAGCAGTTTGAAAACAGTGTTTTCTTGTATTCTGCAAAGAGATATTTCATAACATTTTGAGGTCCTCCATGAAAAAGGAAATATCTTCTGAGAAAAACTAGAGAGAAGATTTCAAGAATCTTTGGGATGTGTGCATTCATCTCACAGAGTTAAACGTTACTTTGTATTTACTTTGTATTCAGCAGTGTGGTGACTTTTTTTTTTTTTATTCTGCAAATGGACATTTTGTAGCTCATTGAGGTCAATGGTGAAAAAGTGAATATCCCAGGATAAAAAATAAAGAGAATATATCTGAGAAACCACTTTGTGATGAGTGCATTCATCTCGAACAGTTAAACCTTTGTTTTCTTTCAACAGTTTGGAACCACTGTTTTTGTAGTATCTGTGAAGGTTTATTGGAGAGTGCATAGAGGCCAATGGTGAAAAAGGAAATGTCTTCAGATAAAACCTAGATAGAAGCTTCCTGGGAAACTGCTTTCAGATGTGTTCATTAATCTCACAGAGTTAAAGCTTTCTTTGGATTCAGCAGTTTGGAAACACTGTTTTTGTCCATTCTGCAAAAGGACATTTAGCAGCTCATTGAAGCCAATGGCGAAGAACTGAATATCCTAGGGTAAAAGCTAGTAGGAAGATATCTGAGAAAAAGCTTTGTGATGTGTCCCTTCAGGTTGCAGAGTTAAACCTTTCTTTTCATTCAGCAGTTTAGTAGCACTGTTTTCTTAGAATCTGTGAAGAGATACATGGTAGCACATGGATGCCTATGATGAAAAAGGAAATACCTTCAGATAAAAACTAGAAGGAAGCGTCCTAGAAAACTGCTTTCAGATGCGTTCATTCATCTCACAGAGTTAAAGCTTTCTTTGGATTCAGCAGCTGTCAAACACTGTTTTTGTCCAATCTGTGAATTGACGTTTGGGAGATCTTTGAGGCCAGTGGTGAAAAAGTGAATATCCCCGGAAAAAACTAGAAGGAAGTTATCTGCCAAACTGACTTGTGATTTGGGCATTCCTTTCACAGAGTTAAAGATTTCTTTTTCATTCAGCAGTTAGGAAACAGTGTTTTCTTGCATTCTGTGAATAGATATTTGGTAAGGCTTTGAGGCCCACAGTGAAAAAGAACTATCTTGTGAGAAAAACTAGAAAGAAACTTCCTGGGAAACTACTTTGTGATTTGTGCATTCATCTCACAGAGTTAAACCTTTCTGTGGATTCAGCAGTTTCAGAACAATGCTTTTGTCCATTCTGCGAAAACATTTGGGAGCTAACTGAGGCAAAAGGCAGAAGAGCGCATATCCCTGGACAGAAACTAGAAGGCGGTTAACTGACAAATCAACCTGTAATGTGTGCATTCCTCTGACAGAGTTAAACCTATCTTTTCATTAAGCAGTTTGGAAAAAGAGTTTACTTGGATTCTCTAAAGAGCTATCTTGTAGTGCTTTGAGGCCTATGGTGAAAAAAGAAATATACTCAGATAAAAACTAGAAAGAAGCTTCCTGAGACACTGCTTTGTGATGTGTGCATTCACCTCACAGAGTTAAACGTTTCTTTGGATTCAAATGATTGATAACATTCTTTAGGTCTATTCTGCGATTGAACGTTTTGGTGCTGTTTGAGTCCTGTGGGGAAAAAGGGATTATCCCAAGTTAAAAACTAGGAGGTAGTTATCTGAGAAACTGACTTGTGATGTGTACATTCATATCACAGAGTGAAATATTTCTTTTCATTCAGCAGTTTGGAAAGTGTGTTTTCTTGGATTCTTCAAAGAGATATTTGGTAACACATTGAGGCCCATGGTAAATAAGTCAATATCTTCATATAAAAACTCAAAAGAAGCTTTATGATAAACTGCTTTGTGTTGTGTGCATTCACCTCACAGAGTTTAATGGTTCTTCAGATTCAGCAGTTTGGTAACACTGTTTTTGTCCATTCTATGCATGGACTTTTGGGTACTCTTTGAGGCCTATGGTGGAAAAGTGAATTTCCCAGAATAAAAACTAGAAGGAAGCTATCTGACAAACCTATTGTGATTTCTACATTCATCTCATAGAGGTAAACATTTCTTTTCATTCAAAGATTTGGAAACCATGTTTTCTTGGATTGTCTGAAGAGATAATTGGTAGCACTTTGAGGCCTATGGTGAAAAAGGAAATATATTCAGATTAAAACTAGAAAGACGCTTTCTGAGAAACTACTTCATCTCACAGAGATGTGCTTTCATCTCACAGAGTTACACCTTTCCTTGGATTCAGCAGTTTGGACACACTGTTTTTGTCCATTCTGTGAGTGGACATTTGGGAGATCTTTGTGGCCCATGTCAAAAAAGAGAATATCCCAGGATAAAAACTAGAAGGAAGTTATCTGACAAACCAACCTGTGAAGTTTGCATCATCTCTCAGAGATAAACCTGTCTTTTCATTCAGCAGTTTGGAAAAAGTGTTTTCTTGTATTCTCCAAAGAGATATTCAGTAGCGCATTGAGGTCTCCTGTGAAAAAGGAAATGTCTTCAGATCAATAGTAGAAAGAAGCTTTCTGAGAAACTGCTTTGTGATGTGTGCATTCACCTCACAGAGTTAAACGTTTCTTTGGATTCAGCAGTTTGGAAATAATGTTTTTGTCCATTCTGTGAATGAACATTTCAGTGCTCCTTGAGGCCAATGGCAAAAAGGTGAATATCCCAGGATAAAAACTGGAAGGATGCTATCTGACAAGCCTATATGTGTTTTGTGCTTTCATCTTACAGAGTTAAACATTCCTTTTCTTTTTTTTTTTTTTTTTTTTTTTTTGATGGGTTTCTCCCCCGTTTTCCCCGGTTGTGCGGTGGGGGCGGGCTCGGGGCCGTCTATGGGCTGTGCGCGGGTCTCGGCCTTGCTCCTCGCCCTG